>NC_139350.1:5002465-5309965 GCF_055883805.1 Amblyomma maculatum | reverse complement strand
CTGTTCATTGCATGCCGTCCTCAATCAGCATGTGGCCAATCAGAGACCATCCTTCGGAAGAAGCGAGCAGCCGAACACCACGCGTGTTAACTGCCACCGATTGCCCGTGCTGTTCATTGCATGCCGTGCTCAATCAGCATGTGGCCAATCAGAGACCATCCTTCGGAAGAAGCGAGCAGCCGAACACCACGCGTATTAACTGCCACCGATTGCCCGTGCTGTTCATTGCATGCCGTCCTCAATCAGCATGTGGCCAATCAGAGACCTTCCTTCGGAAGAAGCGAGCAGCCGACCACCACGCGTGTTAACTGCCACCAATTGCCCGTGCTGTTCATTGCATGACGGCCTCAATCCGCATGTGGCCAATCAGAGACCATCCTTCGGAAGAAGCGAGCAGCCGAACACCACGCGTGTTAACTGCCACCGATTGCCCGTGCTGTTCATTGCATGCCGTTCTCAATCAGCATGTGGCCAATCAGATACCAACCTTCGGAAGAAGCGAGCAGCCGAACACCACGCGTGTTAACTGCCACCGATTGCTCGTGCTGTTCATTGCATGCCGTCCTCAATCAGCATGTGGCCAATCAGGGACCATCCTTCGGAAGCAGCGAGCAGCCGAACACCACGCGTGTTAACTGCCACCGATTGCCCGTGCTGTTCACTGCATGCCGTCCTCAATGAGCATGTGGCCAATCAGAGACCATCCTTCGGAAGAAGCGAGCAGCCGAACACCACGCGTGTTAACTGCCACCGATTGCCCGTGCTGTTCATTGCATGCCGTCCTCAATCAGCATGTGGCACAATCAGAGACCATCCTTCGGAAGCAGCGAGCAGCCGAACACCACGCGTGTTAACTGCCACCGATTGCCCGTGCTGTTCATTGCATGCCGTCCTCAATCAGCATGTGGCCAATCAGAGACCATCCTTCGGAAGAAGCGAGCAGCCGAACACCACGCGTGTTAACTGCCACCGATTGCCCGTGCTGTTCATTGCATGCCGTCCTCAATCAGCATGTGGCCAATCAAAGACCATCCTTCGGAAGAAGCGAGCAGCCGAACACCACGCGTGTTAACTGCCACCGATTGTCCGTGCTGTTCATTGCATGCCGTCCTCAATCAGCATGTGGCACAATCAGAGACCATCCTTCGGAAGCAGCGAGCAGCCGAACACCACGCGTGTTAACTGCCACCGATTGCCCGTGCTGTTCATTGCATGCCGTCCTCAATGAGCATGTGGCCAATCAGAGACCATCCTTCGGAAGAAGCGAGCAGCCGAACACCACGCGTGTTAACTGCCACCGATTACCCGTGCTGTTCATTGCATGCCGTCCTCAATCAGCATGTGGCACAATCAGAGACCATCCTTCGGAAGCAGCGAGCAGCCGAACACCACGCGTGTTAACTGCCACCGATTGCCCGTGCTGTTCATTGCATGCCGTCCTCAATCAGCATGTGGCCAATCAGAGACCATCCTTCGGAAGAAGCGAGCAGCCGAACAGCACGCGTGTTAACTGCCACCGATTGCGCGTGCTGTTCATTGCATGCCGTCGTCAATCAGCATGTGGCCAATCAGAGACCATCCTTCGGAAGAAGCGAGCAGCCGAACACCACGCGTGTTAACTGCCACCGATTGCCCGTGCTGTTCATTGCATGCCGTCGTCAATCAGCATGTGACCAATCAGAGACCATCCTTCAGAAAAAGCGAGCAGCCGAACACCACGCGTGTTAACTGCCACCGATTGCCCGTGCTGTTTATTGCATGCCGTCGTCAATCAGCATGTGGCCATTCACAGACCATCGCAATCACAGACACGTGGCCAGTAAGAGCGGAACGTCACACATAAGTGGCCGTCAAAGGAGGAGCGCGCTCGCAGATGATATAAAAACCGTGGGACTGCCGTATTCGAGCTGACGCCAATGCCGCAAGAACGAGCCGCGTGCTCCCAAGTACAAGCTTCCCTATAGTGTGCCATGTGCTGGCACACCTAGCTCGCATTTTGCCAGCTAAGTAAACTTTGTTTTTCCGTGAGAGGGAAAAACCTTATCAACGGTGTAAGCAACCTATGTTTCTTATAGTGCCTGAATCTGCAAAAGCTTCAGATATTACGTCTCCGAGGTCAGTTGCGAGATAATCATAACCTAGAAACACTGAAGCCTTTGGGTGGTGATTTTTGCCGCCTTTTTATGCTGCAGCATTTGCTTTGCTTCAACTAATATTTCAGACATCATACAAAGAAGATCGCTTGAAGCGCTGACATGCACGTGCAGGGAGTCTCGCTCTTACGCCCTCGGTAAAATCAAACAACAAACAACCACCGTTTAGCTATTTGGCCTTCAGAGCAGATCAGTAGTCATTCCTGAGCAGATGCTATATCGCTCGAAACGGCACTACTTTAATTTGCATATCTTTAGGAGCCATGTTTCTGTCACTTTTGCTTTCTAGCTATGGTCTATTATGATACTGGCTCAAGTTTGAAGAATTGTAGTCCCCTTAATCAGCTCTGGTATATATATCCTAGAAAGGACGATTTTGTTTTCAAGTAGTGACTCTTACTTCGCAATCTTCATTTCCCATAGAAATACTGATAATAAAGGCCTCTTGTCATCTCTGTTCTGTCTGCTTTACTCAACTCATATGCGTTTATCCCCTGTATAGTTCTTATCAGTAGCTTAACTAGAGTGCAAGGGTATTTTCCGATTGACAGTGTTGATCCCGAGTGAAAGGCGCCGTACAGAATGGCAAACATGTATATTGTCAGGTAGGTTCTGCTGTTTTTTTTTTGTATTTTGTGCGATGTTTATTGCCTCAGGGCATAACAGGAATGGTATGACGGATGAAGGGTGTGGTCAAATAAAAGAATAAAGGTTGGCTGATGCAATGAAGTCGAGGAGTGAACGATGATGCGGTTCCTAGGTCCAAGCGGCATATGACTGCGGATTTGGGGGAAGAGGCCAGCTAGCTGCTACCAGGTGCCGGATCCGCGTCGGCTTCAGTGCTGGACATTCCCTCAGCAGGTAATGGATGTCAGCTTCTGTATTTCTGGATTTACCGACGGGGCACCCAGGGTGTGGATACAAATACCGAAATTGAGGCTACTTTCGAATCACTGCCGGTGTTGCCACCCCAACTCTAATCCTCCAAAGCACCACTTCCTCTGCACGGGTTAGACCGCGAGGGAGGCTTACCGTACACGGAGGTATAAGAGCCCGAGTACAGCGTTGAAGGTGCTCCCTTTTTGTTAAAAGTAGGGTAGCATTGACGAATTTTATGAGGTTTGACGATGTCGAGGTAGAGGGTGAAAGGCGGGTCGCAGAATACGCCTGGCTTTGAGCCCTTAAAAGGTCACGCGGAGACCTTTCAATACGAATTGGCTGAGCCGCTAGATTGTGTATGTTTGGGCAGATATCTGGGCTACTACTAACGCATCTAAGTAGCTTAGTGACCTGGAGGGCATCAGTGCGTATGACAATATGGGCCGTGGGGAACATGGGAATTGCAGTCACAGAGAAGCGCCTCTTGCACTGCAAGCAGTTGTGCACAAAACGAAGATGAGGTTCCGGTAATTGAAATGTTGATGTCTTGTTCAGTTGATTGGGCCATAAACTGCAGTTATCACTCTGCAGGCTTGGATGCTTGCGTCGACGTAAATTACACTGGCACCTTGTGGCAAGCGGGCGTCTTCTTCCATAATTCGGTCGCGAAGTGATGGCGCTGTTTCCTGTGTTCTCGGTCGTCGTAAATCAGTTGGCTTGTTATCGCTCAGCTGTACAAAACGCCAAGGAGGAAGAACTGGCAGTGGCGGTGGTAGAAGTGCATATGACGAAGAGGCCTCAGAGCCCACGTTGCGTGAGAGAGGGTGGCCTTAAGCCTGCGTGCATCACGTCGTTGCTGCACCAGTTCATCTATTGTGTTTAGCTGTGCGTTTTCTTGGAGCGCCACGATTGGTGCGATGCGAAGGAGGCAGGTGATGACCCTCATTGCCTCTCGATTTATAGCTTCAAGTCGATCCCATTGTGCCTTGTCAAATGCTGAAATTGCGCTTGATAAACAAGGCGCGGTTGCACAACCACCCGTATACCAACTGTCTTGCAACATCTGAGCTATCGCCGTCCGTTTTTGGAGCAATGCGTCTGTTCAGACCCAGAGTCTGTAACACCTGTATTTTTTTTTGAGCGCGAGACAGCCATGAAGTTCCAGTTCCTGACTCATGAATAGTTGAGTCCAATATTTTTGCTGCTGAATTTTCCTGAAGTGGGGTTCCAGATAGATGTAGACGAACAGGTGTTTCCGCTAGTTTACGACGCCCCCAGCGGGTGGCGACAGATATGAACGTAGTTTTACTGATGGAAAGTTCAAGGCCAATAAAAGATGCATATGTAGACGTAATATCTAAAGCTGACTGATGGGAAGCGGATTGAGTCAGTAGGTCATTTTGTGTTCTCCACAACGTGATGGCATCAGCGTATATTACGAATTTAACATCAGAACTTTCATGTAACCGCCATGCAAGAGATATAAATGCAATATTAAACAATGTTGGTGACAACACTGATCCCTGGGGTACACCGGGAAGAGGGACAAATGATCCTATGGCATCGCCACTGAGGTGTATTGCAAATGTTCTACCTTCAAGTAAAGATTTTACAAAATTGCGCACTCTAAGTGGTAAATGGAGCATGTCAATGGAATCCAGAATGGCAGCATGACTGATATTATTATAAGCCTTTTCTATATCCATGGCGAGGACGGTGCGTACATTGTGGCTGCGGGTGGATGATAATACTCTGAGGACGTCAAGACAGCCAGCCCGTGCCTTCTGTGCCAATAGATGGTCGAAAGCCAATTTGGGCCGGGTGGTAGAAACCGTGATGTTCAAGACACCACAAGATTCGTGTGGCGAGCATTTTCTCAGCAAGCTTGCAAACTATTGGCGTTAACGATATAGGTTGAAAGTTGCTAAGGTCTGTAGGCGTTTTCACCGGCTTTGGAATAGGGATCACAATAGCCGATTTCCAGTCCTCTGGTAGATCACCGTCTAGCCATTCCTTGTTTATGGTGTCAAGGAGTTGAGGAACTGCATCAGCCCTGAGGTTCTTGTAAACCTCGCACGTAATGCAGTCCGGACAGGGCGCTGTCTTTCGGTTGGCTTCATCTATAGCTGCAATCAATTTGGGCATAGACGCCGCCGACGTGATTCCCTCGGCGTCGGAAGCAGATGGCAGCTTATCGACACGGGCTGGCATGCCCCACAAGTAAGTTCTTGTAACTGGTACAGACAACACGTCGTACTTGGGGAAAAACTTGCACGCTGCTTGTTTTGCGAAGTCATTCGGAGATAAGTTTGCTGCAAAGCATGCTCTGCATGCTCTCTCTGATCTAGAAGCGAGAGTGTCGCCTCCACAGAGTGATTTTGCAGAATGGCGCGGTAATGGTCCCAGTGGACAACTGAACACTTGCGGCGTAATCGCCGGGCCTGTGATGAATAGAGGCGGATGACGATAGGATGATGGTCACGCCCCCAGGAGTCCAGCTCCAAGAGCCACGAGCGAGTCCCGACGCTCAGCGAACGACTCGGGAGTATGGGACATAATCGTTGGCGAGGCAGCATTGATATTAGCGGTCTGGGATTCCGTTGCTCGCCTACAACGAGCACGCAGTTCACGATGTTTTCAGAGCTTATAGACCTCCGCTAAACGGTGTTCAGTTTGATCCTCAACTGCCGTCACATCCTCATGTGGAGATTCCGGCACGTTCTCCACGTTTGAACCCTGTTTGTGACAAAGTTGTGCACTCACTTTAGCGCTATAAGCATGTGGCGTAGAGATTGCCGATGGCTCGGTCTCAGATAGTTGTGGAAATTCATCTTCGTCTAACTGGAGTGCATCAAATCTGTTGAATGTCTGACTCGGTGGTGAACTAACATGTTGAGACCATCGCCTTTGTATCCCACGACGGACCTTTTGAGTTACTTTCACTTTTGTTGGGCACGTTGGAGAGGTGATCTCATGGCCATTAGCTTTGCGATGATGATGATGGATTTTAATGGCGCAAGGGCGACTCAGTCCAAAGAGCGCCAAACTCAAGGTTAATGGTGCACTCAAGTTTATATGATGGAATAGTTGTGATTTTTCATGAAGGGATAAAAAACTGGTGTATAGGGCCTAAAAATGTATTCGCTCTGTAATATCGCTAAAAACAATGGTGTATAGGGCCTAAAATTCATTTGTGATATATAATGGATACGCAATGTATAAGTAGATGTATTAAAAGATCTCATCCGTCCTCTCAAGGAGGAGCGGGCTGAGACCCACGTCGATAAGAAATTTCACGTAAAAAGCCTACTTGTGATAAAAATTTAAGCACCTGTTTTAAAGGAAACATTGGGTTGTCGCCAATAAAAATGGATGGGTGTGCAGGTATTTGATGAGTGAACAAGGAGGGAAAATGACGTCTTCTTTCTGGTTCCAGTTGTGCACATATGATTAAAACATGAATGACAGTGAGTCGATCACCACATCTCGAGCAGTGTGGTGCAGGAGAGTTGGTTAAAAGATATGTATGGGTTATGTATGTGTGGCCAATTCTCAGCCTGTACAGGGCTACTTCTTTAAATCTATCTTGTTTTTCTGTGGTGTACCTGCCTATTTTTGCCTTTATTGTGTGTAGTTTATTTTCTGATGCTGCGTCCCATTCCTCTTGCCATTGTTGTCGAATCATGTTTTTTATGTGTGGTTTGAGGTCATGATAAGTTATCTTATCAATGTCTGTGTCATTTCGAAGGGCAGCTGAAGCAGCTAGCCTATCAGCTGCCTCATTACCAGGTATACAGCGGTGGCCTGGCACCCAACACAGTGTAATTTTAATTTCTTGTTCATGAGCAAACATAAGGGTGTTATAAAGAGAGTTCAGTACTGGGTGCTTATTTTTCCATTTTCAAAAGGATAGGGACTTTAAAACACTGAGGGAGTCTGTGTAGATGATCGACGTCTGTATTTTATTTTCTATAATGTGTCTCACAGCTAAAAGGATACCATGGCATTCAGCGGTAAATATACTAGTATGTCTGTTCAGGGTTTTTGACTGTGAAAACTGTGGTCCATGTGCTGCACAGGAGACTTGAGCAGACTTCGAAGCATCAGTGTAATATTCATCACAAGTGTACTTCTCCTGAAGTGACATGAAGTGCTGCTGTATGGCAATAGGGGATGCATGTTTGCCCACTTCAAGAAACGACAGGTCGCAATTAACACCGTGCATTTCCCAAGGAGCAATTAGGTCTGTTATGGAAGTTGTATGAAGACTGGTAACCGAAACATTCAGATATTCAATGTGCGTGGCAACCCTGATTGGATATGGTGGTGTTAGAGATGGTTTTTTTGAGAAAAGTGCTGTGCCAGTTTTGTCAAGCAGGAGCCGACGACATGGATGGTCCAGTTGGCATAGTACCTTCCTAGCATAAGTTAGAGAAGTAAATTGTCTCCTTCGTTGCAGTGACCATCGGTTCGCCTCGACATAGAGGCTAGCAATTGGGCTAGTTCGGAAAGCGCCCGTAGCGAGGCGAAGGCCGAGGTGGTGCACGGGATCGAGCAATTTTAGCGCAGAGGATGATGCTGACCCATAAACCATCGAGCAATAGTCAATGCGTGATAGAACTACACTATTCAGAAGGTTCAGAAGGCAGTCGCGGTCTGTGCCCCATGACCGGTGAGAGAGAATTTTTAGCAAATTCATCGCTTTGAGACACTTCAGTCGCAACTGTTTTAAGTGGGGAATGAAGGAAAGTTTTTCGTCAACAACTACGCCAAGAAATTTATGTTCTTTTTTAAAGGCAAGGCTCTGGCCATTCAGTGTAATGTTGGGGTTAGGCCTGATGCCACGCTGCTTAGAGAAAAGTACACAAACACTCTTTCCAGAGTTAAATTTAAACCCATTGTCATCAGCCCACCTGGACAATTTGTTTACACCTAGCTGAATTTGTCGTTCACAGATGGCCAAGTTGCAAGATTTGAAGCTTATCTGGACGTCATCAACATATACAGAACAAGAAATAGTTTTTGGCAGCAAGCTTTTTAAAGAGTTCATTTTGACTACAAAAAGTGTGCAACTGAGAACACCACCTTGGTTTGGTTTGGTTTGTGGGGTTTAACGTCCCAAAGCGACTCAGGCTATGAGAGACGCCGTAGTGGAGGACTCCGGAAATTTCGACCACCTGGGGTTCTTTAACGTGCACTGACATCGCACAGCACACGGGCAGCTTGCTTTTCGCCTCCATCGAAAAGCGGCCGCCGAGGCCGGGATTCGATCCCGCGTCCTTGGGAACAGTAGCCGAGCGCCGTAACCACTGCGCCACCCCGGCGGGACGAGAACACCACCTTGAGGGACACCATTTTCTTGAATGTACTGCTTTGAATATGCATTGCCAACACGAACTTTGAAGGTCCGTTCAGACAAGTAACTTCGAATTGTGCTCAACATGTTTCCTGTGATGCCAAGAGAGAAGAGGTCGCGGATGATACCATAGCGCCAAGTGGTATCATATGCTTTTTCAAGATCGAAAAAGACAGATAAACAATGTTGTTTATGTACAAAAGCATCCCTTGCATAAGACTCAAAGGCAATGAGCTGATCAGCTGTTGATCGCCCAGTTCTAAAACCAGCTTGGTTTTGATAAAGAAGACCATTGTATTCAAGGAAATGGAAAAGGCGACGATGTACCATTTTCTCAAAAAGCTTGCATAGACAGCTGGTTAGTGCGATAGGCCGATAACTAGCAGCAAGTGTGGGTTCTTTTCCGGGTTTTAATATTGGGATGATGATCGCTTCCTTCCATGCTTTAGGAAAGCGTCCTGTGGCCCATACTTTATTATACAGGTAGAGTAGGGTTTCAACAGTGTTCACATGCAGATGCCTGAGCATTCCATATGTGATCCTGTCAGGACCTGGTGCTGTGTTACCACATGTGTCTAATGCAATCTTCAGCTCCTGCATGGTGAATGGGCTATTGTATCCTCCTGAGGATGGCCTTTTATCATGTATGTGCTTCCTCTCCTCTCTTGCCTTGTGCCGCAAAAAGGAATCTGTATGGTGTGCTGAGCTGAATATGTATTCAAAGTGTTGCCCTAGTGTGTCTGCTTGATGTTCAAGAGAGTCACCACTGGTGCTGACAAGGGGCGTTGGGACTGTGCTATATCCTTTAAGTGCTCTTATCCTGTTGTGAACTTTGTGTGCGTCAGAATAGGAGTTCACTGAAGAAAGGAATGATGACCAGCTTTCTCGCTTGGAGATGCGTCGAATACGCCTGCCATTTGCCTTTGCACGCTTAAAGGCTATTAGGTTTTCGGCTGTGGGGTATCGGCGTAGTTTCGACCATGCCCTGTTTTGAGTTTCACGAGCAGTCTTACATTCTGCATTCCACCAGGGTCTTCGTTTATTTCGTGGCTTACTTGATGTCTGTGGAATGTATTTTTCTGCTGCCTCTATGATGTGCAGCGTGATTAAGCGTTGAGTTTCATCAACGCCTAAGTCAGTAACTGATGAACAGGCCAATGATGAGTGTTCCCTGAACATCTTCCAGTTGGCTGCATTTTCTTTGAATTTTCTGGGATTCGACACATTTTCATTTCCGTTCCCAGTATATTTTATTAAGATCGGAAAATGGTCACTTCCGTATAGATTGTTAATGACAGTCCACTCTGTAGCTGCCAGGAACATCGAGGAGCCAATGGCTAGATCTATGGATGTGTAAGAGTTATAAGCTATATTGTAGTAAGTTGGCTGTTTCGTGTTTAGTATGCATGATCCCGAGGACAATAAGAATTTTTCGATTAGAACGCCTCGGGAGTCCGTTCTTGTACATCCCCATAATGGGTGGTGAGCATTAAAGTCTCCGACCAGCAACCAAGGTTCCGGAAGTTGATCAATCAATTTTTCAAAACTTTCGCTACTTAGCTTATAAGTTGGAGCAATATACAGGGAACATACGGTTGTTATTTTGCCATAAACTAAGCTTCTGACTGCCACTGCCTCTAAGTCTGTGTTGAGTGAGATGTTTCGAGAGGGGATTGATTTTTGTGTTACAATGGCAACGCCACCAGAGGAGTGAGAGCTGCCTTGCCTGTCGTTCCTGAATACATTATATTGCTTAAGGAAATTTGAGTCTGCTGGTCTTAAATGGGTTTCTTGCAGACAAAGTATGTTTGGTTGATAGTCCGCAAGAATTTCATATATATCATCTAAATTTTTAAAGAGTCCTCGGCAGTTCCAATAAATGAGGAGCGCCATAATTAAAAGTTATTTAAGGGACAAGTTTAAATTTAGGTTTGTAGGTCCTTGGGACCTGTTATTGGGACTTTTCCCTTTCTTTTTCGCTCCAGTGAGCTTTGCCGCCTAGGCAGCTGGGGTGAAGAAGTTGTGTCAATCGCATCTTCAGATGCGGTGGACGACTGTGCAGAAAGCACAGGATTGTCAGTTTTAGGCCTCGACTCATGGGTCGAGGCCTTTGGGCCGGCTGACCTGGGGGTCCGCGCAGCCAGCTTTGCGGGTGGTGGTGGAGTAGCGCTAGCTGACTCCATTAAGGGCGCAGGTGGCGCTGCCCTGGAAGAACTGTGTGCTTCCTGGGCAGGTGCCGACGACCGCTGTGATGCCGCGCCCTGCTGCGTCACAACGGAGTAGTGTGGCTTTTGAGGAAGAGAAAGCCGCTTTCGTGCCTCTCCGTAAGATATGTTTTCGGTGACTTTCAGTGTAATTTTTTCTTTTTCTTTTTTCCAGTATGGGCATGAGCGTGAATAAGCTGGGTGGTTACCTTCACAGTTTGAGCAGAGAAGCAGCTGTTCTTCGCAGTTGTCTGTAGGGTGTTCGTGCGAGGCACACTTTGCACATGTGAGTTGGCCACGGCAACTCTGAGAGCCATGGCCATATTTCTGACATTTGAAGCAACGGCGTGGGTTAGGGATGTAGGGCCTCAGTTTTATCTTTGTGTAGCCTACTTCGACAGATTCTGGGAGAGTGCTTGCAGCAAAGGTGAGTACAATGTGCTTTGTTTCTATCTCTTTGTTATCTCGTCTGATCTTTATCCGGTAGACATCTGTGACATTTTGTTCCTTCAGGCCTTCAAGAAGTTCTTGTTCACTCACGTACCTAAGGTCATCATCAGAGATGACTCCTCGGGCAGTGTTTAGTGATCGGTGCGGGCTAATCTGTACCGGTATTTCTCCAAATGATTCGACTGTACTTAGCTTCTGATACTGATGATTGTACATTAATTCTAGTAACAGGTCACCATTTCCAAGTTTCTTTATCTTATAGCCCTGGCCAATGGCCTCAGTCAACGTTCGGGAAGCAACAAATGGGGACACAAGTCGTGCAGTGATTTCCTCGTGGTCACTGTGGACCACGTGGAAACGAGGAAAGTTGTTTATGTTCTTTGAGAAGAACATGGTGGTCTCGGTGCGCCCCCTTTTAGAAGGAGGACGATCGGGGTTAAGGAGTTTAGATGCCATAAAAAATTTTATTGTTCGGCTGCAGTGCCAGCCACCCACTGGAGCCCAACGAGGGGACGGGACAGAAACTGTCAATTCCTGCCCACGCCAGCTGTACACCGTAACTATAACCCAATATGGCGTAACTCAGGGTAGCTAGCCACACAAGGTTAACCCTCGCCGCCTGGAAGTAGGAAGAAGTGTAGAAGGTAAGAGAGGACAGGACAGTTCTAAGAAAGAAAATAGGAAAGTGAAAGATGGAGGGGAGAACAGGAAAAGGCGACTGCCGCCATTAGCTTTGCGAAGTCCGCATCGGTAAGATACTGTTTCTTCTGGCACAGCTTCACCTGGTGTTGTAAAAGGGCAAAGCATATGCATATGGCCAAGTCGGAAAGAGCTATAACAGTAGACAACTCTCGGTTTATATGGTCGAGGGCGTAGAATGCAGCCATAATGGAATAGGCGAGTTGGGGGAGTCATGCCTTGCAAGGTAACAATGCAAGAGCGCCCCTTTCCAATGTGACGATCTTGGATCACACGATGAGTAGGGCAGTAGAGCTCACGCTAAAGTGCAGCCTGGTCCTCGTCAACGTCTACTTTGTAGGTCGGAACCATCAACAAGATAAACCTGTACCGGAGACTTCGTTTGTTATTGAAATGCGCTTAAGTGTTTCAAGACACTCAACAGCAGCCAAACTCGGGAGCCACACAGCAATCGTATTCGACTTCTTCCTCGCCGTGAAGCCACGGAAACCCTTGATTCCAAGACATGCGTCCAGGTTCGCCTGACTAACTCTATTCGGTATCTCAGTGAGGCACTTGGTTGTTAGAACCTTAATGGTCACTTTATAGGATGCTGATCGGGGTGTCGAAAATACCGGGTGGTCAGTCGTTGTATAGGAATGCTTGCCTTGTGAACTGTTGTTTGCGGAGGATGACCCCAGTGCACTGCCTTCTGAAGGGCATTTGTGAGCACCGCGCTGTGCCGCCCGTCCAGATGGCAGCGCTGAAGACATGTCCTTTGGCGTGCTCGGCTGCTCACGCACATTGGTGGGAACTCTATCACCATGTGGAGGCTGGTGAGCCATTCCCGACCTCTGCCCTGGGGACAGATCACTCACGGCCTGATGTGCATTTTGAGACGGCAGGATATGTGCTGCAGCCAATGTACCAGGAACAGGAACCAGGAGTGGGACCCAGGCTCGGATATCAATAATTGTGCGCTCGGTAATGCAGTCGAGACAGGCGGCGCCGGCGAAGATACCTCCGCCAGCATGGCACCAGGTACTGTTACTCCATGTGGTAAGATGCGCTGTGATAGAACATTCAAATTTCTTATACTACTGTAAGCGATACAGTAAAGCTTCAGGTGACGAACCGGGTTCAGACTGAGCTGAGCTCTGTCCAGCTGTATAGAATCATTCATAGTCAGAGTGCTGCAACACCTATGGGAGAAATTCAAACTGCAAGGATTGTTGCGCGTGCACACTGAGCAGAGGCCTCTGTTAAGGACCCACTTGCAGGCTGAGCCCCTGTCATTAGGCTGTACCTGGAACACGGTTCCGCTAATAAACTTCAAGATATAGCTGGTACGACGCTATAAAAGCGCAAATAGGATTTAGCTTTAGCATTGTTCCACATTTCTGTCTCACTTTCTATGTGAAACGAACTTGCATTTAGTTACGTGAAACTTGCACAAGTTCTACTGAAGGTGCAATTACGAACCAGAAACCGCGTAGAACCTGATTAACAGTGCAGGTGCACCACAGGTAAGGCCAATACAAAACACTGCACAATTTCCCAATGAGGTATCGAGATGTACACAACAGCGCTGAGGAGCTGCGCAGCGTTGTGACATCGGATGCATGCATGACAAAGGCCTTCGAGCGCCTAGTGGCTTCCTGCGAGGCCAACTGAGCCCCATACAAGTGGTAATGACATGCGAAAAAAGTATGCTCACCACTGAAGTTGGACTCGATCTCGTAAGGGATGACGGCGTGGTCCCAGAGCCTCTCGGGCCTCGCAGTGGCGGCGCGGACGCGTCGGCGGTTCTTCCCCGCGCGCTCCCGGTGCCGATGTCGCCGCCTGCGCATATGTCATATATTCACGTAAAGTTATCCGCACAGAGAAGAGGCACCATCAGCTCTACACTATATTAAATGTTGTTCTGTACGTGCTTAAAGGCATCAGGTGGGTAAACTACCAGTATTAAAATTAAATTTGAGTTTATATCTTTCAACAAAAAAATTGTTCCACGTGTTGCCGATGACAGGTGTCAGACCAGCGTCCATGGATAATGCACTTAATGAATACTCCACTTGAGCTTTAGCCCCGAGCACCAAGATTGATAGAATTGACAGCGGAAACTTCCCTTGAGATGCTCTTGTTCGCTGTACCTCGCAGGGCACACTATACATCGGTGTCTTGTTGCAGGCGCTCGCCAGCAGCGCAGAACGCTGGACAATGCAAGGTCTTCGCATGGCTTTCTGTATCCGAGGGAACTCGGCCGGCGCACCATGCATATGACGCCCAGTCCTGGTCGTCCGCTTATTGAGCTACCCTCCTGCCGCAGTTTCCTCAACGCCGTACCAACGTCCACATCTGCGTGAGGCTACGTGCAGAGGTTACGTAATCTGGCGCCAACACAGCCGCTGAGGCCATAAGAGCAGTCCTACCATCCTGACAGGAATGCGCGCAACGGCCCCGCTAGGGGCGCAGCGACTGTTACGAGATTCGCTTACGTGTGCGCTGAACGGCTGCCCTCCAAAAAATATATGCTGCTCTACCAAGAATAATTTTGCAAGCCATGGTCATAAAAATCATTCAACCAGGCCTCGAACACAAGCCTTCTCGGCAGAATGACTCAGCTAAAACGCTCGTGAGTAAATATCTCGATACGAACTACTACATTTGCCAAAAGGCAAAACCGCCCTCCTCTTTATAACACCAGCAATTAAGCCATTTGTCGATCGTGCGAGAAGGACCTACCTTCGGAAAAAAAATCGTATAAGTAAAGGTAAGTCCGCCTGTGCGAGGCTTTCGAGCGGTTCAAAAAGCATACACGATGCTCAGAGCTAGAACAGAAAGATGGGACTTTTAGCACAAGATAATGAAAGGTAGTCGAGAGAGGGGCTTTGGATCGCAACGGAAAATTTCGGTAAGAGTACCTGTATTCTGTTCGGAGACAAAGACATGTATTCTAGCCCGGGGGTTTCAAACATGCGTCCCGCCAGCTCCAAAATTCAGCCTTTGTTCAGAAAGCGCATGGCGGCTTTACGAGTTTGCTCTACCACCAGACCCGTTTTCCAAGTAAAATAAACTACAAGGCTTCATCACAGATGGTACGCGTAAAAGTAAATCAACCGTACCTTCAAGATAACTTTTGTAAGTGCAAAACAATTTAAACGCGTACATACCCTGCGCCTATTATTTTTTTTTTATGAAAGAATGGCGCCACGTGCTCCGGGAATGATGCATTTTCGACTTCACGGAGTACCCTATTCTCTAGGAGAGTGATTGTTTGCATTTTCGGTATTGCGTTGCCCCATACAAAAATAACACAACAAAGGTAGCAAATTTGCCATAAATATGCAATATTTGTTCATGTACCCCAGGGTACTTCAATGAAGAAGCAGACAGGTTGAAATGTAACGGACGTTTCAATGTCACTGCAAGAAAATGACGAAACTGGTCCATCATCCCAATAGCCACAATAAGTTCTGAGATTAGAGAGATGGCATGATCAGACCGAGGCATGTGATCTGAACATATCACGCTAAGCGATTCGACACATTTTTAGACACATACTATACCATAACCTCTTATGACTATACGTAAGGAACTAAAACAACCGTTTTGCAAACATCAGCTATTAAGCCATTGGCACAAAATAGGACGCATTTCATTTTTGATACATTTAACAACAGCGAATTTTCAAGAGCGCAGCTCTAATGCTCCTCTTCGGCGGTCGAAGAGCACGTCGACGGTGGTGTCGTTGCCGCTGCGACTGAGAGGAAGAGAGCCGTTGTTGTTGTTGTTGTGCCCTTAAATAATGGAGTCAGCAGTCAAGGGGAAGTGCTTACAAGAAGAGAACGAGCCATGAGCTCCGTGCCTGTGGCTCTTCTCTCCCTCTCTAAAAAATTTCCTTTGGCTCGTGAGAAAAACAAAGAGTGCCTTGTAAGTGCTCATACTTACGTACAAGCATCTCGAAAATTCTCTGCCTTAACATATTGCAAAATGATTAAATATCTGCGCTCAGATTTCACATTAAGCGTATCGTAATCCTCTATAGAAATCTTTTTCACTATGCAGTACTCAGTAGTGCAATTTGAAACAGAAGGCGCGCAATTTTCTTTTTACTTCCGGGATGTACTTACCGGATAGAAACACGGTGCAGTGGTCCGTGTAAATAACAAATAGAAATTGCCATTCATTTTACGTCATTCATATAGCAAGGTAACAAAACAGGGTCAAGGATATGTTATGGCGGAACCTGCGATTTCTAAACTTTAGTCGTGATTTATAATTTTTGATACCCGGAAATTGCAACAAGTTTTCGAGATAAGAGTTTCTCAGTTATTGCGTATTTCTTTCGAACACATACGTCTCGAGTTTATGTAGCAACACCGAATAATTTACGAAATTGGAAGCCTTGCTCAAGTCCAGGTATATATATAGTTGAAAAAGGCAACAACAATAATTTAGAGTCAAAACAGCTTATATAGCATTCATAAATTTCTGTACGAGCAACGCTCTTTCTGTTGCGCGCCTCTTAAAAGGATAAACTGGGACTGAGTCATGAGTTGATGTTTCCGGGAAAAGTTAGAAATGCGCATTGCAATAGCGTCTTCGAAACCCTGGGAGAATATCAGCGGTATTTCGAGGTAAAATTATGGACGAACACGATAGCGCAAGCTACCATCCAACATATGAAGCCCCGCTTTAATTGAGCCGTACGAACGTGCCTGCGTGACATGGGGATAACGTGAGTCCAAGGGTCCTGGAAGGCCGATTCTGATAACACCTTCTCATTATGAAGTAAGAGGTCGAGTTGGAAGCTCCTGCCATACGTAACGTTAGGCAGTCAATGCGCGGCCACGTCAGCTGCCAGCTACCGCCTGCCAGAGCCATGCTAGTCAGTAGCTGCTCTCAACGCCGACGTCAGTATTTCCAGTCAAGGGGGCTGTTAACGCTATCGCGGTTAAAATTATAATCGATTTGCTTCGTTGAACTAAATGGGATGTAGGCGCTTGAGCATAATCACTTTTTTCGCCTTGGTGTATACTTCTTAATATTTGCAGTTGTACTGCCGGGGTTAAAAGGGGCCATTATTTAAGGCGATATAATTTGTTATAGCGAAAGCTTTACTACGTCCTTCCGTAGTTTGGTCGACGTGTGTTTCAAGCCTCCGTGCCGCTTCTTCGCACGTGTGGCGAGCGAAGCCGGCGGTGCTCGCTTCTTGTTCGGCTGCTGCTTCACTTCAATCTACATCACACATCTTCACACACCTGGCAAACTTAATTCGTATTGGTACATATGTCTCGACAAATATGTACAACATATTGCGTGGTACAATGGCACACAGCCTCGCAGTCCCGTGCCATACCCTTTCCCTACGCCGTCCCCGCTGCTCATCTGGCAAACAGCCTTCCAGTCCCGTGCCATACCCTTTCCCTCCACCGACACCGCTGCCAATTTGGCCCGCCTACTGGGACGGCCCCTCTTGAAAATGCCATCGACACCTTCGAGTCGTCTAGACCCGGTTGTGGTGTCTTTGAGGTGCGCAGACATCCATGGAGGAATCGCGCGCTTTCGCTTTGTCTATTTTGGTAGATACATGTTAACATTCCGTTATTATTTTTGATGTGTGGTAAATGCAGAAGCATGCGCTCTTTCCACTCCGTTTCAGTAGTAACAAAGAGCACAAAAACGTATTTCAGTATAATCAAGTATTTTGTTATCACTGGATTTTTAGAACATTCGAGACTCTCTCGCGTCTCGTACAATACAAAAGGGGAGATATCCCCCTCTCTAATTTGCCGCCTCTAAGACGTGGAAGTTGGCCCTTCCGTCAATTAACCGCTTTGGGGTAACAGCTGTTACTGCGAGGACTCGTGGGCAAACAAGATGGCTTTTTTGCGAGCGAGGCACTCACGCAAATGCGATTTCGGTGCGCGATGTAGTTCGTTCTTCCCCTTCGTTTCCCTCTTCTGACCCATTACGCACGTTAAAAGTAGATGAAGGCAGCGTCATGCAAAGCACAGCACGAGGCAGCTTAACACGCGGGATATTGGGCTGCAGCGATGGCACAATGTTCTAAATGTAGCGGCCAGCGAAGCGGATCTCTTCGTACCGCCCCGGACACGAAACCTGCTTACAGCCGTGAAGTGTTTTATTTTAGTTCGCGCTCCGAGGCCTCATCGTACGATAGACAGCTTTTTCTATTTCGAGGCACTTAGAGGTAAGGCAGTAAGAGGGAAGGATCATTCAGCGCTGCCGCACGTAAACGCCATCACTAGCTACCATGGCGCGAGCCCTACGCCTATGCAGTTGGCACCCGCTGGTGTGTTGGTCATGCTGTCTTGTTCGGCCTACTTCCGACTGGCACCTTCAATGGCACCTTACGTGAGCGGGAGCAGGCTAACATCAGCCAGAGTCAGCTATCGTGGCTATATTTGGCCGACAACCAACTCTGGCCAGCGAGATGTCCAGTGTTGGTTGTCAGTCTGCGAATGATGATCCAGGGCAAGTTGCTTAACACCAGGGTTGACCTCAAGCTGAATAACACCACATTCTACTAAGGCAACGTAGCCAACATTTGATGCAGCTACCAACGCGGGACATCGGCCCGTGGCAGACCTTCAAAAACTCTATTGGTGAGGTTAACAGCCGCCCAGGCGCCCGCACACCCAGCAGTCTGCGATCACTTGTGCAGTAAATCAGATAAATATTACCAAGGCACAGCGAGGACGTTGTGGATTTGTGCAAACGCGTCAACGTATCTGCGAAAGAGGAAGATCCGGTTGGTCTTGGAAATAATCGACGTACGCGCCATACTTCTCGCTTCAAGCCCCGCTGTCCTTCGCGACCGCAGGTGAACTCTGCAAAAACTTTGATGAGGTGCGCAAGCAACGTGTTTTGGCGCTCTGGTCGACTGAAACGACGCGAGAAGAACTAACCATGTACTGCGAGCCCTCTTGTCCCCGCGCAGAAGTGAAGAAATTGGCGCATGAGAAAGTCGCCCATCAGCTTTCCCTGATGCCCTGCGCACCGAAGTTACCATCCTTTCTTGTCCTATATGTAAGGCATTGAATCCAGCAGTAAGCCACGGAAGCTCCACCTTTCATTTAATCACCGGCTTCTGTCGCTGTATACAGTTGTAGTTTGCTGAGGCCGGCCTAGCTTGACCTGCTCATCCCGCCCCACGCGTCGCTGAGTTGCGCAGAAGCCGGCATCTCCCTGCTTTGCCGAAGCGCTCCGCATAGAATGTGTATGCTTCAACGGTGGTGCTCTTGCCGCGCACTCCCCTTGCTCGATCGGCGCCCCATCCCCAACTTTACTGCACACTTCGGAGAATCGCCCAATTTCCTTTACCTGTGGAATCCCGGGACAGATGACACGCGACTGCCGATACCTCACGCATATGTTCGTCGCTGCCCAGCTGAGCACTCTTGTTCAGCCGCCTAGTTCCGATTTCTACCGAGTCCGCCACGACATCCTTGCGTTCGTCGGCTTTTCCCTCCGGTTACTCTTTAATCATGTTACCGCTTCATCTCGCCCATTCACTGACGAATCCTACCCAGCCGGGAAGCGAAGGAGTGCAGTTAATGATGCAACAACTTTGAATTTGACCGCACCTCAAAGTCCGCGTGTTTCTCTCGCGAACATTGTAGCCGCCATCTTCGACAGGCGCCACACTTGCGCCTGTCGACTCTGGTGCCGCCGTCAAAACCTCAATTGAGCCCTTTGCTAGGAAACGAATCCTCTTTTTAGGCTATCGCTACGTAGTGGTAAGTCACAATATTCAGCTGACAGTTCTCTGCATCGTCCGAGTGGAGGACCATTCTCGTCCACATCTCGTACCATAATATACCCTCCTCCTTGCAGTTTTCAATGTAGTAAAACCCTAGGAGTTCTGCAACGAGGGAAACAAACTCAACACGGCATAAATGCTTCATATTTCCTGGATGCAGCTAGCGAAGTTTGAAGCTTTTCGAATTGATTAAAAAGAAAACGGCGAGCTAAAGAAGCAGTGAGGAAGTCCAAGTAGAGAACATATATATTGCCACGCGAGAGCACTCTACCGGAGACTGAATCCCGTATTGTCCGGGTGGGTCTGACGAAAGGCTTGTCTTGGTAGAGGAATCAACACGTTCAAGCGATTGGCTGCCTCACTTGCTGAGTCCATGAGGGAAAGTTCTTTAGCGTCAGTCCGGTGGTTACGAAAAAAATTACCGATGCTTACGTTACTTCCTAATGCGAAATTTGAGTGCAGCTCATCAGCTGTTTCAGCTTTTCGACAAATTGAGGCAAATAATTCCAGCAAGTCATCTATGTACAATTACAGACAGCTCTCAGGCAGGCGGTTCACAGTGTAGAATGGCGGCTATGCGTTCCAGCTCGGGCGCTGCACATATCGAGATCCGGCGCCACCGATCCGGCGCTCACGTTCAGCGCACCCCCGTCCGCCGACATCCTGCGTGCCCGTATGCCGTCAGCGCGGACCGGATTTCACCGGAAGTAAGCACTGGCGCGCCTTCCCATCATTTGCGATACGATACGCCGCTCTGTTTACATGCAGCTTGCAATTCGACTCCCCCCCTCGCGATCTGCCCCCTTCTGGCGGATTAATGCGATGCGCTTTCCTGGCGCATTATGCCAGTTTACATGAGTGCGATAAACCAGAAAGTTAATACGATGCGCTCTTGTCGCATTCATATAAGCGCGGCTTGCGTTTTGGCTTGGGATGCACGCACGCCGCGCGGTAACTGACCTGACAGCGCGTGCTCCGGGCTGCGGAGCTGGTTACGAGGGACAACGGAAACGGCGATGCCGACGGCGACGACGACGCGAAACGCAGGAACGGGCGCCAAAAAGCTGCGCTCTAAAATATTCCGCAGCTCAGTGATATGGTCACGTACAGTATGGAAGTACATAAATCTACTTTGCAGAACGTTGGTAACGGGTTCCATTAGTCCGCTGTATAATTCGCTACAATACGCAGGCAAACGATAAAATACGCGCTTGTTCTTGAAGAATATAGGGTGTGGTCTCGTTGCGTAATTGCAACGTTTGATCTTGATTCCGTTGACGCTAGTTCCTCAAGCGCTTCGACTATGGCCACGTTATGATGAGAGAAGATTCTAATTGACTTGCAGTTTGCAGACCATCTTGTTCACACAGCATAGGATTGTTGGGCACTAATTTCTTTCGGAGCACGCTTTCACGGGAAAAGTTCATGGTTTGCGTGATGAACACTAATGTGTTCCGAACTTTGGAGACCTCGTTTAAAACCTAGGTCACGAGGTTCAGTTTATGACTTCCGCAGTGGAAGAATAAGCCTTCTCGTGCTCTTTCTGTATGATTCTGTTCACTCCTGCTTCTTTTCCAGTCACTGTACAGCATCCGTCGTACCCCTGTGCAAAGGTGATTGAAAGTATCATCCCAGCCTCAGTTAAAAAATTACAGATCGCTGCGACGATGAAAGCAGAGTTCAGTTCCTCGAGCTCTACAATTCCAAAAAACTACCTTCGAACGTAAACTTCGTTTCCTGCCTTGTCAATGAATGCCCATAGACACCTGCTCCTTCCCTGAAATATCTTCAGTTTCGTCCGCAGGGATGGAAAAAGCAAACGTTGTGTTAGCTTTGGTTACTATTTGTTCTTTCAGAATGTCACCACAGATTGAAAGGGTCTCGTTCTGTGCGCGGACGGAAGTGCACTTGCCATTGCCAGCAGAAGAAGCGAAGTGTTCCTGAAGACGAGTATCTCTAGTTTCTACCCGAAAATCAAGGAGATCATTGAAAATCCCACAGTCAGACTGCTTCCCATGGACAGGCAAGTCATGTGTTGTGCAAAAAATAATGGCGGAAACTATAAGAAATAGTTGCTCGTGCAGTACTATGCTTAGCTGCTGCAAAATTCAATTAACCCGGTTCCTCATCTCATCTATAAAGTTCTCTGAGGCCGCTATTGCCTTCTGGTGACATTGGGAGTTTACGTGATACCTGCACACCTCGTGCATTTTTTTTTTTTGTATTCGCTGAAAGCGCGCACTGTATGTTGTATACAGTTGCCGAAGTAGTCAGGACAATAATGAAGTTGCTAGTAGTCAAGGGCAGTCAGACGTTCCGCCAGGGAGAAATAAAGAGGTTAAAAATGCTTTAGAAACTATTAAAAGCGGAAATCAGCTGGGAAAGATCAGGTAATAACAGATTTGTCGAAGGACGGGGGGATATCGTGCTAGGAAAACTGGCCACTCTGTACACGCAATGGCTAGTGTCAACGACGGTACCGCAATCATAGAAGAGCGCTAAATTTACCTTTGTAAGAAAGGGGACGCTATAATAAGGACTTTCAAAGCAGACCATTCAGCTTTCTATCCATTATGTAAGAGGTATTTACTAAGGTGATCGCTAATAGAATCAGGGCAACGTTACAAAGACACGTGTAGGCCTGCACCCGGCAATCAGTCGGAAAATGTCATGTGAAAGCCGTAGCAGCGTATGTCGTTTCTCTGTTCGTGTCCTGCTGCTCTCTTTCCTCACTAAATACAAATATTTCTACTTCGGTGCCTTGAGGCTTATTAGCCTGATATGAACGCGCGGCCGTGCCATGACATTTTCCGGTGAATTCGGCTAACTCGCGTCAAAAGACACGCAATTTGACATCAAGCAACGGTTCCTTGCTTGATGTCGCAGGGGTCAAGTGGATGCAGCTAGCACAGAACCGGGTTAAGTGGAGAAATATGGGAGAGGCCTTCGCCCTGCAGTGGGTATAATCAGGCTGATGATGATGATGAACGGTTCCTTGTCTAATGACCTTGTCTGTCACGCGTGAGCCGCAGCAGCGAGCAGCACTCACTGGGTACCGAAGCGCGGAGGAGACAGCGAAGACCATCGGACAGATGCGCTATTGTTTGACGTCGATGGGGCTTATGTCAGAGCGCGGGTTTTTCGAAAGGGCGCCTTTTTTGATGCCAGGGAGCTAAAATTTGCTGAGGCAAAGAGCCGAAGAAACCTGGTTTCCAAATTCTGAAATCTGATATCTTAATTGCTAATGGCCGACTACTAATTCCAGCCAGGTGCCTAAATGTGCCGGGTAAAACGTTATATAATATAATCTCCCAGTCGAAAAAAACTAGAGAAAATTTTCTGATGTTACGACAGAATTTCTGTGCGGTTTTTGACGGGAAACCTGTTGTGACAACAGAACATTCTGTTGTAACATCAGAAATTTCTGTAGTTACAACAGAAAAGTGCTACAGAATTACAGACAACAGAAATATACTACAGAAAAACTACAAAACTACAGAAAAGTACTACAGAACTACAGAAAAATCTGATGGTTACGACAAAACTACAGGACATTTTGTCGTATTTTTGACACAGTTCTGTAGTTTTTTTCGACTGGGCTATAATCAACCTGCTCGCTAGTTAACATTATGACTTTTTTCTAGTGTATGCCAAAACTGCAGAAGCCGTCTTCGTATACCTCATAAAGCCTCTTTTCTAGTGCTGGCTTCCCTGAAACATCTGGTAGTTTTTTAAACCATTTGAGGGAGGCAGCTGACTGAAAATTTAAACCCATAGTTTAATCAAATTTTTATGGCAGTCTATTCAGTATTATTGGCTCGGTGCACCCCATGATTTCACAGGCGAATGCGCGTGGGTCAGACAAGTGGCGCAGGAAGACAGCGTTTGCCTACCTGTTGCACGTGTCAAAATTGAGGGCCCGTTTGGAGTACTGCATACAGAGGCGGCGGTGTCAGTGACTTTGCCAGAGCAGTGCCCTTACCTCTTTTCTAACCGCTCAGAGGACCAACTAAAGAAAAGGGGTTTGAGCTATGGAGATCGTTCCGTAAACGCGCTTACGCGTTCTAAAGCCTGCGAAATCGCAGCGCAGTTAGATCATTCGGATGAAGGTGAAGAGCATGCACTCTGCGAGGGAAATCCTGACTTAGATGCCGCGGCGGTCCCTTTCGAGAATGTGACGCTTTCTGCGCCGCCTAGTGAGTCCAGTGAGGAATTTGAAACCTTTCCTCCTCAATTGGACGGCTTCCCTGAGCTTATGAGGGTGCACCGAGATGCCATAGCGGCTGAACTGGCGAGCGATGACGCTCGAAATTTTGAAGTATCAGGTTAGTGAAGGATTGGCGAGAAAGATCATTGTTCTGAAGAAGCGTGCAACAATAATCTGCAGGCAGTACAAAGACGCTAAAGGCGTTCACTACGACCAGCTAGTAGTGCCATAAATATATCGGACAAGTATCCAAAAGCTGTGTCACGGAAGCGGCTGGTCCGGTCATCTCGGCATCAAGAAAACAAAGGCTCTGGTGTTCAGAGAATTTTATTCGCCATGGTGGTTTAAGGATTTTGAGCGGTTTGAGCAGACGTGTGACGTCAAAGGTTGGGAAAATCACAGGATATACAGAAGGCACCCCTGAAACTGGTGCCACTAATTAGCGAGCCGTTCCGGCGCCTTGTGGTGGATGTTGTCGGTCCAGTACCTGTGACAGCTTCGGGCTATCGCTACATCCTAACGATCACCTGACCAGCGACGAAGTTTTCTGAAGCGATTCTCCTGAAGGAGCTCAACTCGGTGGGAACTGTCGACGGCTATTGCAGGTGTTTTCTAGGGTGGGTTTCCCCGCCAAGCTACAAAGCGACCAAGGCAGCATTTTTACGAGTGCGCTCACTAGCACCTTTCCTAGAGCAATGCGTGATTCGCATACTGCACAGCTCTGTACGACATCCTCAGAGTAACAGCGTAGAGGCATTCGGTGCTCAAAAGAGTCCTCAGGGCGTTGTGCTACGAACATCACAGAGACTGGGAAACGTGTTTGCCGGCTACCATGTTTGGCTGCGCTTCGTACCGCATGAGGCCACCGTGTTTAGCCCAGCTGAACTGCTATATACGGCCGATCCCTCAGGTCATCCCTTCGCATGCTGCACGAATCCTGGGAGGGCCAGGGCGACGACCTCACCGTTCTTTAATATGTACTTCAGCTGCAAGAACGGCTTCAATCATGCAGAGAGCTTGTCGAATATTAACATGAGATCGGTCCAGTAGAAAGCCAAACTCTACTATACGACCATGGCGCGCGGCAGCGTTCGTTTTCGGCAGGAGACAATTGATAATGCTGCTCGCCGCATCCAAAGCAAACAATCTTTATATGCAGTGGAAGGGGCAAGCAGAGGTTGTGGATAAAATTTTGGAAGCCAACTATGCGATAAAGATGCCCGGTAGACGAAAAGAGGTAACACTTTACCACTACAACCTCGTGAAGCCTTATCGACAAACGGAGTCGGTCGTCCAGCTATAGCCCTGAATGCACCCGAAGAGGTAGAGACCGATTTTGTAATTACCGGTAGGGGCACAACCTCTTTCACTGGAGTTCTCGAGAGGATACGTGGTGATTCAGATCTCGGCGAGCCACAAAAGGAGGACCTCCAGCAGCTACTTTTAGACTTCGAGGACATTTTCACGGATACACCGGGAAAAACACCCTTAGTTGAGCATGACATTCAGGTCACATTTAATGAGTCTATTCGCTCCAGACCGTATCACGTCTCGCAGAGGCAGAAAGAAATTCTTAATAACGAGATCAGACGCATGCTTGACCTGGGGGTTATTGTACCGGCGGAAAGCAAATACACCTCCCCCATCATGCTCGTAGAAGTGCCCGGATAAGAGCCACGGCCCTGCATTGACTACCGAAGGTTAAATGCCGTCACGCGAGACCAACTTTACCCTATTCTTAACCTGGAGGAGCGGATGGAAACGGTCAGCAGGGCCCAGTATGTATCGACTCCCGACTTGACCCGTGGCTACTGGCAGGTCGGGTAAGTCGGTACGCGACCTTTATCTCAGTCTTCGGCACTTTTCGACCGCTCGTAATGAGCTTCAGGCTCAAAAACGCGCCGTTTTGCTTCTCGCGGCTGATGGATCGAGTGTTGTCAGGAACGGAAGCATACGCGCTACACTACCTCGTAGACATTGCCATATTTTCCGATAGCTGGGAGGATCCCCTGCGTCACTTGCGTGATATTTTAACCCGGCTGCGAGAGGCAGGGTTGACCGTCCGTTCAGAGAAGTGTCAGCTTGGAAAGGCCGAGGTTGAGTACCTTGGTCACGTTATCGGGAGGGGCTACCGCAGGCCGCTGGAAGCGAAGATCGGTGCCATACGTGATTATCCTAGGCTCGCAACAAAGACCGACATGCGCAACTTTGGCTGGATATTATCAGCACTATATACCGGGATATTCGGAGATGGGGAGTCCGCTCACGGACAGTTTGAGGAAGGACGAACCTATTGAGGTGAACTGGAATGCCAGCAAGGAATAAGCTTTCCTCGCGTTAAAGGAAGCGCTGATCAGCCGCCCCGTGCTGAGGGCTCCTTCCTATGACCTCGCCTTCATTGTTCAGTGCGATGCGAGTGAGAGGGGCATGAGGGCTGTTCTGAGCCAGCACGACGAGATTGGGGAGGAACACCCCGTGTTGTTCGTAAGCAGGAAGCTTACGGCGCGAAAAGAAGCATACAGCGCCTCGGAGCAGAAGTGCGCATGTTTAGTGTGGGCTACGCAAAAGCTTCAGTGCTATTTGGCCGGCTCCCAATTCGTAATTGAGACGGACCACTGTCTGCTGACATGGTTCCGGAACATGTATCCGAAGAACGGCCGTTTGCTGCGCTGGAGTCTCGCCCTACAGGAGCATAATTTTGAAGTGCGCTACCGTAGGAGAAAGGAAAATGGGAATGCTGACGGTCTCAGCCGAGGCTTTTTCCGTTAGGCAAAGTGATACCTTCCAGGCACTCCTCTGCGTGTACCTTTTATGCTCAAAGGGGACTAATTTGCTTGGCCATATTACCTTCAGAATTTGTTTACTTTACCAGCACTTGATCATTTGAGGTTAGTATATGCCTAGTGTAGTTTTATAATGTAGGTTTATCTTTCAATATTCATGTTCTCAGCCGTTGTCCGGAGATCGCGATGGCAGCTGCGATCTTTATTTGTTACCAAAATTTGATCCAAAATTGCAAGGAGTGAATACATCGCCCGCGCAGGTTTGGTCAGCAGCTCTCTCCACCGGACGCCCGTAGAGTGACCAGAAAACGGAGGAAATTCTTGCCGTCTATAGCTTAAGGCTTGTTCTTTGGTTGCCTGGCACAGCTCAGGAGGTGGCAGTGCTCTTGCCTTGCCGGGGTCGGGGTATTGTGCAGACATCATCACTACTGCCCAACTTGAGACCTTTGGCTTGCAGGCCTCTAACTCCTGAATAGAAGAAGGAACCGGAGACCAGCCCAGCTGATTCGGCCTCTTCAGAGGACACCGACGAGGCCCCTTTCGAGGCTTCTACGTGGCGGCGGATCGGACGAGCTGCGGAGACCGCCGCGTTGGATTTTAGGAACGGCGACAACGGATCGAGACGAAGTAGGCGCCTCGGGCCCTCAAAATCAAGAGCTGGGGATCGTCCGGCTGTGAGCGCCCAACATCGGCGACTGCGACGCCCTTGCTCCTGACACCGGCCAGCCGAAGGGAGCAGTTCATCACCCGGCGGCAATGATCATGTTGGGTCCCGCCAACAAGTCTGCGACCGGACAAAGCAGAGGAAACGACCGATTTCCGGTCCCTTCGAGTGTCGACTACCGCTACGGAGAGTGGGCGTGCATTCTTCCCTTTCGTCTTGTGGTGGGCCAAGGGGACAGCTTTCGGCTAGGTTGCCTCGTTGAGTGCCTTTCGCCCATGTCGGGACTGATGAGCCCAGGTGCAAGCACCTGACCTCCTCTACGCGGGCTGACCTCATCTACGCCGTCTAGATGACCACCTCCTAACCCTCCAGCCCGGACTAGTCGGAGGAGCGTGTCAGCGAGTGCGAGCACTGTTGGTGCGAGTGTGTGAGTGTGCGGGAGAGTGAGGTGATGGAAGACACTCCCTCGTAATCTGGCCTGCCTCTCATCGAGGGAACATAGGGAATCAACCCTATATAAACTTGCGACAAGACTGTTTCGTGGGTCGTAAAAAGAAAACTGCTCCTCTAGTCAGTCTCCGACTAACCAAACGCTACCATGTAATTACTGTATATAAAGTTTTCCATCTCATTTCAAAGTCCATTTCCTCCTTGTTCCTGCCCCGACAAATCAACCGGGCATATAACACGCAACCTGGGTCACGACAGTACGTATTTCTCTCATTTCAGGGTGATAGTATAGACCGAACTAGATAGGAAACTGCGCCCTTGCCAACGGGATTATTGTCTTTGCAAGGCAGTTTACAATAGGTAGCGAAGAACTGAAAGTGGTAGGCGAATATCTACACTTAGGACCGGTAGTAACCACAGATCCAGACCGTGAAAGGGAAATAACGAGGAGAATAAGATTTGGATGGAGCGCATTTGGCAAGTACTCGCAGATTATGACTAGCAACTTACCAGTATCGCTGAAGAGGAAAACATTTAACACTTGCACCATATAGGCCGGCAACGTGAACGCTAGCGAAAAGGGTTCTACTTAATCTGAGGACGCCGCAGAGAGCTCCGGAACGAAAAATGGTAGGTACAACATTAAGAGATATGAAGCGTGCAGGGCAGGTCATAAAAATAACTCAAGTAGATGAAATTACAGTGGACATCAGAACAAAGAAATGGCCATGGGCAGGAAATGTAGTGTGAAGAGAGGATAACTGATGGTCGCAAAGGGTAATAAATTCGATTCCAAGGGAAGGATAGCGTAGCAGGGGGCGGCAGGAAGTTAGGTCGGCAAATGAGGTTAATAAGCTCGCAGGGATCATGTGGAGGCAGCTAGCACAGCACCGGGTTAACTGGACGAATATGAGAGAGGCCTTCGCCCTGCAGTGTGTATAGTCCGGCTGATGATGATGATAATGAAAGCGCGCACACTAAAACTACCTTGAGTACCCCGGTGAACATTATGAGCAAACTAACGCAGAAACAACAAATAGCGGCTTTCGCTGTACTAGAGAACGCAAGTCAAGGGGAGTAATCCAGCAGCCATCGGTAGCCAAAAATCCTCTTGTCAAGTGCTACATCAATCATAAAGTCGTGTGTAACATTTGGCGACCATGGGTTAGTAAGAAGGCGCAACTTCAGTTAATCTGGGATGCTGCAGTGTGCTTAAATTCGCCTAGAAAGTCTCCGAAGTCACATCCTGGATCCAGGACAGTTCCTGTCTTGGTGCTGTTACGACCAAGCATCCGCATTTGCGCGCTCTATTGTTCGCCTGTGGGCATGGATAAGTGCTGTGAATATGTGGTGATGGTCCAATGGCTCTAAGTGAGCCTGTTTCCAGGAATCCTGTTTTGTAAGCCTGTTTTGCTTTGTGGACAACCTGCAAATGCCAAATTGACCCTGTCAAGAGAACGTCTGGAAAAACACAAAGAAACGTCCCCCTGCGGGAAAATGCAGGAAGTGCTTTCTTTCTTTTGTTCACCCTTCCAGTCGAGAAGCCCTATCGTCCAGTGAGGAATGCCTACTTTCCAAAGGAGACGACAGAGTGACATGTCCGCTGACGTGCAGGACAAGAAAGGAGCATGACGCATACAGCCATTAAGTGATTTCCCAGGAATGCAGGAAAGATTTGCAATTGTCGAAAACGGACAATGCTGGGAGCGTATGCGGCGCCCACGTGCACTTGAGTTTCGGAGAAGTAAACCCACTTGTCAGAACCAGCCTGTGGTTTCTTTGCTGAAGAATAGAAATGTACCTCCTCTCCTCGCCGTTCCCAAGCTTTTCCCGCCAACAAGTGATCACGCCCAACGAATTAATGCCGGACCAGTCAGTGCTTCAGACCATCAGTGCAGTGATGTGTTCGATTGGATGCCGATATCTGAGGGGCGTGCCCTGGATTTGGTTGGTCAGCATCTTCAGAGAGGGGCTGGACATAGGGGGTTTTAAGGACGCTGCAGAGCACGAAATGTCGCTCTGAGCCCTGGGTAAACGGCTCATCCAGTCGCTTCTCGCTATGAACTCTTAACGCTTGCCATTTTGCTGATGTACCCTTCTTTTTCGTGTAAATAATCTTGTAAATAAGTTTCTCAAAGTGCCATTAAACCTGCTTGTACATATTTCACCAACTTCGAAGATTCAATCCTACTTCAACCCCGAGTCTCTGCACGCTACCAAGTGAAGGCCGGGTCGACGTAGCCCCAGCGTCACGACAGTGCTGTCAATAGAGTCTAGTCCCACGGAGAATCATCATGGCGTACTACGTAACAGGAGCTCACTGCTGGTTGAGTCATTTGACAGCAGTTGATAACGTCAGCTACTCTCCGCTGATGACAGTTTGCATCACTCTTCACCGTTGTCATATGTCACTCTGGAATGTTCAGCTGGGCAGCTGGCTAACCCTTCACGCTGACGCTTGAAGAAGCGTCGGATATCCATCAGCTGGGACCGGCAAAGCTGCTAAGAAGTTCCTCGAGGTTTATATCCCTCCTGTTTTCAGTGTTTCTGTTGTCTTCCCGCGCTTAGCCTCCAGCAAAATCCATGCACCAACTAGCCTGCAAGAATGTTCTGGCAGGCTTATATCCGCACTATGATTGTAGAACAATTAAACGCGCACGTAAAAACACAAAATGGCTATATCTACAAGGAAACCTTATTAGAGACTAAAATACACGCACATCTCGCTCGATCCATCCATCTCGCTCGATCCAGTCAAGCAATCGCACATGTTCCGCTTCCTACCAGCGTCAAATCCTCCTGAATTGAAAGTTTCATTCCAAGCACACAAGGGCGGAACGCGAAACTATAATAACGACAGAGAGGCGAGGGGAGGGGGGTCATATTGTTGCGCCGCCAGTCTCGCACACGTCGTGCGCGTCAACTTTTCTAACCAAGCGCGGATACGTTTCGTGTCTAGCACTCCGCCTTTCGTTGTTCTTACCAACAGTTGTTTCTGCGCCGTTTGGGTGCCAGTGGCCGGAGGGCTGACAAGACGACGCTGTGGGCACGGATGTTTATCATTAGTCTTGTAAGGTATTCGACGACTAACCTCAGGCAGTTGGAGACAGAGGTTGCAGATGGCCGCGGGCGCCATAAAGTAAACAGCCGAACCACCGAACCCGCAGCGAGGAGCGCCGCCAACTGGGCCCCTCATTCCGAGCAGAGCCCGCGCATCGCACATTCTTGCCCATTGTAAAGCGTTGCGGAGCTCTAATTGAAACCTGCGGAGGCCGGAGTGCTCTTCGGCCGAAAACACGTGAAAACGACCGTGTTAATGGGAGGCGGTCAGCAAGCTTTCAACGAATATGGGGGACCTGTGTGTGCTAATCAAGCTGCGTAGTTTATAACGCCAGTGAATGAAAATTGACGGACGCCCATGGTTGCTTCGAAAGTAAAATGATAGGGAAATGATCCCTTGATATCACAGCTGAGAGCAGTAGTTAGTATAGCTTTCGTTGATAAGTTGTTGCAGTTAAAGTAGCTGCAAAACTCTATTAGCCTATAAACAAATCGCTGGGTACAAAAGTTCAGGCTTGCCGTGACTTCTTCAAGCGCAGTGCGCAAAGTGCTCTCGCCCATGGGTAAGTTTTGACAACTGTTTCACTGTTCAACAGCAACTCTCCTTTTCGTTCATTTTTAAACTAGTTGAAAACCTTGCCAATCTCCTTCGCCATGGTGCACTCCACTCCTACTGAAGAAAAAACTGTGTACGCTTGCGTTCGTGTTGAATATTCCGCCCCATTTTTTAGTTTGAGCGGCAAACAACAAGCCCATATTAATGGAGATGTGTAACCTACGTCACCTCTAAACTGCCCAAATTACTCCACTACAGGAGTGTATGCGGGATGACATGTGTCCGTTTTGTAGCCATAAACATTCAACGAGTTTCAACAAATTTACTTCTATACCCATGCGTGCATATTTGTTTTTTTGTTGCCGCGCCTGAGTGCGAGTAATGGGATGTGATAGCTCGAGTACGACATTTAAATCATGGTGGTCACATTCGCGTTAAGTGCAGAGTCAAACAACCGGTGATTCCAGTGATAGCCGGGACACGATTGTATACATTCATGACGCCGAGCAGTTACTGCATAACCCTGATAACCACTGCGATTGCTTAGGCTTGTCTCCAGTCTCCGCAAATGGCAAGACCAATGCAGTATTACCTTCCCAATCACATGTTGAGCATAGCGCAGTGCATAAAAAGGGTCCCACATATGTCAACATCATTGTCTTGGGTCGTATAGAGAAATTTACCCAGAGCAATTTTCATATTGCGAGCACGCTGACAGACCCCAACGCTATCGACACAGCAGGCGTGTGCCCAGCTCATCAGCTTGCCGACATGTGGCCCTTTTACGCTGATTCTTTTATAAATGACTGCATGCCACATGCCACCAGTTTGCACGAATTGGAAGCTTCGTGAAATTTCCAGCGCCACACTCCCATCTGTGATGACGCGTACAGCATTCGCGAAGCAGGAGGTAATATAGAACTTCCCTTAATTTATGCACCTAACATCGACGATGTAATGACCTAACAACACTTGCAAGAACTATATAGAAAGCGAGAATTTGTGGCACCATTTAGACGGTGCTTTACACTCTAAGAAAAAAAGGACTGAAAGGGGTAGTGAGGTTAGTCCTTTTGGGGACCAACTCCTTTGCCACAATCATTAATGCTTTTGGGTACCAACTGCAAGGGGATAAACACTTAGTCTCCAAAGAATGAACTGTAGGAGGAGGAATGGTTGCTCCTTGCAGATGCTCCCGAATATTTGATCCCTGAAAATGATCTTAAGGAGAAAACATGTGGCACGGTTCACCCGGAGAAAGAGGCCTCAGATAAAAAGTAAAAGCTAAAAAGTAACGAAGAATCTCAAGAACATTAAAAAAGCTAAAAAATGAAACAAAAACCAAAACTAGAAGAAAAAAAAAGCGTGTCCACTTCAGGAATGTTCAGGATGTCTATGCGCACTATTTTGTGCACTGAAATCAGTGTAACATGTGGAGTTTGACATCGCTGGCAAATTTAACAGCGCCGGCTCTTCGGTGATGCTCTGCTACCGTGGGCGTAAGTTTCGCTGAACACGGAATTGGAGCAAAAACCTTCAAGGAAAAAAGTGCGACCAAGCTTCAATATCGGCAAGCGCAGCAGCGATGACACTATTTTGCTGGTAACTAAATCTTATTTGTGTGTAAACATTTCGGGAAGCGTTGCGATGACCGACGGCTCGGCTGGTTTATACGCTGAGCAAGGAGGAGCGCAAAAGCTTGAGAAACACGCAAACTATTGTGCATTAGAAGCGCTTTATGTTGTTTTTTTCGCTAATGAGCCCATCGCTCGGTAAACTACTCTCTTCCTCATTTTATTTATTTTTTTCTTTCTGCTATTTAAACTGGGCCGTGGTGCAGGCTACGCCCGCTAACGCATAGGCCCTGTTTGGAGCCTGCGATTGAGCCCGCATTGAACAATTTAGCAGCAAGCATTGCGTTAGAGTGCCCTCAAGATCAGCTGTGAAGTTTGTTATGCGTGGTAGCCCACACTATTCAATTCCAGTTTTAGTTGTACGTTAATCGTCAGTGTGTAATAAGATATCAGAGGCGCGGCGTTCATGATCTCTCTCGAAACGCTCGAAACGATCTATCGAAATATGGAAGCTCTAGAAAAAAGATACTGCCTTTGTTTTCTTACAGGTGCGCAGCGACATCGTAGAAAAAAAGTGCTTACTTGAGTCATATTTTTCATATGCGCAAAAGTTCTCGCCTCCCCGTTTCCGGACTTCCGACTATTTCCAAAGCGATACTGGGACAAGTGCGGCCCCAGCACACATACAGCCCTTCTCCCTGTGCATCCCGGGTGCCAGCGACACACCCAGCGTCAAAAAGCTCATTACAGCGTGTAATATGCAATTCCAGCAACACAGTATATATGCACGTTTTGTCCATCGAGCCAGAAACACATCATCTGCACCTGAGACGTACAAACAGAGAGGCAGAAAGGGAGGCCAAGGATCAAGTGAACAGTTCGTCTTCCCGTTCCTACTCTTTTTAGTTTTTTTCAAGCCAGAACTAAACATTAATCCTCCAAATTTGCACACGGCACGCTTCTCGCCGCAGTTGCTACTTTCGCGGAGTAACGGCCCGATTTGAGGACCAAAGTGGAAGTTACTCCCAATTTCAGCCGGTTTTTTTCTTAGAGTGTACGCGCTTTGCAGGCTCTAGAGGACATTTGTTTGTCTGCAGAAAAGTTAGAAATATCGCAGGTTAAGAAATACGATAACCTGAGGTACTTGCGGTAGCTTTCGTGCTGCCTCTGAGAGGCGCTTCGAATTTATAGGCACCACGATGTAGCTGATGCATGCAGCTAATGAAGCAGAGTGCGCGAAAACAGTTGCTACTTGCAAGTGACCGGGCCGTGTAGAGTGTTGATTGAGGTTTAGGCCTCCGTGAACGATACTCTCCGTGAAGCAGGACGCGCAGAAACATTTGCTCCTTGCAAAGAGCAGTATTCCTGCTTCGCCACAGTGGTTTAGTACGCTCGACGGTTGACATCAAGGACTCGGGATCGATCCTGACCGCACATTTTTATTTCAGCATGCGCGGAAGCGGATGCGTCGCCTCGAAGCTTCAATCAATTAACGCATACACGCGATGTAGTGTTTAAAATGGATAAAGCAGATCGTAGCCAAGCCTCAAGCGCATCCCACGTTCACCTCGTAGCATGGCTTCGCAGCACTAGTGATAACAATAGCAGTGGCGCAAGCCCACATGACCGGGTGGCACGCCATGCGATTATTGATCGAACAGGGCTGCGAGAAGAAGCGCCAATTTAGAGCCGCCGAGCGCAGTTTGATCTACTTATTGACTCGAGAAATTGGGAAGATAACTGGTTGGGGGATAACTGGAAGAAATTGGGAGATAACTGGAAGGGCTGGTTATGACATGCTGATCATGTAAGCGAACAGTCAGCGACATCAAAGAAATTGGAAAGGAATGAATATTTTTATTTTTATTCATTTTTGGTGTTGATGAGCAACAATTGTTTATATATTTTATGGCTGAAAATCTACAAGAAACTGCAAGAAAGGCTACCGCATTCCACCGGTGGGATCCGCACTGTTGTGCCGGTGGGGTAGCCCACCGTAGCCCACCGTCAACAGGGTTGTGCCAAAAAGTTGGTTGCGTAGCGCTGGTCACCCGTTTCGTGAACGAGGGCTGTCCACTCCCTGGGCAGTAGCGATGAATCCGAGTCGGCGCTGGTGAGATGAAGAAAAGGCTTTATACACTATTTACAGGCAAATACACAACGAGATCGGCTCTGGGGCCGAAAGCTAACATAGCCATACGCGACTGTTCTCGCGCTGCGACGGCCGGGGAGATTCCGCCGCGTCCGCACTGTCAGGGGGCGAACTGCTCCCGATGGACGCTAGTGACGAACTTACACTCGGAGTCTCGAACGGAAGCACTTGAGTCTCCGTAACCGAGAAACCGATGACGCTCAAATGATCCAATCCGATGGCAGCACTTTCGCAGGGCCAATGGGAGAGCTTGCTGCGCTCTTGCTTCAAATACGCCGCGGGGCGAGAAAGGGTCCACCGCTAGAGCCACGGCGCCGTACTGTCTGGACGCTCAGCTCATGTTGAAACACGTCGCTTCTCTCCCTTTGGCACGGCTCGCCTCCAGTGCATTGATTGTTTTGCAGAGAAGTATCCAGATTTTATGAAGGAGGCGTTCGCCGAAGAAGTTCGGCGTCCGGCTGAATTTCTGGGCGGCTTTGGCCGCGCACAACAGCACCCATGATCTTCGAAATTCTCCCCCATGCACTGCCAACTGAGATCCATCGGCGGATACTCAGTCTTCTTTCGCATCGGTATTTATACAGTGTTCTGCAATTTTATTGGAACCTTCTTGGCAAATTTCCCACGGTCGAGGCGAGAAATTTTCCAAGAAGGTTCCGATAAAGTTGCAAAACACTATACATACATACATACATACATACATACATACATACATACATACATACATACATACATACATACATACATACATACATACATACATACATACATACATACATACATACATACATACATACATACATACATACATACATACATACATACATACATGCATGCATGCATGCATGCATACATACATACATACATACATACATACATACATACATACATACATACATACATACATACATACATACATACATACATACATACATACATACATACATACATACATGCATACATACATACATACATACATACACGCATACACGCATACATACATACATACATACATACATACATACATACATACATACATACATACATACATACATACATACATACATACATACATACATACATACATACATACATACATACATACATACATACATACATACATACATACACACATGCATAGATACATACATACATACATACATAATCTTATTACCATTTATAAATACAGCGTACATTTATGTTGCGTGTAACCTCTCCTTGAGAATGTTCATTAGCGCTATCCTCCTCATAACAGCAGACGTGATACGTCCTGTGCTACCTGGAGTGTCAAGTCAGGTTGCGCGAACGGGAAGCGGCCACCATCAAGTGGTGCGTCGCCTCTGACGAAGAACCTTGTAGCCCAAAGCGTAGTCCTGGACTTAACGACCAGGATGCCCTTTGCCCCGGACGCAGCGAGATGCCATGCGGGACTAGCCGAGGGTGGGCTGTTCCCACATGACCTCAGGATCGCGTAGCGTCGCAAATCGCGAACTTCTGCATGTTACAGATGCCCTGCATTGCTCCGATTATCCTACATAACATTTCTCAGGTGTTCCATAACTTACGATGATTATCCCTAACGAACAGTCAGTTCATGAAACATACTTGTTCCACAGTATATCTTATAAAAGCTGAGGCTGCAAAAAGTGTGAACAACATTATCATGCCTATGTGCTGTCACATATAAGATGTTTTACACAACTTAAGGCAAGACTTCCGTAATCGACGCTGGTGCATTCAACCCCATATTGTTTGGCAATGTATGACTGTCTTCATGTTTTTTTTTTCCAATTCTATTCAATTATGAAATCACTAATTAATATTTTTTTTCCTTCACTTTCGGCTCTAGCGCATTTATGTGATGGTTTGAAACAGACATTGATCCTAAGGACGGTGCAAATGAGACAGACAAAAAGAAGGAGTTAGCATGAAAACAACAGAAGCAATGTTTTAATGAGCCTTCTTTCCCTCTGTCTCCTCTGCGCGCTCCCTAAAATCAATTTCAACTACGAACTCAAGTAACCCGAACCAGAGTACAGCTTGAGCACAATGTGGAAAAGCTTATCTTTTCCTGTTAGTTTTTTCTGCAGGGGACACCTTCTCACGTAAGTAAAGAAAGCAAGCTCAACTTGAAAAATAAAGGCGACTGCGTTCACGCGGCATCATATTGTATCGCTGCCGACCATGTTTGGAATGAACGAAACGCTCTCGCTGACTGCGCCTAAAGGAACGGCTACCGCTCTCTTCTGCGGACTGCACTACGATCTCGCGACTTCCCGCTTTTGCTACACTATTGTATGGCAATAGCTTCGGCAGTTTTGTATGCACTGATATATTATTGTCTGTTTCTTAGCTGTAGGAGCGATTCATTTATGTAACGGCGTTTTCCCATTGTTACTTCAACTCCTCAACTATTCAGCTTCAACTCACCTCACTGAAATGCCTGCATTACCGTGACGTAAAAATCGAATAAAAAGTGAGCAAACAAAGGTAATTTCGCAAGAGTGTCATATGCAAAAACGTTAAAAAAAAAAAGCTTGCAGCGCAGATGATAAAGTACACTGAACCTGATGAACATGCCAGAAGAGAACTGCGAAGCTGCGGCGCCAAGCCGCAAGTAGCCACACCCTTTCGAAGCAATTAGAAAAGACAGCATGTTGAGTGAACGAATCGCGTACATTTGTGGCACTAACGAAAAACAGCGGTTATATAGGCAGCAAATTTCAAACTTTACCCGTCCGCGGCTCTTGATGCGCGTAATGCAGGCTGCCATAGCCATGACGCCGCTCTGTACTGTCCCTCGAAAGAATCCCCTGCATCCTTGCGCAAAATACGTGGCGCTCCTTTTGTAACGCAACTCGCCGAGCTGGGTCTTTTCCTATCGTTCCTTTCTTCACGTATCAGACAGTAGTGCGCAATATGGCGGTTTCGAGAAAGGACTAGAAGAGCAATAACAATAATTCTCTAAAGTATACACCGTCAAACTGAAACAAAAAACTTCTTAGGCGCTCGATCTAATTCTTCACTGCTACACTACCGCATGTGTTTAAAGACAGACGCCTGCTATGATATGCGCAATTCGTTTCTTCCTTACTTATTTTTTGCGCAAACGTTCCTCCTCAGCAGTTTTTTTCGCATTGCTCGGTTTGTTAGGCGGCCAACAACCGACGCACTTGTCGCACTCACCGTTTGCTGCGGAACCTAGGGCCTCTGTCCGTAACGTTGAAACCGACTCCCAGCCTGGCCTGCCGGCTTCTCCGTCGGTACGCCTCCCGCGACATGGCGATGTCGCCCATCACCAGCTCTGCAATAGAAAGGCAAAAGCGACAAGCAAAAATTATTTCTGCAACGCGGCAAGTACCCGACTCCCTGCTTACGCGGAAACTGAGCTTTTTTTTTTATTTGTTTTTTTTTTTCACCTGCCCTGTGTGTGCAGACTTTTGAAATAGCAAACATGCACACATAAGAAACGTTTTCACATACAATCTTGCAGTTGATATTCGCGGTCAATCTACTGCGCTCAATTTCTTTATATATATATATATAAAGAAATTGAGCGCAGTAGATTGATATATATATATATATATATATATATATATATATATATATATGTGTGTGTGTGTGTGTGTGTGTGTGTGTGTGTGTGTGCGCGTGTGCGCGTGTGCGCGTGTGCGCGTGTGCGCGTGTGCGCGTGTGCGCGTGTGCGCGTGTGCGCGTGTGCGCGTGTGCGCGTGTGCGCGTGTGCGCGTGCGCGCGTGCGCGCGTGCGTGCGTGCGTGCGTGTGTGTGTGTGTGTGTGTGTGTGTGTGTGTGTGTGTGTGTGTGTGTGTGTGTGTGTGTGTGTGTGTGTGTGTGTGTGTGTGTGTGTGTGTGTGTGTGTGTGTGTGTGTGTGTGTGTGTGTGTGTGTGTGTGTGTGTGTGTGTGTGTGTGTGTGTGTGTGTGTGTGTGTGTGTGTGTGTGTGTGTGTGTGTGTGTGTGTGTGTGTGTGTGTGTGTGTGTGTGTGTGTGTGTGTGTGTGTGTGTGTGTGTGTGTGTGTGTGTGTGTGTGTGTGTGTGTGTGTGTGTGTGTGTGTGTGTGTGTGTGTGTGTGTGTGTGTGTGTGTGTGTGTGTGTGTGTGTGTGTGTGTGTGTGTGTGTGTGTGTGTGTGTGTGTGTGTGTGTGTGTGTGTGTGTGTGTGTGTGTGTGTGTGTGTGTGTGTGTGTGTGTGTGTGTGTGTGTGTGTGTGTGTGTGTGTGTGTGTGTGTGTGTGTGTGTGTGTGTGTGTGTGTGTGTGTGTGTGTGTGTGCACAGCCGCTGACCTGTTCTTAACTCGGGCGTTTTCTACGTGGTGTCGTGACAAGGATTTGCGACACTGGAATGCATACTCCGATATGAGACGCGCTGCGAACTAGTGAACGCGAACAGGGGCTAGTACGTCGCTAACATTTCTAATTTCTCACAAACCGTTCAGCTTGTATGACGCTATTGTAGTTTTCGTTGCTTGGCTGCATACAACGTTGGTCCAATAACAGCCTTGATTTGAAAGCTTCTTATTCATTGCTTTCATCTGAAGAAGCCAAGGCCGAGCGGAACCTGCCTGACTTGCTTTGTAGTCAATGTTATACTGCCATTCTGAATCCGTATCACCTGAGAGGTATTCGCTGTCCCAGAACTGAACAATTGTTCTTCCATACGCTCACCAAATCATTCACAAACCATGATTTCGTGCCATTCATTCAGCAACGCTACGTGAACGAAAGGAGCTTTCCATCACCGACAGGCTCGACACTTCCCAGGACGGCCACTTTGACAGGGGTATATACCACATGTGAAGAAGATTTATTTTCTAAAAAAGAGCCGAATCCAATTAAAGAACCCCTCCTCCCTCCCCCCCCCCCCCTCCAAAAAAAACGCGAAAATTTGTTATCAGCATTAGCCGGTGTACTGTGGAAGGTGTTATATGATATGGTTACTTGTAAATTGAATTTGGAGCACATGTGGCGCCAGCATCGGCTTTTAAAGACTGGCTTTTTGCTCTTTTAGATGGGAAAACTTTAAATTCCCCTAGTTTTAGTCTAAAATCTATACTGCAGTAATAATTCAAGCTTTCCCGATGAAAACGGTTAAAAATTATTATCGAGTGCACTGAGTTAGCCGAACGAAAAACAATAAGAACATTCATTTTGCATAATAGGGGCACTGCGGTGCCTCACCTACACACGCAAGTAAATGTGAACGATAGGCTGCTGTCATAAGCGGTGTAGTGGCAGTATTCTCTTTTTTCCCTTCCCGTTTCGGCAGCGAGAAATCAAACTAGCTGGAACACACGGCATCTAGAATTTATTGTTAGTGAGTCAATTATATGGAGTTTCATGGCGCAAAAGCAACTTCACTTTACCAACCTAAATGTATCCCCAGTATGCGAAGTGCTAGACGCATGCTGAACACGAAACGACAGGATTACGACCGCTAGTCCTCCATTTCCTGCCTTCCATGAGGCACCATGCGTTAAGCCACATTTATCAATCAGCTGCAAGGGTGACAAGGGCGACAAGGCAAGGTGACAAGGAAGTCCGAAGTGTAAACTGACGAATAAATTAAGCCATATGTTAAAGAGTATGAATTCCCACCAGTGCAAAATTTCCAGCACGGTGACTGAGAGCAGCATTCCACTCACATGAGCTTCCCTGGACTGACGCGTAAGCGAATACGTTTACGACCCACGCCTGAAGGGCAGGCAATTCTGGAAACATGCTTCCTTCTATAGATTTGATTCGAGCATTGTCAGAATGCTGCGCGGTGTTTGCATTCCTCAGAAGGAGCTAACAGAGACCGGGTCTTATCCCCATTTTCGGCGAAGGCAATGGAGACACCGCCGGATCAGCGCTCTCTCAGGACGAGGTGCTGAGCGTGCCTTGGCGCGCAAGTGCAGAAACGAGCCAGCGTATTTCGATTCAAATTGAGGCTGATGAAAGCAGTGCGAGCTTTCCTGATGCCATTAGGTATTCGGCTATTCGAGTATTGAGTGGGAATTCAAAACGCGTATCAGTAAATTCTTTCTTTAAACGACTAGTCTTTAACCAGGCCACCTATAACCGAATAGAACACTGTTGTGGTCCAAGTTGAAGCAACGCTATCACCGCTAAACAAGCGTTGCAACAACGAGCCCTATCATCGTAGTGACAGTGCGTATGCGCTGTCATGACACTTTCAGTTCGGCGTACGCAGTGTCTACCAACCTGGGGTTTTTAACGTTATTTAATTGACATCGCACAGTACATGGACATTTCGCCTCTTTTGAAGTGCGATCGCCATGATAACATCCCACTTGATCGGAATCAGCAACCGCGCGCGCGCTAAGTCCACTGAACCCTCGCTGCGGACAACACTGATGGTGGTCAAAGCGCGCCTTTGGCCTATGCAAAGTCAAACATTCATTTCTCAAGTAATTCACCACCATTGATATCATTAACTGGTCTGCTAAGTATTTGCTACATTAAACCTCAGAGACTGTACTCGACTGCTTCACGTGGCATTCCACATGCAATCGTCATAAATTGTTTTATTTGTCTCGAGGAATGTGCCAGTTAGGTAAGCCGTCTTGCTTGCGCTACCACTGGCTTCGTATGGAAAGCGCGTATTGCCTATTGATTCTTGTCATCAGAAATAAAATATTATTCTAGCATTTCAGGCGGCAGCTTTTCAACGGAGGCGAAAAGCAAGGCGCCCGTGTGCTGTACGATGTCAGTGCACGTTAAAGAACCCCAGGTGGTCGAAATTTTCGGAGTCCTCCAATACGGCGTCTCTCATAGCCTAAGTCGCTTTGGGACGTTAAACCCCCCAAACCAAACCAACCAACTTCAGCCTAGCTGCGAAAGTCAACTTTGAACCGCTGCCAATTGTGCATAAACTACTAAGCGACAATAGCCCTAACTCGCACCTTAAAAATTAAATTTTTCTAATAAATTTCTTTACTGAAGAAAACAGGAGCTGACACATGAGCGTACTACATGCGCCATGCCCTGCAATTATCAGTCGCAAAGTAAGTCCCCCTGCGTTCATCACTACCATCAAGGGAAAGGAAAGCGTCTCCGTCTACTGAACACTCACAAAAAAGGCGGAAGGCATTCGAACTGTGGGATTAACCCTATCCACCCGCCTCCGTTAGCAGATGGCAAAGTGTCATGTGCCGAACGCTGGTTCTTTTCCTCCGCGGCGCTTCTAATGATAACGCATTTTAACACAAGACGGCAAGCCGCATCTATCGACACAAAGCCGGGGCAGCCACCATTGAGTTAGCTGCCGGAGACCGCGAATGCCTATATACGCTGAGCACACTTCATCTAAAGCCGGCCATACCTCCGATGGCACCCCTCCCGTCGCGCTGTCAGCCACCCGGCGCAAGGAAGCGTAGCTAGGTCGGAAGCGACCGCGCCGCGAGATTGCGCCCTTGCGCCGGAGTCGCTAAATAAACACCGAGCGCTGGGAGACGCCCCGATGACAGATTGCGCGTCCCGCATCTTCGCCGCACAGAGCGGATGGCGATGGCAGGGGCGCTTAACGGCCGGACGCCTGCTCGCTCCCATTGACAATGTGTCGCTGCTCAGGTGCTCTCAATCAAGAGATGTCGGCCGCTTATTCGAGTCTCGGTTCCCACGAACAAGCGTTGTCCCCCCGAAAGCTAAAACATTTGAACACAGTTTGCTTGTGCACCTTGACGACACTCATTGCAGTGTGGACCACCAGTATTTCTCCCATTTACCACTGCGGTAGTTGAGGCGACAGTAGGCCCGCAAATAGCTCATTCACCCACCTCATTTTCTCTCCCGCCTTTCCCAACGCTGCCTTCTTTTGAATTAAAGTGCGTTATGCCTTACAACCATCGGACGCTTTTGGTTGGACTGCATATCCTGCCAATGCATGCCCTTTCTTTCTTGATTTCAACTGGGCCATCAATAAATCGCGTTTGTTCCCTGATGCACATTGAACGCTTCCTTTCTCTGAACGTTAAACCTGTCAATTTCCATTTCATATTTCCCTGTTCTGTACTGATTTTAAGTTGAAGGCTAATTAAGTTTCACGCTTTCATTTTACTAGTGCTCACCGATGGGGCGAAAACATCAATCCTAACTATTCACCATGTTTCCCTCCCTAGGTGAGCACCATTAAGACACAGCTACCATACACCTTTTCTCTCGAACGATGCTGTTAAACTGTTATTCATGATCGAAACATGTCGCTAAATGCACTCCATCTCAATTTTATTCTTCTAGTTATTTCTCTTTTGCGGTCTGGATATTTCCTCCCCAAGACCAGCTCAGACTGGAACCACCTGCCCACCTGCATCGTCGCCATTTTTGAACCCGAAGCTTGCAAATCTGCGCTTCTTCATCTATGTTAAAAAATTCTTATTTTTAATTTTGTTCAAGTAGTATTACCACTCCTACTTGTAACGCCTCAACGACCCTGATAGTAACCAAATAAATAAATAAACCGTCATTACCTGTCCCATGTTCATGTATTCCTTTGCCACTTTCTGCGCCTAGCTACCCACCGTACCCACCTCGCTTCCGAGACTACTGAATATTACTTTAGTCATATGCGCATTGATTTTTGAATTACCTGTTCTGATTTGCCTAAGGCATAAGTCACGCTTTGACTTTTTTCCCCTGGGTTACTCAGCCATGAAATCAAAGAAGTGCACACTGGTGAGATATACTACATTGACTCTTATCCCTAATATCTTCCAATCGATCTCTTTGAATGAGTACTTGGAAGCACGCGGAGAATAGAATTTCAAAATCCATGTCTGTCACTCTGACACGCTTTCTTTTCGGGATTTTATTCAATTTTTTATTTATATTCATATCGCCTCAGAGGATCCAAAAACGGAGCATTGTGTGAGGGGAAATGGGCGGGGGGGGGGGGGGGGGGGATTGCATATATAGGGGTAATGAAAGGAGCATGAGTAACAAGTTTACATAAAAATTATTGACTGTTAGTACCGATCGCTGAAAAGTGCGAACATTATTATACAATGTTTAATGACCAGTTAGTAACTTGAAGAAAACAAAAAAGACCTTTATTTCGGCTCTAAAACGAGTTGAATCATGAATATTCACGATGTGCTCCGGATGGTGATTCCAGTGGATGATAGCCTGCGGCAGGGATGATGCATTAAATGCGACAGTTCTACCAGGAATGCGTTGGAAGCTTAAAGGGTTGTTTAAACGACGTGATGTGCGGTATGGTTACAAAAGGCAGCGTTGAAGATTAGGTACTGTAGACCATTCTAAAAAATAGGTTGATGACGGCGATTAATCTCAGTGATTGCAATGTAGAGAGAGAGAGAGAGAGCGATGATTTGATGTTGTTATGTTAGAGTGACAGTTTTAATCTCCGGAAATGAAACGTGCATCACGATTCTGTACCGATTCAAAAGATATTAATTAAATAAGCCTGATGAGGTGACCAGATGAAAGATACGTATTCCAGTTGTGAATGAACAAACGTTTGATAGGCAAGCTTACGGGTAATGGCAGGAGTTCCATGAAGATTGCGTTTTAGATAGCATAATATGCGTGATGTTTTAGCTGTTATTTCTTGTACGTGAGTGGACCAACAGAGGTTGCTCGAGAAATGAACGCCGAGGTATCAGTTGAACACGCGTGGGAAAGTGAAGTATTATTCATAAAGTAACTTAAGAATAAAGAGTAAATTTTTTTTTTTTCAACTGAACGTCACTAACTTGCAATTTTCACTGTAAGTGACATTTGTAATGATGTGCACCAAGCAGTTATGCGATCGAGGTCTCTCTGAAGTGCTAGGTGCTCGGCAGATGAGCGTGTTTTGCGGTAAATGATGCAGACAAGCGAATAGTTGAATTAATGTTAGATGGCAAGCCGTTTAAATAAATGAGGAACAGCAATGGGCACATGACGCTACCTTGAGGTACACCATACAGGATGCCGCTAAATAGAGATTCGCGGCCATTAACTACTGTGAACTGCTTGCGAGATGAAAAGAAATTTCTGATCCATTAGGTCGTTAATGATTCTAGGTTAAGGCAGGTGATTTTAAATATTAAACGTGAATGTGCGACGCAATCAAATGCTTTAGAGAAGTCTAATAATATGCTCTCTGTTTCAAAGTTCTAGTCCATATTATATAGCAGTTCGTTAGTAAACTCCAATAGTTGAGTCTCACATGAGAACATTTTTGTGAACCCATGCTGGTTAGTAAAAAAAGAAGTTGGTACTATCGAGATGCTGCGCAATGAAATGTTCGAGGATCTTGCATGGGACAGATGTCAGGGATATGGGGCGGTAATAACGTGCGTTTGTTTTGTCATCTGATTTGAAGATGGGGACAATTTTGTCCATTTTCCAGCCCTCTCGAACTTATGGACGACTGCTGTTGCTGCGCAGCCGTCGCTTTTCTCCAAGTATTGGACACATGACTTCCGCACTCTACTTCCTGCATTATTTTGAGGCTTCGAATCAATATAATGCTTTTTCGTAACCTATGAAAACTATAAAAGGGCGCTACTTTGTTCAACACATTTCTGTATTGGTTGATAGCGTGAATGTAGTCTCCTCTAGTGAAGCCTGCCTGGAACCTGCTGAAGTGGCTCAGTAGATACGGCACGCGACTGCTGACCAAGCACGCGGGATCAAATCCCAGTCGCGGAGACCGCTATTCGATGGAGCCGAAAAGTAATTCGCTCGTGTACTGTGTAATGTCAGTGCACATTGCCAGCGCGCGACCCCGGGTAGCCGAAATTTCTGGAGCCTTCTACGCCGCCCACATGGCCTGAGTCTGGAACATTAAACCCTACAAACAAACCAAAGCCCGACTGGTCATCTCGTTTATCGTACTCTAATGATGTCCTGGTTCTATTTACGATTATTTTAGTAAACGCCTAAAACGAATAGTGTGGTATTCGGTCTGTAAGCTCTTAGGTCTTTGATAGCCCCTTTCCAATGGATTAAGAAAAGTGCAGCGTTCTTCTAAGATTCGAGTACGTTCGACGTCATGAAGCGCTGCATACACGAGGGGGCCAGTTTTTGTAGGACAATTCGCCACACTCCTTCAATAGATCTGTCATCACCTCATCTTCATCAGGTGCTTCGCTTGCTTGCATTCTGCCTCGGAATTTATGCACTCCCTCTTTTGTATTAGTGTGATGTCCACTTGCGGTGCAGTACTGTCTCGGTTTACTTAACAACCTTAATTATCCAAACTGGTAACCACCTTTTCATCCCTCTCAGCACCTACATCTGATTTTTGCCTATGTCAAGCTTCCTCTCAACCTCTCTAAAGCTGCCACCATTGTAACTTGTATCCCTATTTTTTTTTTTTTTTTATGGCATTTGGCCTCTTCAGCTTGGTGCTTTGATCGCGATGTCGTTTGTACGGGGTCATCCATTTTGATGGTTAAGCACGCGGCTGTGTAGCTGCACTCTTCCCGGCGTCCATGCGTGTGACATGGCTGCTCATCAAAGAAAAGTGCCACAGCCGCAGGAGGACCTTAAAGTTGTTTTCTGCGATATTCTCGCGAAATCGGAACAAATTTACAAGCTGGCGCGACAGAATTGCTCCAGTCAAACCAGTCGACGGCTCGGGAATCGTGGAGAAAATGTTCCATTTACGTGTGGAGAGCACGCAACGTCACCCTCTCCCCATCGCTCGGCGGAGACTGACCGGTGGCGCGGAAGCCACGATCCAGGGATTTCCTCCTTGCCTGGCGCCGTAAGGGAAGGAAGGTGGGATTGAAAGTGGAAAGAGAGAAAGAGGAGCCGTAGTGGAGGGCTACGGAGTAATTTCGACCACCTGGAAATCTTTAACGTGCGCTGACATCGCACAGCACACGTTAAACATCCCCAGGTGGTCGAAATTACTCCATAGCCCTCCACTACCGACTCCCCTTTCTTCCTTTCCACTTTCACTCCCAAGCATCCACAGTTTTTAGCCACGAAAGCATAGCGCCGTGCTAGCCGTAAACGTGACATTGAAACAAGAACAGACAAGAAGCGCCTTTAACATGCCGCCGATGCATACTACCGATACAGAAGTGCTACCACGGGAGTTGGCTGGAAAGGAGCGATGAAATGAAAGGCTATAAGCTCAACGAGCGTCCGAGACACCCGAACAACGAGAAGAACGTCTCGCTAAACGACGCAGCAAAGCCGAGTCTCAAACGCCTAAAGCATAACCATAAGCTAAACCGTAAGCATGTCCATAAGTTAAACCGGAAGCATGGTGATGAAAACTTTTATAGTCCGGAAGAGGTGACACCGGAATTCCGGTACCGCTCGCAGGCGTCTAGGGAGCCCGATGATTTAGGCTATGGATATGCTTACAGTTTCGCTTCGTCTACTAAACCGTACGTATATCCATAGAATAAATCATAAAGCATAACCATCTAAACCATAAGCATCACCCAAGCTTTTCGCTTTGAGATATCCAGGCCTAACCTTAGCTAAGCCCCAGCCAATTTTTTTTCTTTTCTCTATTTTGACACAGTAAAATTCACGCATACACAACAATGGCTATACTCTTGAGAGCCACTAGGGTGGTTCTGCAGCAGCTTTCGGAACTGCCAAGAACCTGTCCACGCTTCCCCGAAAATAAATTCGGGCAGGCCGTGCGTCTTTATCACAATGGTAGCCAGCCATTTTTGAGCGCCATATACAGTGGAGGCCCATGAGCATTATTAAATGAAATGGTACCCTATCCTCAATTTCTACCCATAAGTATACCGTATTTCATGCGGGTCTAGCGAAAAATCTTTCAACCAACCAGAATAATCAGCAGATCGGATGGTAGAGCGAGAGCGAAATGATCAAAACTCGAAGTGGGAGCGCTGTTGATTGAATATCAGGGAAATCTCCAAATTTGTAATGCGGAAGTAATTACCTGGTTAGCTCAGTTGGTACAGCAGCTGCCCCGGAAAGGCGGTGGTTCCGGGTTGGATTCCCGCAACAGGACGAATTTTTCTTTACCTTAGAAGTCTCTGAGAACGCTGTCCTTCGTAGCCGTATGGCTGCGTTTGAGTGGACGTCAATGAACATTTACTTCTTTATTACAATCTGCTCCATCTTGGGAGATTCTCCAAAATATTTGACCTACTACAAGGCGTATGGCACTGGATATAATTCTTGTGGGATTGTTTTAAGGTTTGCTTGGTTCATTTGATTTCGTAAGGCAGCCGGAAGTTGTCGGTGTGAGCAGTTTGGTTTGGTTTGGTAAAACTTTATTTCCCACAGTAGGGGTCCTGGAGGACACTCGGCTAGGCGCCAGGTGTAGAGGGTAGCTCCCACGTCGGCAGACAGAGCCCGAAGCTCTCCGCCGCCGCGCGGGCCTCCTGGACAGCCCGAAGCTGATCATGTAGTGAAGCACTTTTTAACCCTTTGTCCCAACGTTCCTTGTTCTTGGCGTAGGCGTCGCTCGATGTACAACCACACAGCATATGGTTTAAGTCTACACGGTCACTGCACCGTACACACACATGTTGTCCGTCGAGTCTGGGTCGATGTGCTTCATGCGCCAGGGGTTGGGGTATGAGTTCGTTTGGAGCAAGCGTAACGTGACTGATTGGCTGCGGGTTAATTTCTTATTCTGGAGGGGAAATGCTCGTCTGCATAGATAAAAGTGCTTAGTGAGCTAGTTGTACGTGAATAATTGATCTCTGTACTCGATATGTGGAGTAGCAGGGGAAACCGGAGGGACGCGGGCGATGAGTCCTCGCGCCGCCTCGTGTTCGATCTCATTGAGGTTCCGCAGGCCGCCCCCTAAGCTGCCCATGTGTGCCGGGAACCATACGATTGAGTGATCGGTGATGTTACTTCCGCCTAAGATCCGTAGCGTCGTCTTGTCTATCCCGCCCTTGGCGAAAGCTCGAGTGGCTGCTCTAGAGTCGCTGTATACAGTTGCGAAGTTCGAGTCTTTTAGAGCTACTGCTATCGCTGCTAGTTCAGCTACCTCTGGCTTCTTGGTGTAAAGTGTGAGTGTGTGAGTAAGGTGTGAGCAGTGCGACAACTTTATTTTTCGGAGTTTGCGACAAGCAAGACGAGAAGGCCATCAGCATCGACATGTTTGTATAGTACCCCAATGCATCTACAGAAGAAATGTAAGTGAAAATACCACCGCTGGCTTACACGCTGTTCACTGACTGCAGCGGACATACGCCACTAGTTTTAACCGTCAAGGAAAGCTTGGCTTGAATCTTGCGCTTGACGAGTAGACGAGCCCCCCGACGCATCATGCCCGAGGCAAAATTAAAAAATCTAGTACGATTTGTGCTGAAAAAAAAAAAACGCATTGCTCCACAGCGCGGAACTTTATTTCTTAAAGACACTGCCTATGATCAGGGCGGCGTAGGCATTCAGAGATGACCCTTGTGCTACCAAAGCATCAAGAAGCGAGACAAAACCGCGCTCGTGTTTGATACTGTCAATTGTTGCGGTGTATTGCTCCAAGGGTTAGGCTGCGTTAAAGCATTCGCGCGATCCGTATTTTCCAGCATAGACAGGCAATAAAGGCCATTCTTTCAGACCTTGAAGGCGCCATAAAGTGCACTGCCCTTCATCCTAGTTTATTCCAGCGCAAGATACGCGTATGCTACGCGTACGCATTCCGCCTGTGTCTGTCGGAGAGGAAAACCTGTCGAGGTTCCGGAAGAAGCGGGCCAAGTGTAACCGATAAGTGAAGCAGGGCTGAAAGGAGAGTACCTCCTTCCGCTTGAGGACAAAACAGCGAGTCGTCGGCACATCGTAAATTTTCCTTTTACTGGTCTTGTTCCGGGAGCCTTCTACCTCTCGTCGTTTATTGAACCGGGCGCACTCCGGAGCGTCCTCGGTTGGCCGAGTTTAGCCATCCCTTTATATCCCGCGCCACCGGGCCGCATCCCAGCTCCTGGGAAAGGAGCGAGCGATTATTGACGCGAAAGGCGCCGCTGAAGGCCGCAGCTGCGGCTGATGGACACGTTTCTGCACCTCCTAAACTGCTACTCACCCTCGCCTCTTTACTTTCCCTTTTGTCTTGTTTTTTTTTTTTTTTTTTTTGTATAGAAACGTGAGCACCGCATTGAAACTATTGATCGACACTCGAGCGTGAATGAAGCAAGCCCAGGCGAAGCGTTCTTTTCTCGCTTGATCAACTCGGGTGTGCAAGTTACCGCGGCGCCCTTGCCACATTCTTTAGTCATTTTAGCAACCAAGAGTTTCCCAATGTTCACCACCTCTGTGAAAGGGGAACTCAAAGTACCGGTCAAACGATGCAAGGATGATGACGCCATGTCGCTCAAAGTGAGTGGGCAGATCTGAGTTCATGAGTCGCCAACACTTACAACAATGTGCATAGTAACAACGAACAATTGATGCGTGTAAGCGCCCTCCTTGCGCAGAGGCAGGCCTCTCCACGTTGTTCAGCGTTAGGTCTTTAGCATTTTTTTTTAAATAATACAAAAAGGGCTACGCAACTTGTTCTCGTACATCAGACATGCGACCAGACCGACCCAAATTATGGGCATAATCGTCCTCGTAATATCAGCGATTTACTAAATGTAAAAATTAACCTTTTATTCATTAATGCATATTTGTACTAACATTTTGGAGATAGTGGCATTTCATGACTATTCTGTTTTGTAGAATTGCTGTAAGGGCCCTGTATACTAGTAAATCCGTGTCGAAACTTTCAGCCCAATCCATCTAACTAGGCATGCGAGAAAGTAGCATTCGGCATCAAGTTCCGCCCTTTTGCTACGCAGCTGCTGCGCATGACGCTTCGTCTGGCAAGAAAGTGGGGTGACAAGTGACGGTGATCATCTATCGTTCTTGGCCAGCGCAACCGAAGAATGACTATGCAGGCGACGTGTGACGAGCCTTGTTTCATTAAACGATTGCTATTAGATAGAATTGGCGATAACATTTGGCGCACCTTTAAACTTGTCATGCAGTCAAGTGCAGCGCTCCTGCAGCACAGAGCAAGATAAGCGACAAGAGAGGACGTCTCGCCTTTCTTGTCCTTGCCTTTGCTTAAGAAAGGGCACTCCCATAGAGCCATAGCGGCCGAGTCTGGCTCTCAGTGCACCTACCGATGTTGTCCCCCCGATGTGCACCAGCCTTTAAGATGACCGCCGAAATTAAACACAAAATCTCGAAGGCCGCAAGTGCCCTTTCGGTTTCGGTCTTTTTTCATGCATGCGCTTGTACTGAGCCGCCGTTTACAGCTTGTAAAATTACTGGAGTTGGAAAAGTTCTGCGACCACCGGAGCCGCCCCGATACGGCCGCTTCTTTCTTTATGAACAATTTGGATGGATGGATGGATGGATGGATGGATGGATGGATGGATGGGTGGGTGGGTGGGTGGGTGGGTGGGTGGATGGATGGATGGATGGATGGATGGGTGGGTGGGTGGGTGGATGGATGGATGGATGGATGGATGGATGGATGGATGGATGGATGGATGGATGGATGGATGGATGGATGGATGGATGGATGGATGGATGGGTCGGTGGGTGGGTGGACGGATAGATGGAAAGACGGACACACATACATTAGATCACATTGCTTCGCGCGGCGCCGGATGAGTGATCGCTGAAAGGAGATGCCTCCAAGCGTATGGTATTGGGAAGGGATCATGTGTCCTGAAATTTTGTGGATCGCGTTGCGTGGATATCCGTCTGTGCTTGCGCCGTTCGAGTCTGCTATCATCTTACTGATTCGCCAGATAAATTTCCTTAGTACTTAATAAATCCCTAACCAGTGAAAAAGAAAAGCAATTTCTATTCTCACCAATATGTCTGGCCAGATATTTCAATCACTCAGATATTGACTGACAGACTTTCAAGTTCCTCCTAAGCACAGGAAAGCGCCAATGCCATATTTTTCTCGATGTGGAATCACTGTTTTATCTACACCAAATGTTTCCATGCCTTTGTTGGGCGATTCACTCTTTCACCTTGTGCTGACCAAACAAGTAGACAACTGTGAACGTTTAGATGCGTCCGCAACCAGAAAATTTTGTACTTCTTAGCAACTAGGAACTAGTCGAAATAAGGAGCAAATGTTGATATGTTACATAATGAATTGGCCATATTTTGTTTCGATCTTCTTCACTCGTCTGTTCGTGCAATGTAAATGAAAACTAATCTCTCATTCGCGATAAAGTAACCTTGTTCAAACCTAAGCCGCTGTCTAAAGTTGCTGCCATACACTTGCAGAAAGCGCATGGTTCACGAGGTGCGTTAAACAATGTAATAAATCGCAGGAAATTATTGCATGCCGGAGCTAATATGCCATTGGATGAACACAGCTGGATTAAACACTGTACGCATGCGCAACTTTGCAAAACTAGAATTCAAAGCGGGAAGGGCACATTTTACAATAATTACGTTGTACATGTGTTAAAAATAATCCCAAAACGTTTAGCGGGTTGTTAATCCGAATAACAATTCTGTCCACAGTAACAATGTGTAAAGAAGGAATTCTCTTTAGCTCACCCGATGTTGCAACGAAACTTAACTACTTTAAATGGCTTGCAATTTCCGAAGCTGCAGTCCACAACTCCGGACTTAACTGTCACGCATGAAGGAGCGATTTCTGCCATCGAACGACTCCTTACACACTCAGCACGAAGCCTCGATTAAATGTGCCTTAAAGTAATAACATTAGCGAAGCTTCTATATTGACCATTCTTAGCCAGCGATGTTTATCCGTCCATTAAAACGGGTTGCCTACCGAACGACTGAAAAATTGCTCATGTGCTATCGCTCTTTATATCTGGCGACGCTTTTAAACCCTCCTCTTTCAGGCAGATCTTGTTAACCAACACCAGCTACAGTCCTAGAGCATATAATCCCATCTGCTATCATGGGCTACCTGGTAAAGCATATCGTTTTCTTCACCAATAAACACGGATTCCTACGCTGTCGATCATGCCAGATACAAATGTACGAATTAGTTTATCGTCTTCATTGCGCAGTTTATGGCAACTCTAACATAGAAGCCATATTTGTAGATTTCGGGATATCATTCGATAAAGTCCCTGACAGAGACTTATAATAAAGGGGATCTGACTTGCCATTACACGTTAAGTAAAAAGCCTGTAGAATCAGGAACAACCATTCAGCGTTTAAGAGTTCACTTAGCATCCGATCTTTTGTTCAACGGCCGCACATCTTCAAACAAGGCATCAAAAAAAGTTGGCGTTCTTAGACGCAGCCTTCGTTTAGAAAAGGTGAATGCAAGGCTTAGACTACCTCAGTGGGATATGCCTCTTTTATTGGCAACCCCAATTAAACATACTAGGCAAAGAAACTGCAGTCCTTGCAAAATAAAATAACCCGGTTTATTTCTAAATATTCGCGACTGCGGAGTGTAACAAGAATGAAAAGAAAAAAGCTTTGAGTTGACCCGTCCTCCAAAGAAGCAGAATGTTTTTCATTCTGTCCTTTTTCTACAGTTGATATCACAGTCATTCTTCATTAGCTGTTTACCGTAACCCGCTGGCCCATTGTATTTTTCCACGCATCCATCACCCCACGAAATTTAAGTCTTGCCAGAACTACTTTCTATTTTCACTCAACCCTCGCTAACCGTCCGTGGAATGATCTCTTGGTGCATTGGATCTGCCAATAACTGCCAAGTGTTCGTAACCGAGCTGAGACGTTACCGCAATCTTTCCCTCCCATTTTTATGCAACTTTCGTTGAAACACTGCATTCGGAGAACTTTAATGTTTACTACTACACCTTAATCTTTTTAATGTTCAATGCGTTTTTGAGTACGATGCCACGATGCCATCGGTTGATTAGTCGTTTCATTCGGTCTTACGATATTTGTTTCACTTTTTCCTTCTGGGTGTTGTTGATAAAAGCTGTCAAATCGCTCCCAATCTCAATGAGCGCCAACAATATTTCATGCTGAGTAGTATAACCTGTATTTAATATACTGGATGTCAAAAGCATTCGAGAGGCTCTTATTGAAGTAACAAGCATACGAATAAATTTCCTGATTCAACAGTAAGAAGCGTTATTTTAAAAAATGAGCTAGAACACGGAGAGATAGAAAGGGACAAACACACATTCTATCTGTCCGTGTTCTGGCGCTGTTTCAAATAATGTTCAACCAACGCGCCCGACTAGCCACTCTGCTTAGTAACAAGTGGTATGCATGAATACTTACATCGATAACAATAACGAGAGTAACAGCCACGGTGCGTGCAGAGCTAACCAATTTCATGGACTAATTTGCCTGCGTTAACGAGGTCTTCGGATTTTATTTCGCGAAGAGGGGGTCCAAAAGCCACCAGCATAACTGGCTGGTCCCATGGTTTTCGTACCGACCACTTGTCCATGAAAGCCGCGAAACCTTAATCTCAGAGACCTGTCATCAGATTTGTTTAGCTTTCGTGAACGAGTCGCACAGATAATGCATGTCTCATGCGTACGCTTCTTAAAACAATTGTTCTTTTTTTAAACATCACCAGAATTTAGACGACGCCCTACTGTCTCTACGCACGACATCTCTTCTTGTGCGGGCTGGCTTGATGATGCCATTTGTTCACCCTTTCGCGCCACCATAACTTGCAGCTGAGCCATTTTCGCAATCTTGCGTCTTGCTTTCGCATGCTTGCACTAAACGATGTGAAGTAAGCGTCGAGGAAGCTCGCTTTTCTTCAAGAGCTCCAGATCGCGTTGTCAGCTTTTGCCCGACGAGTGGTAGTACAAAAGGAGCGCCTGCCACTAATGCGAAGGACGGATCAATTAAAGGCCATCTGGGCAGCATCTTTCACCATTAAACACTCCGCAGGAAGACGACGTTATACATTCTAGAAGAGGGCTGACAGGCTGCTTGCTTGCATATTGGCGGGAAAGACTGAACAGCGCCTACAGGCAGGACGGAAGCGGGCGTGCGTGTACTTCTATTTCGTCCCGCTTGTTAGGGTTGTTCAGTTGTTTTCGTCAATATATATTTTCATTACCTATATGGCGCCTGTCATGACAACAATCATAAGCTAGCAAATACCGTCGCCGCGGCGGCAGCTAGACAACTTGGCCAGTTTTATAGCGCGGGTAGTTGTTGCGCAGTTTGTTGGCTCAATGTCGTATTAGGGAAGACGAAGAATTCATACGCTCGTGCAGGAAAGGCCGTCTGATCACTCAAGCCCATCCGTTCACATTCTGTACCTCTCTAGGTTCGAATTCAAGGGAAGCGTTCAAAGTGCTGCAATATCCGCACTGTAGTTGCGACTGAAAAGGTCATTTTATAAAACCATTTTTTATGTTTGAGGTGCTTACGCACTCGTCGGGCACATATGTTTACGAACGCCGTCGGTACCCACAAGGATCGTTACGCTTCTTCTACGCCCTCCTACCTTGAAGGAACTGTTGTCCGGTAAACAGGCGCTGCTGGGCAGACCACGAGCACATTGAGTGAGAAATAGCTGAATCCGTCCGCTGTCTCAGACTGCTCCCAGTCGCCGTTCCCAATGTGGTCTGACTTACTCTGTGACTGTAGGTTTGACTTCGTTAATGGGGTTTAACGTCCCAAAGTGACTCAGGCTATCAGAGACGCCGTAGTAGTGGAGGGGTTCAGAAATTTCAGCCAACTGGGGTTCTCTAACGTGTCGTGACATCGCACAGCACACGGGCGATTTTCTTTTCGCTTCCATTGAAAACCGGCCGCAGCGGCAAATATTTATTTCCGCGTCTGCCGGTTTCCAGCGCCCTACCCGCTGAGCGACCAGGGCGGCCTAGATTTTGGCCTAAAGAACACAAGAATGTTTGGGCGATGAGGTCTCAGATAGGTACTGCACACTGAAGGAGAGAATTTGACCAAGGAGGTGGGACCTTATAAAGCCTCTGTTCCGCCTGCCCAAATGTGAAATCGAAAGGGTGTTCCTTGTTAGAGGAAACCACTGTCACTGTTTTTTTTAAGCAATCACCCACTTGAAAGCCAGGTATCAGGCACAAAATGAAAAGAAGCGTCACCTGACAAAAAACGTGAGCATGGGCGGACATGAGGCAAGTACCGTATTTTCGCGATTCTAAGCCTCCCCCCCCCCCCCCCCACCCCCATATACATCCAACTTCGAAAAAAAAATTTTGAAAAAGTTTTCACTCCATTTTTGTCGAGAAAGAGAGTGTTGTTACGACCAAGCATCCGCATTTGCGCGCTCTATTGTTCGCCTGTGGGCATGGAAAAGTTTTGTGAATATGTGGTGATGGTCCATTGGCTCTAAGTGAGCCTGTTTCCAGGAATCCTGTTTTGTAAGCATGTTTTGCTTTGTGGACAACCTGCAAATGCCAAATTGGCCCTGTCAAGAGAACGTCTGGAAAAACACAAAGAAACGTCCCCCTGCGGGAAATAGCAGGAAGTGCTTTCTTTTGTTCACCCTTCCAGTCGAGAAGTGCTATCCTCCAGTGATGAATGCCTCCTATCCAAAGGAGACGACAGAGTGACATGTCCGCTGACGTGCAGGACAAGAGAAGAGCATGACTCATACGGCCATTAAGTGATTTCCCGGGAATGCAGGAAAGATTTGCAATTGTCGAAAAGGGACCATGTTGGGAGCCCTATGCGGCGCCACGTGCACTCGGGTTTCTGAGAAGTAAAACCCCCAGAACCAGCCTGTGGTTTCTTTGCTGAAGAATAGAAATGTACCTCCTCTCCTCGCCGTTCCCAAGCTTTTCCCGCCAACAAGTGATCACGCCCAACGAATGAATGCCGGACCAGTCAGTGCTTCAGACCATCAGTGCAGTGATGTGTTCGATTGGATGCCGATACCTGAGGGGCGTGCCCTGGATTTGGTTGGTCAGCATCTTCAGAGAGGGGCTGGACATAGGGGGTTTTTAAGGACGCTGCAGAGCACGAAATGTCGCTCTGGGCCCTGGGTAAACGGCTCATCCAGTCGCTTCTCGCTATGAACTCTTAACGCTTGCCATTTTGCCGATGTACCCTTCTTTTTCGTGTAAATATTGTAAATAAGTTTTCTCAAAGTGCCAGTAAACCTGCTTGTACATATTTTACCAACTTCGAAGATTCAGTCCTTCTTCAACCCGGAGTCTCTGCACGCTACCAAGTGAAGGCCGGGTCGCCATAGCCCCAGCGTCACGACAACTGGTGACCAGCGGTGGGATCTGAATCTACAAGCCACAACATCTGGTGATTGGAGGTGGATCTGAAGCTACAAGCCACAACACCTTGTGATCGGAGGTGGCATCTCAAGCAACAAGCAGGAGCAACAATCGGCCAACAAGAGGGCAGCTCGGAACATCGATCGCATGTGTGGGTGAGTGCTTGGCTTTTCTTCTGATGTGGACCAGGTTCTAGAACAGGGTTAGATTTTAGAACTGGTAAAGAGAGTGTGGAAACGCCTTTAGGTTTGGTAGTTTGCACTGTTGTTTTGGAAGTAGCCGACACTCGGAGCGATCATGGACCTACAAAAGCTGCAGAAACCGGAACTGTTGCAATTGTGTGAGGAATTGGGAATTGATACAAGTGGTTTGGCACGAAAACCTTTGATTATAAAGGCAATCACAGATTTGGGAGCCGATGATGAGGAGCTCAGTGAAGCATGGAACCTCATCGGTCAAAAAAAGGAACAGCTCAGACAGCAGAAGGAGCGGGAAAAAGAGCAGAAAGAGCGGGAAAAAGAGGAAAAGAGGCGTGAGCGTGAACTTGAGAGGGAAAAAGAGGAAAGGGAGCGCGAACGTGAGTGGGAAAAAGAGGAAAAGAAGCGTGAAAGAGAAGCAAAAAAGCTGGACCAAGAAATTGAGCTCCGGAAATTAGAACTAGAGTTGAGCAAGAGGTCGGGCAATTGTCCCCAGCTAGCGGTACCTCTTCTCAACAAGGAGGCAGATTTCAAGATGTCAAAGTACATGCAGCCATATGTGATATCAGGGGATATCGGTCTGTATCTGGCTAACTTTGAGCGAACCTGCGAAAAACTGTCCTTCCAGCGAGACACTTGGTCTCAGAGATTATTGACGGTTCTGCCCTGCGAGGCAGCGGAGGTTGTCGCGCGGCTAAGCAAGGAGGACGCGGACAACTACGAGAAGGTCAAAGCTTGCCTTCTGAGAAAGTATAGGCTTAGCGCCGAGGCGTTCAGACAACGTTTTCGGAAAGCTACTAAGTCCAGGGACGAGAGTTACCCTGAATTCCTGTACAATTTAAGAGTTAATTTGGGCGAGTGGCTAAAGAGCACAGATTCCTACAGTGATAGGGACGCTGTAGTCGAGCAAATTCTTTTGGAGCAGTTTTATAACTGCCTCCCAGAAAAAGAAAGAAATTGGTTACAGGACCGAGGCGAAATTAAGTCGGCAACTGAAGCTGCCGAACTTATTGAGGAGTATGCTTCGCGCCGACAATTCAGCAACCCAGCAGTGGATAGGCCCCGCAATCCCAAGTTCAGTATGAAAAACCGTCAGGAAAGGCACTTTGCTAGAGTTGGAAACGAAGAAATGAAGGTTTCTTCAGGCAAATTCCCTAGAAAGGACGGCAGTGAGAAAAGTGGGGAAGTGACCAACGTGCAGAACACAAAGAATAAGCTTGAGGCTAGGAAGCCGCTCACATGCTTTAGGTGTAATGAGCAGGGTCACATTGCCGTCAACTGCCGGAAAGAAAAGATTGCTTTCTCGTATGTCAGGGACTGCGATGAAAATATGCAGCTTTTAGAACCCTACCTGCATGACCTAGTAGTCAACGGGAAGCCTTGCAAGGTACTGCGCGATTCGGCCGCAACGATGGATGTTGTCCATCCGGCGTATGTATCGCCTTCCGACTATACAGGACAGTGTGCATGGATCCGACAGGTAGTTGAGGAACAGAGTGTGTGCTTGCCGATCGCGAACGTGGTCATCGAGGGCCCTTTCGGCGAATTAACAACCGAGGCTGCCGTTTCAGGAAAGCTTCCTAAGTGCTATCCGTATTTGTTCTCCAACAAATCGGACATGCTGCTGCGAAAGAGGGGCATCCTTTTCGGAGACAGAGTTGTGCAAGCCTTAACACGTTCAAAGGCGCGAGAACTAGCTACACTGCTCATTCCAGAAAAATCCACAGCGGAGGAAACGGCAGTTAAAACAGTGGTAAATGCGGAAGATAGCAGGTCAGAAAACTTTGAGAGCGAGGCATCTCAGATATGTCAACTTGAAAGTGAGCTTGATGAGACGCGGAATGAGGACGTTCTTGAGAGTAACCTCTTGCCGCCAGTGTCTAGTAATCTCACGAGACTTTTAAGTGGAACTCGAGAGGACTTAGCTATGGAGCAAGCCAATGATCCCAAGATACAGGAGATAAGAGAGCGCCACCGCGCCACTAAGACAGCAAATAACATTTCTTTTGAGATGAGAAAGGGAGTGCTGTATCGCTTATTCAAGGATAAGCGCGGAGTAGAGCGGGACCAATTAGTCGTTCCCCAAAAGTACCGCGGAGACTTACTGCGACTTTCCCATGGCAGCTCGTGGTCATGTCACCTTGGAATAAAGAAAACAAAGCAGAGGCTGTTGCAAGAATACTATTGGCCTGGATGTTTTAAGGACACGGAAAATTTTGTACGGTCATGCGACACGTGCCAGCGGGTTGGAAAGGCGCAAGATAAGTGGAAAGCTCCGATGGTGTTAGTACCAATCATTACCGAGCCGTTTCACCGGTTAGTAATAGATGTAGTTGGGCCACTTCCCGTGACAGAGTCAGGGTACCGTTATATCCTCACTATGTTATGCCCAGCCACAAAGTTTCCAGAGGCTGTTCCGCTGCGCGAGGTGACGTCCGAGAGTGTAGTGGATTCGCTGCTGTCAGTGTTTGCGCGAGTTGGATTCCCTTCCGAGGTCCAAAGTGATCAGGGTAGCGTTTTCACGAGTGTCCTCACCACCTCATTTCTCGAGCGATGCGGCATTAAGGTAGTGCATAGCTCGATCCATCATCCGCAGAGCAACAGCGTAGAAAGATGGCACTCTGTTCTCAAACGAGTCCTGAGGGGACTGTGCTATGAAAACAAGCGCGAATGGGATACCTGCCTGCCTGCAGCGCTTTTCGCTTTGCGGTCAGTGCCGCACGAATCCACTGGATTTAGCCCAGCCGAGTTGGTGTACGGAAGGTCACTGCGCTCACCTTTGCGAATGGTGCGCGAAGCCTGGGAGGGGCGCGGAGAAGACCCAACAGTAGTAGAATTCATTCTGAACCTCTTGAATCGCTTACATAACACTAAGGAACTCGTTGAGGCCAGCATGAAGTCAGCCCAGGCTCGTTCCAAGGTGTACTATGATAAGTCAGCCCGTCAAAGGACGTTTTGTATCGGGGACCAGGTGATGTTGCTGAGAAGTTCAAGGCAGAATAAGCTCGAAGTACAGTGGGAAGGACCGGCTGAAGTCGTTGCAAAGCTTTCTAACACTAACTACGCAGTGAAAATTCCCGGTAGGCGTAAAGAAGTGCGCATTTATCATTGCAATCTTATGAAGCCTTATGTGCAGAGGGAAGCCGTGGTAAATCTAACGTTAAACCTTCCCGAGGAGATGGGGGACAACTTGATTTGCCTCAGCGGAAAAGGAAGCAACGCTCAGGAGCTTCTCAAAAAGACGGAGCAGAGAGGAGAACTAAAGAAATCCCAGCTGTCCGATCTGGGCGAGATAATAACAGAGTTTGAGGCCTGCTTCGTGGACAGGCCAGGCAGAACTGATTTGACTGAGCACGATATTGAGCTGACTTCAGACGTGCCAGTGCGATCAAGGTGCTACCGATTTTCTCCAAGGCAAAGAGAAATTCTGGATAGGGAAGTAACTCGCATGCTGGAATTGGGAGTAATAAAACCCTCGGAAAGCGATTATGCTTCGCCTATGATCTTAGTAGAAGCTCCAGGTAAAGACCCTAGGCCTGTGGTAGACTACCGAAAGCTAAATTCTCTCACCAGGGATCAAGTGTATCCTATTCCGAATATTGAGGAGAGAGTAGAACAGGTCAGTAGAGCGGCATATGTGACTACGCTGGACCTTACTCGAGGATACTGGCAAGTACCGCTCACTGAACGCGCCAGCAGATACGCGGCTTTCGTCACTCCGACGGGCAGCTACCAGCCAACAATGATGAGTTTCGGGCTCAAAAATGCTCCATTTTGTTTTTCCCGACTCATGGATAGGGTTTTAAAGGGGTGTGAAACATTCGCGGTGCCTTATTTAGACGACATTGCGGTTTTTTCCGACTCATGGGCGGACCATATGGTACATCTAAGAGCTGTACTGAGCCTTTTGCGTCAAGCTGGACTAACCGTAAAGGCCGAGAAATGTTGCCTGGCAAGGGCGACCGTGGACTACTTGGGTCACAATGTAGGTCAAGGTTTCAGGAAACCCAGCGAGATTAAGATTTCTGCGGTAGCAGACTACCCGCGGCCGAGCACGAAGACGGAAATTCGAGCATTCCTGGGTCTGACTGGGTACTACAATCACTACATCCCTAACTATTCAGCTTTGGCTAGCCCTCTGACCGACGCTCTCCGCAAGACAGAACCGACAAATGTAGTCTGGGACGAACAAAAGGAAGCCTCCTTCGTAAACCTGAAGGCTGTGCTGATTAGCCGTCCGGTATTGCGAGCTCCAGACTATGGCCGAGAATTCACGGTCCAGTGTGATGCCAGTGATCGAGGGTTAGGTGCTGTTCTCTGCCAGAGAGATGACGACGGTAATGAGCACCCCGTGCTCTACTTGAGCAGAAAACTGAGTTCTAGAGAGAGGGCTTATTGCGCGTCAGAGAAGGAATGCGCTTGCATTGTATGGGCCATTCAAAAATTGCAGTGCTATCTTGGAGGGGCCAAATTCACCGTAGAGACGGACCATTGTCCCCTGGCTTGGCTGCAAACTGCGACATCGAAGAACAGTCGCCTTCTTAGGTGGAGCTTGATTTTACAGCAGTACAATTTTGAAATAAGATACAAAAAGGGGAAGTTAAATGGGAATGCGGACGCGCTTAGCCGCTCTTTCTAAGCGGTCCGAGATGTTCCTCACCATGTATCCAAATTGATAATCAGGTTTTTTTTTTTTTTCGTGCGCTTGAATATAGATGACTATGTAAAGCAGCACGTTTGGTTTTCGAGGCATACGTGGGTCCTGAACGTCTTGAGAGTGGGCTTTTCTCGAACAACAATGGCAGTTTTCTTTTGACCTGGTCTCTTCAGACGGGAGCCGAGTGCTTGCTTCGACATGTGGTTGAGTTTCAGATAGCTCAAGCAATTTGGCCTACAACAATCAAGACAACGCGACATGCAACAGCGAGCTTCAAGCGTTCACGTGCAGGCCATTAAGTCGTCTCTTCATGCAGCAGCTGCGGCTGCTGCCCTCCGAGTCTCTTCTGGCGGGGGAGGAGGCTGTTACGACCAAGCATCCGCATTTGCGCGCTCTATTGTTCGCCTGTGGGCATGGAAAAGTTTTGTGAATATGTGGTGATGGTCCATTGGCTCTAAGTGAGCCTGTTTCCAGGAATCCTGTTTTGTAAGCATGTTTTGCTTTGTGGACAACCTGCAAATGCCAAATTGGCCCTGTCAAGAGAACGTCTGGAAAAACACAAAGAAACGTCCCCCTGCGGGAAATAGCAGGAAGTGCTTTCTTTTGTTCACCCTTCCAGTCGAGAAGTGCTATCCTCCAGTGATGAATGCCTCCTATCCAAAGGAGACGACAGAGTGACATGTCCGCTGACGTGCAGGACAAGAGAAGAGCATGACTCATACGGCCATTAAGTGATTTCCCGGGAATGCAGGAAAGATTTGCAATTGTCGAAAAGGGACCATGTTGGGAGCCCTATGCGGCGCCACGTGCACTCGGGTTTCTGAGAAGTAAAACCCCCAGAACCAGCCTGTGGTTTCTTTGCTGAAGAATAGAAATGTACCTCCTCTCCTCGCCGTTCCCAAGCTTTTCCCGCCAACAAGTGATCACGCCCAACGAATGAATGCCGGACCAGTCAGTGCTTCAGACCATCAGTGCAGTGATGTGTTCGATTGGATGCCGATACCTGAGGGGCGTGCCCTGGATTTGGTTGGTCAGCATCTTCAGAGAGGGGCTGGACATAGGGGGTTTTTAAGGACGCTGCAGAGCACGAAATGTCGCTCTGGGCCCTGGGTAAACGGCTCATCCAGTCGCTTCTCGCTATGAACTCTTAACGCTTGCCATTTTGCCGATGTACCCTTCTTTTTCGTGTAAATATTGTAAATAAGTTTTCTCAAAGTGCCAGTAAACCTGCTTGTACATATTTTACCAACTTCGAAGATTCAGTCCTTCTTCAACCCGGAGTCTCTGCACGCTACCAAGTGAAGGCCGGGTCGCCATAGCCCCAGCGTCACGACAGTGTAGACAAGGCTTCCAGCGCGCTTGCTCATTACACCGAGCAGGAGCCCTTGGAGACCCGAGGTGGCGCAATATCCACGGCATGATCTCCAATTCTAGTCTTGCTGCTTTCTGACACTACACGACAGCTGGCGCTGCAGGACGGTAAACGCTGAACGGAAGCGACGCAGATTATTCTATCAGTGTGTTGTCACGTGCTCTTGGAATCGGCGGTTATTCAGCGGATCTCGACAGGTTTCGTAGCATCACGGGCCCACGTGGCATTGTTTGACTCCAACTGCTTGGTACCCGCCATAGAAAACGGAACCGGCCTGAAGAGGGCTGTCACTGCTTGAACTTCAAGCACACTGCAATCGCGTCTGCGCAAGATGTTTCTCAAGTGTGTTTGCCGAATAAATTGCTATTCCTCGCACCTGTCGCTTCAAGTTATCGACGCTAAAACCCGAAGGAGGGGGGGGGGGGGGGAGGGGAGTATTATAAATGCACCCCCCCCCCCTCCTCTGATTTTGGACAAAGTGATCGTGAAAAAGAGGGTGCGTAGAATCGGCCAAATATGGCATTTCAACGATATCACCCTCAAAAATGGTAAAATCAAGGCTTGCGACAACGGACGCCCGAGGAAATGTGAGCCGATGACGACTGCAGGTGTTTCAAGCTAATAAACCTTTACGAAAACAAAAATAATTGAATCCAACCAAATAGCGCCTCAAGTGCCTCTCATGGGAACACATAGCTTAAACAAACTTTTTATGCGATATCTTGCAGCGGCGTGAAGGGAGAACCCGGACGAAAAGCAGAAACCCCTGCAAGCACACTTCATGAAAACGATCCAAAATCCTGTGCAAATAGAAAAAATACTTATGTTTGTTATTCGATTTAAAGTAAAAATAATGTCAGCGATTTTCGAAATTCAGAGGACTGCTAAGTGCCATGCATTATATGGAAAGTTTAGGTTGGACGCCAACTCGTTACCTCTTCAGGAAAACGTCAGGAATACCATCCGGGGCGCGACTTTCGGTTGAGTCTACGTCTAGTGGAAGTTAGAAAATGTTATTTCGATATTTAGGTACATTGCAGGTTCAAAATTGCAGCAAAGAAAGGGTTAGCCCAATTATCAAGGAAAAAGTATGTGCATGAACTGCAGTGCGCTCTCGATGCATGCACGTACTTCATTTAGCCTGCTGTAGTACTCCGTATAATAGCCCAGTTTTCCTGTATCAGCTCTGTTAAGCAAAGCGAAGAAGAAGACGCGTACTGCAAGCTATCTTAAACGCCATAGAAGCGTTACCTGCCGAGCCTACATTTAAACTAGTACACATAATGACTCCCTCCAAAGAAGCCCTAAAGCATTTAAAGAAAGTCCATGCCACTCTTAGGGTCGTACAGACTATACATGCTGCTTGTCAGCGTAACCCAGTGACTATAATCATTCACTTGGTTCAAGACAATACAAATTTGAATGCCATTGCAGCAGAAGTGCTTACTCATGCAGCAGATGTGTCGCAGCCTATTCATGATTCCTTGCCACCGGATCCACTTCTGACCCATTTGACATCATCAGCACCCCTCAGGCACGTACACGTGCTCTGATTCCTTCGTGTACGCCTCCCCTTCCCCCCAATCTAACAAGGGTGGAGGAGGTATCTCTGAGACGGCTGAGAGTCGGAGTGGCCCTTATACCCGCCGTTCGACACCAGTGGCAAAGTTCTACAATTCCAGTTCCTGACAAATGCTCACACTGCGAAGAACCCGCTTGCGAAACCACTGTCCGGCATCTAATATGGACATGCCCAGGAACATCGCATATGCGCAAGACCTTTCGACAAAAAGCTGGACTTTCACCGACTAATGACTCTCATTTGTACTTATGGATAACAAACAACATTTATGCACGCAGTTTATGTGACTTCGTGCACATGGCTGCACTCCACACATTTCTGTGACTCTACCACCACCTATTATGCCGTGTGGCAAAGTCAGCGCCATAAATAAATAAATAAATAAATAAATAAATAAATAAATAAATAAATAATTAAATAAATAAATAAATAAATAAATAAATAAATAAATAAATAAATAAATAAATAAATAAATAAATAAATAAATAAATAAATAAATAAATAAATAAATAAATAAAAGACGCCTGCTGAACAGACTTTTACACGCTATAATCGCGATGCATTTAATGGCTGCTTTAAAAATAATACTTCACTGCCATTATCATCAAATACACTGAACAATTTGGCAGGCCTGCCAATTCCTACGGCCATTTCTGTGACTAGGCCGGGCATCATGGGCGGAGAACAAATACAAAACAGCAAAACTGCAACCCACATCATTAAGCCTTGAAAACTATACGATGCTGTGGCCTTCAATAAAATACCAAACTCACAAAAGACAACATCACATCAAATTTCGCCCTCACACAAGATCCGCTTACGCTTTCTGAAGTACACGCATGTCATGTCCGCCCTCATCAGTAGTATCATAATTCTATTTAGCACAGAAATGCTGTGCGAGCGATAGCTGGTAACCTTTTGACATAGTCGTTAAAGCTTCTGGTTGTAGTTGTTTAGTGGTAGTTTAGGTTCTGAAAGTATTTGTTTTGAACTGATTAAAAGACGTAGACGGGGCCTTAAAAACGCTACAGAACAATTGCTAGACAAACGAGTAACACCAGATTTTAACTACGCATCCTCATCATCATCACCATCATCATCATCATCCTCAGCCTGACTATCCACTGCTGGGAGAAGGCATCTCCCATATTCCTCCAATTAACCCGCTCCTGCGCGAGCTGCATCTACTTGACCCCTGCGAACGTCTTAACCTCATCGGCCCCCCTAATTTTCTGCCGCCCCCTGCTACGCTTTCCTTCCCTTGGAATCCAGTTTGTTGCCCTAAGCGACCATCGGTTATCCTTTCTTCGCGCTACATGTCCTGTCCATGCCCATTTCTTCTTCTTGATTTCCACTAGAATGTCAGTGACTTGAGTCATTTCTCTGACCCACACTGCACGTTTCCTATCTCTTAACATTATCCCTACCATTTTTCTTTCCATAGCCCCCTGCGTTGTCCTCAACTTAAGTAGAACCCTCTTTGATATAGCTTCCACGTTTCAGCCCCAGAGGTAAGTACAGGTAAGATGCAACTGGTGTATACTTTCCTCTTGAGCGATACCGCTAAGCTGCCAGTCATGATCTGGGAGTGCTTGCCAAATGCGCTTCATCCCAGTCTTATTCTCCTTGTTATTTCCCTTTCATGGTCCGGATCTGCGGTTACTACCTATCTTAAATAGACATATTCGCCTACTACATACAGTGTTCGCTACCTAACGTAAACTGCAGTTCCTTCCCTAGGCTGTTGAACATCACCTTACTCTTCTGCATATTGATTTTCAAGCGTACCTCTCTACTCTTCCTATCTAGGTCATCAAACATTCTTCGCAATTCATAACCCGAGTTACTTAGCAAGCCAGTGTTATCAGCAAATCGCAAATTACTGAGCTTTCCTTCATCTACTCTTATCCCTAACTGCTCCCATTCCAAGTCTCTGAATACTTTTTCTAAGCAAGCTGAGACTAGTACTGGGGAGATCGTGTCTCCTTGCCTAACACCTTTCTTTATGGGAATTTTGTTACTTTCCTTATGCAGAACTATGGTTGCTGTGCACCCTCTATATATATCTTCCAGCACTTTCACGTACAACTCGTCTACACCCTGATTTCGTAATGCCTGTATGACCGCCGAAGTTTCTACTGTGTCAAATGCTTGTTCGTAATCAATGGAATACTAGTGGTCTCGGCAGCGGGAGGTGGTTTGTTCGAAACCCCCCGCCGGACAACCACCGGCAAAAATGGGTACAAGCATCCCCCGGCCTGGCGCTGGGCTCTTCAAGGTGTGTGCGCTTAGGAGAGGCTCCGCAAACCCAACTGCGCCCTACCTCCCCGGTGGGTCCGAACCCAGTTTCGAACCTTGCAGCCTGGAAAGGTGGCTCATGTTTGTCTTGCAAAGGTAGTTCCTTTGAGCCTCACCTGCAGTGCTCCCTTTGAGCTTCAGCTGCAGCAGTTCTGACACAAGACATTGCGTATACAGGGTGGCCAGTTTCTCTAGCACGATATTCCTCCCATCCTTCAACAAATCTATAGTTACCTGATCCCCTCCAGCTGCTTTCCCCCTTTACATAGTTTCTAATGCTTTCTTAACTTCATCCTTCCTCACTGGCAGAACGTCTTACTGCATTTCCCTACCGCCAATCTCATTATTGTCGTGAATTCGTCGGCTGCTATAGATCAGTATAGAACCTCGGCTACTTTGACTATCTTGTCCATATTCGTGATGCATTGCCCGCCTCGTCCCTTAGCGCATAGATCAGATTTTTGCCTATGCCCAATTTCTTCTTCATCGCTTTAGGGCTTCTCCCGTTCTTTGCAGCATGCTCAATTTTCTCTATGTTATACTTCATTATATCGGCGACTTTGCGCTTATTGATTAGCTCTGATATACTTGCCAATTCTATCTGGTCTGTTAGATTGGAAACTTTCATACTTTGGCGTTTCTTAATCAAATCCTTCGTCTCCTTAGACAGCTTACCAGTATCCCCTCTAACTATCCTACCGCCTACTTCTACAGCGCACTCAGTAATGATATCTCTGAAATTATTGTTCATCGCTTCTAGGCTAATGTCGTCATCCTCGGTTAGAGCTGAATATCTATTATGTAGTGAGATCCTGAACTCTTCTGCCCTCCTCCTCACCGCGAATTCGTTGATGAACCTCTGTCTTACTAATCTGTTTTGTTCCCTTTTAAGATTTAGACTAATTCGAGACCTTACCGTCATGTGGTCACTGCATCCCACTTTCCCGATTACCTCTACATTCTGCACAAGGGTGAGGTTAGAACACATTATGAAGTCAATTTCATTTTTAGTGTCCCCAATGGGGCTTTTCCATGTCCATTTCCGGTTCTTCCGTTTGCTGAAGAAGGTGTTCATGATTCTTAAGTTATTGCGCTCTGCAAACTCAACTAGTAACTCCCCCCTGCTATTCCTATAGAACCAATGCCATAATCACCCACTGCTTGATCTCCTGCCTGCCTTTTCCCTACCCTGGCACTAAGTCGCCCATTAGTACGAACGGAACACCCTTTAAATACGCAACGCTCTTTATTCCCGTTTCGTAAAACTTTGAGCAGAAGATAAACAAAAAGCTCTTGCTTGATTTCAAGAGTTTACTTCCTTCTGTGAGCATATGTGAAGATGTTTTTTTTTTGTTTCATTTGCACTTCAACCTAGAAATAGTAAGCTGTATGAGCTCCGGCACAATATACATTTTTCTATTGTTGCATCTTTTTCGGCGTTCTAGATAGCGTCGCAGCCAAGCGCACAACCTCGAATAAAACATATAAACGAAAAGCGTGCTCTTTCTAAAACGCCCTATGGAATCACATGTAAGAAGAGGCAAAAGAAAAGCACCTCCGAAAAGAAAGTCTCCTCCGGTGAGTGCCAGCAGCAGCGTAAGGCAGCCGTCACCAGCTGTCTTCTCGCCTCAGGCGCGCGCCGGCGAAGTCCGCAGTCGGTGGCGATGACAGCCACCGTAGAGAGCAGCTCCTGTGCTGCTTCTGTCGGCGTCATTAATTTCGAATGCATCAGGCGCTGATAAAGCTCCATGCAGAGCTCCGGTGCGAACAAAAATGACAAGTACGCACGCGCATTCGCAAGCATGCATTTGGCCTGCCTCCCCACAGCATATTCTCGACGAGAAAGCTCCGTGCTTCTGTGATTTAAATTAGGCGCCCCGAAAACTTTCGCTGCTCTCTGAATCCGAAACTGTCACGCATGGTCACTACCTATGCGCACAAGTGCCACACGGAGTTTTTCATCTGCGCGCTATATTTCCATTTTGCTCCGTCGACTGGAGGGGGGGAGAACATGGCTGAAATGTTTTGTTCCTTTCGCCCCCTGCCATTCAGCCATTCCTTTTCCTTGCAACAAAAGAACATATATACTCTCGTCGTGTTGTGTCCTTTGTGGCGCGCTTCCTTGCTCTTTCATCACACGGCCCTTTTACATAGGACGCGCCTGCCGAGATCGCCAGGTGCATGGTAATTCATCACTACCCGCTGTCTGCAGGTAGCAAGAGCGTGAGAGGAGAAAAAATAAGCGCCAGTTTAACTTCGCTAAGTACGGGTGTAGAAGCAAAGTGTAGCTCCCGTTTAGCAAATACAGCCATGCATTTAATGCGTGCATTAGGTATTTGGTAAAAAGAGGCAGGCCTATTCGAGGTGAAGGCGACGACATCCTAAGAGCACAATGAAAGGACTTCGTCGAAGGAGATGGAGACGAATGAAATCACCGCAAGACACAAAACGAAGCGATAGTTATTCAGAGCTTAGGACGGAGAGAAACCGACTAGAGAGGTCGCGGAGTGTTCTAACAGCGAGTCTTATCTCGTTGCCTGGGTTCCAAACCCACTGGCGACGAGTTTTTTTGCGAGAGACTGCTAAAGGAAGCTTCGCAGCCACCTCGGCGAAGTCAAGAATTGCGAGTACTAATTTTGTGCATTAAAAAAGCAGCTTATGAACAAATATTCTCCGTACTCACAAGATAATGCGAATGAAGGCGTACCCCGTATTTCTTCTTCTGATCCACTCTGTTTGCAACTTCAGTGAGGCCTAACTAAACTCACTTCATTGCGATACAGACTCGGCCTCTTCTGACACAAATGGCTGTCTCAAAGAGGTGCTGGACGCTGGTATGTCCTCGAAAAGTCCCAGTCGTCTCCGTGAGACAGTGGTGCGCTTCATTGTCATTTAAACACACACACACACACACAGACGCATACACACAAGCATATATATATATACATATATTTTATGTGGGGACCGCGCCAGCGACATTTAAAGGGAACACTTTTTCCGCGGCTACCGTAGCGCCGCCCCTTTACCCTTTGCCTCTCTTCGCTCGTGCTGGGATAACCGGTCCAGGCGCGGGGGCTATAAAGGGGAGCGCTCGGCGTCGCCTCTCTCTCTTTATGGCCGGCATCGTCTTCAGTGCGGGTGCTCCTGTTGCTGGCTCCCGACCACGACACCTTTGACCTCCGGATAAGTGAGGAATAAACCCCCCCTATATTTACTCGACCCGCCTCGAGTCAGTTCGTGTGCCCCACCGGGCAGAACAATCGCCCACTATATATATATATATATATATATATATATATATATATATATATATATATATATATATATATATATATATATATATATATATATAGAAATACGCTATTAGGGGGCCTCGAAGGAGTGAAGAAATATTCGGTTCCATAACGCAGCACAGCGGTTGATGCATTCTTCTGCTTGTAGTGCTAAAATAGGGCCCACATTGTTATGTGTCTTGTTTGCGCAATGCTAAACAAGACCACAGACGTAAAGCGTGCTTGCTTCACTTGTGGATTTCTGTGCTTTTGCACCGTAAGTGCAGTGCAGGAGAGTAACTTGGCGTGCGACACGCACGACACGTGCTTTCACCGGAGCCGATGAAGCGAGGTCCCTGCCCTGCACCAGTGCACTAAGGCAAACTTTAACGTAGCCCCCGAGAGCATTTAGTGACGTCATTCTACTCGGAGTAATCCGCACAACTTGGGATACAGCAAGAGAACGTCGTCATTGGCATCGTGGCAGCCATACGGCGGTAACGTCAGTTCATTCGAGGCGTCAGTCGATTTATGTCGGATTCACACCACCTCAAGTCCTGCCAGTATTCCTATACCTGCAGAAAGGGTACTCCAAGTTCATTATTTGATATTATATGCCAGCGCACACATAGCAAGCCCACGAGGAAAAGGAGCGGTTGTATTGCTTATGGCGACGCCTAAATATCCGTTGGAAACTTGGTGCCTCCTGGGCAGAAAATGGCTCCTTATTTACATGGCCAAGCTAAATGCGACTTAAGCGTGCTAGCAAGTTTTGTCCTTGTTCAGCTCCCTGTATGTTGGTTTAGCTTTATCTATTTGCGTCCGCATATGCGCAGCTTGATACTCGCCTAATCACTAATGCCTTAATTTGCACCTCTGTCATTTTACACATAATCAATAGCTTGCAGTCGCAAGCTAAACCAAGGCGTTCGATCTTGACAGCGTGGCCTAAAGGTAGCGTGTTTCACTCAGGGCAAAACAGGCGGCGCAGATTTCTATCTTGCCCTCCCATCTCGAAGGAACCGCCCGAGTTGGTACATCCTGCTGACTCGGTCATGTCACGCGGTCTCTTGACGTCACATAACCCGACGACCTATTAGTGCATGGCCCCGTAACTGGAAACTAGCACCTTCCAGAGGCTTGCTGCGGACACAACGGCTTAAGTGACACATTTAGTGCTGGGGCAACAAAAGCATTTCCCCCAGGCGAGGCCAAATACGTCACGTACAATTACACTACGCGCTGGTATTCCTAGCTTCTACAGTGATCAGAGGCCGCTAAACAATCTAAAGGAAAGTTTCCCAGCCGCTTTTACAGAGACCGTCTCCCTCCATAAACAATATTTTTCCCTTCAGGACCATGCTTTTCCCTCATTCCTTCCGCATCGACGCGGCGATGCGTGACTCTTTACCAGGCCTTCTGTTTCCTCAGCTCTCTAGTGCCTTTCGAGCCGCCACTCCATGCGTGCACATAGCAAATCACATTTTTTCCCCCGGAAAAACGTAAGCCCAGAAACAAGTAGAAAGGATTCATCCTCTATTTACGCTCATCGCGAGCTGCGCGCAGTGCTCTTAATTGCCACACGCGAAGAACTTGTGAAATGAGCAGGTGGAGGAGGGAGGGTCGCCGGAGCCCTCAGGAGGGTAGTAAAAGGATCCGTTCCGTCTTTAATTAGTTTACAAGTGAAAATGAAGAGAGAGAAAACAGAAACAGAGCACGAGTTAATTTACACGCGCCTTAAAGAGCTGCGCATAGCGAAAGGGAAGAGCGAGTAAAGACCGACGAAGTGCCTTGGCTTCTCGTCTCGTTTATCATTTTCGCGGGAAAGAGAAAGGACATAAACGAATTTCTCGCGACTAAATATTCCAGCTCTTGGCGAACTTTCTCCCTTCCCAGGACTTCCGCAGCTTCTCGCTGAATCTTGCGCCATGCCGCCGGTGCGCTCGACATCATGCGTAGCATATCTGGCGCACCGGGCGAAGCTTCGTGAAATTTTGAAACCTATGTTTGCTTTGCATGGCTCTGTTGGCGTTTGCTTCCCTTCGCAACTGGCGTGTGTGCTGTGAAAGAGCTAAATTAAGTCATCAATACATGCGAAACGGCCCTGTGGTCTCGGCCTCATTGAGGTAATGAAAGCTTAGGGGAAGTTTCGTTTTTTTTTTTTTTATTTTTTTTTCGGCGTATGCCGCCAGCAAAGAAAATAAGGCAGTGTCAACGACCTATTTCCGGATACTTTAGGGCGCTTTAACACTGCCGTGTCACAGAGGCTACGGGGCCTGCTCTTGTCCGGTACGACGCCGTGCTACCTCAAGAGGCCAAAGATTCTAGTGGAAATTGCGGCACCGAAACTCCCGAAATATCTGCATCTACTCCTCTCTCCCACCTTGTCACCGCGACAACCGCATGCTCCTTCAGGCATAGACGCACGCGGAGATGTGAGCGAAAAAGCATTCGTCTGTAACGTGGCTGCCCTGAATGCCGCAGTGTTGCGTTGCTTCCGTGCCTTCTGTCGCGTCAGTTTGGTTCTTATGGCTACCGTGAGGTGTGAGTCTTTGCTTGTAACATGCTCTACTTCTACTGTCGCAAGAGGCGTCACCAAACTCACCTACAAACTGCCGGCTCCCCAGTGCCAGTGTTAACAATTCGACTGCTGTGATGGCAGGTTTCCCGGTTCTGTGACGCTGGCGTTGGCGGCACGTTGGTTGGTCAGAATGCAGTGACGGCCAGCATTACGCCACTGAAACACAGCCTAGGAAATTACGAAACCTAATTGCATGAACCTAATCACGAGACGAGAGAACCTAATCGTATCTAATCAGAGCTCATTGGCGGGACCGCTGGTGTGCTCGACACTTGAAAAGACGGGAAATTGGTCTTTTCCTCTCCTTTGTCCGGTCGTTGTTCTGTTGGCGGGACCGCTGGTATGCTAGACACTTGAAGGGACCGGAAATTGGTCGTTTCCTGTCCTTTATCCGGTCGTTCTTCTGTTGGCGGGACCCTGGCTATGCCCGACACTTGAAGGCACCAGAAATTGGTCGTTTCGTCTCCTTTGTCTGGTCGTGGTTCTTAAGATCCGACTTGACGGTCTCCAGAGCTCGTCCGATCACAATAGCGACAAGATTTGTTTCATTGGGAACTTTATTGGATAACAATAAATATGCGCAAACACTCTTTCGACCGCTAGCTATAAAAGCTAGTGGCCGGTCCAATACAATATGTGTGTGTGTGTGTGTGTGTGTGTGTGTGTGTGTGTGTGTGTGTGTGTGTGTGTGTGTGTGTGTGTGTGTGTGTGTGTGTGTGTGTGTGTGTGTGTGTGTGTGTGTGTGTGTGTGTGTGTGTGTGTGTGTGTGTGTGTGTGTGTGTGTGTGTGTGTGTGTGTGTGTGTGTGCGTGTGTGTGTGTGTGCGCGTGCGCGTGCGCGTGCGCGTGCGCGTGCGCGTGCGTGTGTGTGTGTGTGTGTGTGTGTGTGTGTGTGTGTGTGTGTGTGTGTGTGTGTGTGTGTAGAAGATCTACAGTCTGAAAGCTCTCCGCACAGCTAACGTTGATGAGGGCACTGATTTCACGACACTCTGCGTCGTCGTCTTCTCGGAGTCTGTTGCACTTCTTCATCCTCATCACGAACAGCGAATACAGCTAAGTAACACTACCTCCCCGCGGGAAAAACACAGTCCCGGTGCGGTCTCTGTTAGCGAAATAGAACGTTGATAATAGGGCTTTAGACGGGACACAAGTACTATTTCGGAGGTTGGAGCTGTGGACGGGGACTTCGGAACCACAGATTCAACTTCGTAGGTGACGTCGGTCACGGGGCGCAAAACACGGTAAGGGCCAGTGTAACGGGGCAAAAGTTTTTCACACAAGCCCACTCGATGGCACGGGAGCCACAACAAAACGAGAGATCCAGGAGTGCAGTGGACATCACGGTGGCGGCTGTCGAACCGGATCTTTTGGGAGTCTTGGGATGCAGGGAGCCTGGCATGAGCTATCCGGCGGGCATCATGAGCGCGGGTGACGGCATCACTGGTGTAAGTACTGGTGGCGTCTGCCGCGGGTAGAGAGGTGTCGAAGGGTAGTAACAGTTGTCGGCCAAATAATAAATAAAATGGGGAGTATCCAGCGCTAGAATGGACAGATGAATTGTAGGCGAATGTGACAAAGGGGAGATGAACGTCCCAATCTCGATGCAGACCCTTTCTAGAGCATATGAACGAGGACGAGAAACATACATGGCCAGCATGTCTATGAGGGCACGGTTTAGACGTTCCGTGAGGCCATTGGCCTGGGGGTGATATGCAGTGGTGAATTTGTGGTGGACGGAGCACGAACGGAGAATCTCGTCAACCACTCGCGACAGGAAACTGCAGCGGCCACGGTCCGTTAGTAGTTCACGAGGTGCACCATGATGAAGAATTACGTTTTCTAGAAGGAAGTCAGCGACGTCTGTGGCGCAGCTGGTCGGGATGGTTCGGGTAATAGCGTACCGAGTAGCGTAATCGGTGGCGACGGCGATCCATTTGTTCCCCGAGGCGGAAACTGGAAAGGGGCCAAGGAGGTCAACGCCTATACGGGAAAACGGGTCAGTTGATATGGGTATCGGCTGCATATGACCTGAAGGTAAAATTGTGGGCTTCTTCCGACGCTGACACAGTTCACACGCGGCAATGTACTGCTGTAGAACCCCGGCTAGTAGTAACGTCGGCGCAGGCTGTCGTATGTGCGAGAGACACCCAAAAGACACCCCTATATATATATATATATATATATATATATATATGGGAGACTCAGAAAAGGACAAATAGAATACTTAATACTATGGAATACATGAATATGAAGAGAATACACAGAATAGATGCAGAAATGAGGTGTCAATAATTCACAAGACAGGAGTTAGACAAAATTTGATTAGAGATTTGTAATCTACTTTGCAAGTAATTTTAAAATTTCTGGCTACCATTACCTCGATCGGCAATTCGTTCCATATTTTTGTTCCATTGGAACTCTATCCGGCGTTGGTCGTAAAAATTGCTAGATTTGGGAAGGTTAAAATTGCAATGGGATGCTTGTCTTGCACAACGGAAAGGCAGGGCAAAGAGGTTTGTTTCCGAGTACAATTTGTTTCCGAGAAGATAAATAGCAGTGAAAAACATTTGAGTGAGCTTTCTGCAAAGCCACAGTTTTTTAATTTCTGCAACAAAATGTAATGACAGACCGTGTCAAATGTCTTTTTATTATCTAGGAAAACAACAGCAGTGTTATTTGAATGCATAGCGGAGTTGAGTGCCTGTGGAAGTTGATCTATTTTGCACAAAACTGTGTTGCTCAAGGGCAAGGGAAATTCAAGGAGAAATAATTGTTGTTTATTGTGGGGGTACAAGTTCAGAAACAAAAGCTAGTCCTTTCATGAAATTTTCCGACATTATCTCGTGTTGCCAGGAAGATGCAACTGGAAAGTGCGAAAGAGAGAAAGTAATGAGCCCCATAGACTTCATTGTGACAAACTGCTGCTGGGCAGTCACCGCTTATAATTAATCTTAGATAGTGCCTGTACTGATTTTGTCTAGTCTGATATATGTCAACGCATGAGTGGAATAATGAGAGTAAGAGGATGAGTGAGTTACGAGTTTAGTGTAGCAGCTTTTCGAAACTTTGTATGGTGTTTCAATGGCATGCACAAGTCACAGTTGCCAAGAAACTTGAGCGAGATAGCACCGCCACTGTGACAGGAAGCGATTCTGCCCACCACGCAGCGCATTGAAGCGTGTTTGCCTTACTGGCTTAGCGACCGTGGTTGTAAACGTGGTACAAGAAGTGCTACGAATCTACAGGAAATTGCTCATTGTGCTTACAGACACTGTCGGCACTTGGCGTTGTACATTATACATACCACAGCAGATACTACACTGAGCTCCTCTCCACGGATGACCAATGCTCTCTTAATCCTTACTACGAAGGAAAAAGACAATTACTTGCTAAATGTAAGCATAATCGAGGTAATTAATGTCATAAAAATGTCGAAGAGCTAGAAGCATGTTAACTGCTGCTAACAGATCTCGAAAACATGAGTATACGAACAGTTCAGGCTGAAAAATCTTCACGATACAAAAGTTACGTGAAAAATCACTAAAGTCGACAAACAATCTAGAGGCGAACCGTTTTAATATTGCGGGGAAAAATGCAGTGGAAAATCTATTCAAAGTTTTTATCTATTCACATTCAGTATTTATTTTTTTTAGTGTAGGTAAAAAAAATAGTCGCTTTCTAGAATATCTCGCATTCCACAAAACATTTCAACATAATTTGTCTACCATAATATTACAGAAAAAAAAACACTCTTTATATCAGTATTAAGTTGCCATCTAGCTTATTTTCAGGGTGTGAAAGAATTACCTAAATTGTGCTAAAGCAATGCATTCGTACCATACATTTCCGCTTTAAAAACGATCAACAACCATGTATTATATTTGTCTACCTATCAGGTCTTACTTAAGCTTGCCAGAATAAGGCTGATATTACCAGAATGGCGACCGTAACCGGATCGAGAATGTGTGTTATAAGCTCTATAAACCGAATTTTTCAAAAACGCATTTCTAAGAGACTAAAGCTTGAAGACAAACTAAAACAAGTAGAAAACAAAAATTGACGGTGGGGGGAACTTGTTGAGCGAATCGCTGGCCACAGTGGTGACTACCGCACGACGGTTCGAAGGGAATTGTACCCTGCGGCATCATTCTTACAAATATGCCTACGAACGGCGCACCGTTCCAATATAATCCGGGTTTTTACATTTCAAGTAACCGTCGCTGGTAATACACCCGAACAGCGACGCCTGCTTGGCAAGCAATGCACGAAGTGGTTTTCATAGAACCTGTGAAATCTGGCGCCATCATGTCATATGCTGCACTTATAAATAAACAACCAACACTTCGCAATGTCAGAACACAGTCCAAAGGCGCCGTGAAGTCGACCGCCGCCATGTACTGGCTTCCCCGGTAATGATGCAGTGCTTCGAAGTCGTAGCCACGCTGCCATGCAACGTTCTTTAAGTGGTTTTTATCAATTTGTGACCGCTGTTTGCGAAATTAATTTGCAGAGTAAATTTATACCTTGTACAATTATTTGGTGTAAACTGCAGGCTTTTTAATTTTAGAAGGATTATTCATTTGTTTCAGACGTGACTGATGCAATAAAGACGCCGAGGAGGCATACCGTAACTTGCGCAATGTAAACAAGGAACATGGCAGACAGCACTAGAGAAAATAAAGCGGCATACCGAATAGGTGGGGCTTTGAAAACGAGTCTGAAGTCGAAAAACAGTAACAGTGGCACGGGTTCTCGCGGTTTTACCGATGCCTGTGACGGTGCTCATGAGATGAAATAAATGTTTTCTCATTTTTCTGCGGTTATCACATTGAAACTAGAACGCCTACGTAACGTCTGCAGATTTTTTTATTGTTCGTTGCTCGTTTCAATCATTGAGAGAATCGGAGTTCAGTTAGAGATAAAATGTGATTACGTGTACCGATCAAGCTTAAGTAGATGTGAAGCCTATATTCCTCAAAGAGCACTCTTTTACCGTCGTCAACGAACGCGCCGATTTAAGACGCATTTCACTATAGGTAACAACCGACCAATTTTACACATAAGGCCCACAATTGGCAACGTACGCAATTATTATATGAACCTCCCTGCCTTTCCTCCTCATCTTCCTCCTCCTCCTCCCGATTATATTAGCCGCCGTGATTAAGTATATGTCAGAGCATGGTCATTGGAACAGTTGTGTCTTTTGAAGCCACCATTCCGGTAGAATTTCGTTTAGGATGTAGAGGCATGCGGTTTACATAGGCTGCGAAGAAACACTTGACAAAGGCGGGCAGAATTTTTTGCTCCATACACAAAGCAAGAGCTATCGTGCGCAACAACAAATACTTTAATTAAAAACGCGAGGGCCAGTACTAGAAGGCATCCACTTCTCATGAGATTTAAGGCTACAAAACACAACCGCACATCGCCTCTTAGCAGTCGCGCCTGGAGGAACTTGTAGAAAAACGAAAGAAATGTATGTTAACGCCATTTTTCTATTTTCAAGTGCCAGATCTGATCCGTGTGTACGCTTACGCTAAGTTTAGTTATTTTTTTTATTTTTACGCCATTTGAAAGCATTCTATCATGCATTTTTTTTTCTTCTCGCCCTCCTCTTTCTTTGCATGTCTCAATACCTGCTGTATGCGGCTCTTCAGGCACGCCACTGTTCAGCGCCTTTTCTTGCTTGTCTGGCGGGCGCCTACTTTTTCTTGCACAGGTAGCACAAACAGTGGTCGATACTCAATTTGCGAAGACTCGCAACTCTCCGCGAACCAGGAACTTTGGATAAGCAAGGAAAAGAAGTATGGCTGCCTGTTTTCGTCCGTCGTCCTGACACGTGCTGTTGAATAGAAGCGTAACTGAGCGGGCCTACCATCCCAGAGACAAAGTAAGCAGATAAAATGAGTCAACAGATCAAAAGAAAAATATCAGGCCGCAGATTTTTCAACGTCTCGCCGATAGTGATGTTTTCATTTATTGACTTATTTATATAACCTAAGGGTCCTTGACGATGGCGTTTCACTGTGATTTTGGTGCCATCGGCTGTACAAGAAGGCGATGAAATGCCCGTGCGACTCTGGCTTCAAGCTTCGTCGAACTGTGCCCTGTGACACATCGGTAGGCATCAATTGTGCGACATATTTATGATTTATTCCAGGACTCGTCATTATGCAATGTCTGCAAAAAGCTTTACTTGCCGGGATATCCTTTCTTTGCTTGCCTTTCGGGGCTCTTTCTTTAAACTAAGCTGTGGTGAGCTTCGTATAATAATGCAGGCTTGTCACGATACAAATGCACAGACAAATGGGCAGTGACAGAAACAAGTGCGTACTCTCAGCTAAATTTTATTTTCAAGAGAAAGAAGCTAAAAAAAAATACGAGGGACTTAAGCGACTAAAGTAGTGAAAGGCGAAAGCCTGAGTGCCGCATTCTGTTACGGAACTCTCGCACTAATGAGTAATTAATTAACTAGTCATTATAAATTTATTTGGTCGTTAATCTGGTAAATAATTATTTACCACTAATAGATAACTATTTACTTAATTAGTCGTCAATTAATAAACCCATTATAACCCTTAATTAGTAATTGATCATTGATTGACATATGACCATATAAGTCACACATTCGCGCCTACTGTGGTGGTGCTTTGTGATTGGTCAAGACCTCTATGACATCATCCCGCCTCGGCCAATCAGAGCCGCCGCAAAAGCGGGACACATTTTGTCCACAACAGCATGAGCCATTAAAGGCTTTCGCCTTAAAAACGTAACCTCCGAAGCTTTTTCGTTGTTGCATGGTTTCTTCATACAGAAAAGAGAGGAAGGTAACGACGCAGTGCCCGAGTACAAAGTGTCTAGTTGTGAAAATGATGTTTTAAAGTAAAATCACCGATTCTTCAAGGCCCCTTATTGTCACACCTGCTTTTAGGCGCTCGAAGCGTTCACTTACTGCGTCTCGGCAAAGGGCATCAAAACACGTTTTTAAGCTTTTCAGAACGTATAACCCGAGTGCTTTACTTTCAGAGAGAATGGGGCCTACAGATGTGTGCAGATATCGAGGTGACCGACGTGTGCGCTCTTGGACACAGCTCAGATCTCACTGAGCACTGCTTGCGGCTCAGCCTAGGCTCTTCACATCGGATCCCCTTTACCCAAGGCTCAGCTCAGGCAGCTCACATCTCTGATCTGCCCAGCACACGTGGTTAACGGTCGCAATCTCACATCTTTTTGTCTCCAGATTTATTTCTATAAAACACGCACGGTGAAGTACACGTCTAAAAGGCGCGCTAGAGAGGAGTAGAAAGTCGAGCTAAATATGTTAGAACTCGCCAAAATAAAATATGTCATGTTTGCTTAACAACAAAAGAAAGCCGCTCTCATAGGGAAGAAAATGGAGTAAAAGCGAAGTACTCATGGTGACCGCTCGGGGATTTATACTGCTCTCGTGGGTGGCGTATGTATTGGGTTTCTGTCGGAAAGCTATTTCGACGCATCAAAGGCTAATTAGCGTCCAAACACCAGGAAGTCTGCGTAGCCATAAACGCCAAGTCAGAACAGCGCAATAAAGAATGCGGAGAGACTGGAAGCAAACGCGAGCGCCCAGTCTTTTTGCGAGAGGCCGGGGTATAAAAGCAGCAAGCTCAGAACCACAACTCTCTGCTGCGGCAGCAGTTTGGTTCTCATTTTAGCCGTCCAATCGACTAGTTGCGCCAGGTGCGGCTATCACGAAATTGTAAAATGTTGCCTTTTTTTTATTCTATCAGTAGGCGCATGTACACATGTCACCACTGTGTGAAGCGCGATGCCAGCCCGTAGTTTTCCATATGTCGATGCGCAGCTCAGAGGCGACCCTGTTTTAAGATATGCTGAAAAATACCTGAGACGCATTCGCAATCACCTCAGGTTTGGCGCATGAAGGAAAGCCTTTTATCCCGCATTACGAACTACGTGAGGCACCGCCACAAAAGGCAGAATAAAAACGTTGGAACCCAGTGATGAGCGTTCGCCAAGATTAACAGTTCATCCCCCGCCGACGGCTGCTGCGGACTGCTGCGAGACAACAGTTGATTGGAACACACCTTCATTCCGTATCACTTAAACCAACCGGAAGCAATTCGCGAACGGAAGGCGTTTTGGGTGCTGGAGACAAGCACTACGAAAGGTTTGTATACGGAAAATGCGTCAAAATACGGCGAAGTATATACGCGCGTTTTCCAGCAGTGGGCTAGTCTCACGAACTACACAGCAACATTTTCGACCCGAGGAAGGAAGCGGCACCGGTGCAGCTGACGCAGAAGGGACCACGCGCACCCGAACTTGTTTGTGTGCGCTGTATGCAACCGGTGGACGCCCGTCCGCAATGGCAAGCTGGATTTTGCTCAGGCCATCGCGGGCGAGCGTAGTGCTCTTACACACATTTCTTTCATTGTTTTTAACCCTCCCCTGTCCTGTCCTATCTCTCTTTTTTTTTATGTCCTCTTACTGCTTGCTCGCTGTTTCTTTCCGGCGTGGCAGCTCCGGTGCCTCCGAGCGTGGTGGCAGATTCCGAGGCTGACCCAAATCTTTTGCTTTATGTTAATTATTTTTCGATTCCGCTTTTCGATGGAGGCGAAAAGCAAGGCACCCGTGTGTTGTGCGATGAAACTGCACGTTGCAAACTGCAAAGTGTCCCGCGCTCGCAAAACCGTGTGACTAGCTTATTGCGTGGAAAAATGCCTTCACCCGAGCTGTAAGATAAAGCAGGAAAAGGGTTCACTCGTGTAAGATATCCTTTTCGTGCCATAGCTGCTGCAACCATTTCCCCATTGCCTCCTGCCTTACCGTCATACATATTGACACTATAACTGACATTGTGTGCAGCCCCAGATATTCGAGTGTCTCTAACATGATTCGGTTCCCTTTTAGCCTACTGGCTACAGCTTGACTGCCTCAATTCTGTAGCGGGAAGAAATCGCTTTCATGGTCAACGCTATCTATCTTCTCTCCTGGTCATCGACATTGGGCCTTGAGAAATTTGCACACCCTTTTGTGTCCGGGAATGGCACCCTCACTGAGGCTGATTTTATTTCGCGGTCGCAAGAAGGCGGAGGGGAGGTGGGGCAACCAGAGAGTTTTTTTGGCGTTTTGTTTTCGCCTGGCGGGCCCCGATTAAATAAAGTGGTACGGTGGAGACGTTTTTCGTTCCGTAAGCATAGTTTTCTGATGTTTCCGATAGAAGCGGCCTTTGCAATTCGACTTGGTCCCATCTGCGTAAGTTTCAGCATGACTCACTGTCTGTAGGCTAAAATGTTTGAGTGACAGCAGCGCACGTGACGTGCGATCGATCGGCTTGTTGGCGCGCTCGTCAATATCGAAGATTACAGCGGGAAAAACGAGGACGCAGGACGAGCACTGAACCAGTCATATCCTTGTTTTCCTCACCTCAAACTCTACATCAGAACAACGATTTACAAAGCAGCACAAAGTGGACTTTGTTAAAACGTTTGTCAATAGTTCGCGCGAAAGCCGATGATGTTATAGTCGAATAAAAAAAAATATCGATGCTTCAGATGCTGGCGAAGTTGTCGCCTCGAAGGACTGAGGAGATTAACAAGGCAAGACTCACAATGTCCATGCAAGGAATGAATGAGGCGCCGCAGCTAAACTTGAGCAGGTGTCACAGCCCAGTAGAAAAAAAAGTACAGAACCCTGTCAAAAATATAAAATGTTCTGTACTTCTGTTGTAAAACGCCAAATTTTTCTATAGTAGTTTTCTGCTGTCTGTAGTACTTTTGTCTCGTAATTACAGAAAATTCTAATGTTACTACAAAAAGTGTTGTTGTCACAACAGGATTCCTGTCAAAACCGCACATAAATTCTGTCGAAACAACAGAAAATCTTCTGTAGTTTTCTTCGACAGGGAGCGACCGCCTCCCGAAGCTTCCATCGCGGTCACATTTGTTTGAAGGCGCTACTTCGCTTGGAGAGAGACTTGAGCACGAGAGCATAGGGCAAGCGTTCCTCACTTAGCACATAAATTTCGAGCTACAGAAAGTGCACTGTGTGAAATCTAGTGGTTCGCTTTTATAGCGCAGAGAAGCTGCAGTAAGCGCAGCCACGCTATGCTGTGGCGTAAGTCGGTGTTAATTTGGGCCACCAGTGCTCAGTGCGACTAAAGGAAATACTCTTTCTTCTGGTGTGACAAATCCCTCATTTTCCCAAATAGTGGGATTCCTGCTTACAAGGGCGAAGGAGCCAAGTACTATACTTTGCTCGGTCTTGCTGCAAACACAAATTGTGGTACCGCACTTTGTCCAGCTAGTTTGCCCTAAATCGATCACATTAAAAGTTGTGCAGACTATACAGTAAAGACAGGCGGTATTTTTAAGCTTGCTTCTTCACTATTTTCGCTAAGGGCAGACGCTTATCGTTGGCAACTTTCGCTCTGTTCAGGCTGGCAAGAAGTTTGCTCTGGGAGAGCTGTTATGAAGCGCTCACTCTCTCTGCTTCGTGGACAAATATGTATCTTACTATCGCTTTATGCGCAACAGTTTCAGCAACTCTCGCACTCAACCTTCTTGCAACGTGTACTTCGCATGCAGCCTTACTTCTCTTATCGAATATGGTAAACAAAATCGCCCTGCATATGGATGAATTGCTTTTCTGTCTATTTCTACAGATAATCATACATCAATGCAACTTGTCCGATAAACTGTATACAGATGTACTATCTCTCAATATCGCGCTCAATATGACTTGCAATCAGCGAGCGTGTGGCGACCGCGTATTCCTGAAGCATGGTGGGGTCGACTAGCGGAGCGCCTGAAAACTAAGTGGAAAGGATTCTGCTGTTCCTACGGCCATGTGCATCCCCTTCGTCGTTTGCTCAACGAAATCTGACTTCGTTCGCACAGAAGCCGGCGAGTTTAGCTCTGAAGAGGCGGGGTTTCATGCTGGGGCCGACAGTTATATGAGGGAAACCCGGTGGCTAACAAAATTCGATAACGCTGTGTCACTGCCAAAACCAGAGAATACAGGGGAGAAGGCTTAGTGCTTGAACCGCAAAATCTTGTCCCTTTCGTTTTCAAACTCGCTTGCCGGCACCATCATGATTCCGGGAAAAACTCTCGCCAAGCTTCTTGGGGCTGCAAGTCATATTTAGCGGGATAGTGCAGGGAAACGTTAGGGTGGACAATAAAAGAAACAAAATGACCACAGTAGAATCTCGAGAAACGGAAATCGATTAAACGGAACTGCCACCTAAAGGGAACAAACACCTCGGAGCTGGTTAGTTTCGTATTAACGCAATGCAAAAAAAAAAAAAATCGCGTTAATAATGCTATTCAATTTTGCCGCCACTGGGCGAATGAAACCGAAAACTGCACCTATCACCTATCGAAACCGCAAACAGTTGGGCAAACGCAGCGCCCTTGCGGTACACATATGCGTACCGCGATGTGGAGGGCGAAGTATATGCGGGCAGGGGGTCGTGATATCGCTTCCCCCTGCTCGGGTTTCTTCCCCGGCGGTTTCCGGCTTTCTCGCACAGCGTGCACGCGCAATGCCCGCATCGCTTGCTCATAGCCCCATGTTCTTGGAACTTCGTTCAGTTAGGCTTGAGCCTCAAAGTCAATGTTCGGTGTTGTCGGCGACATTTCTTCGCTGGCTGAGCATACGCTGGCACCGCAGAAACGACCACACAATACGCTTGTTTGGAAAGAAGGTGGATATCATCAACGACTTCAAGAGTGGTCACTTCCGGAAATATATACACCGACGAAGCGCGCTGTCCACAGGAGCAGCCTGACGATCGTATTAGTGCGCTGTTCAAAAAAGCGGCTGCGAAAGCTAAAACAAGCAAACATAAAGGGGTTTTTCACCAATCAGTAAATCGCAGTGTCCACTGTATTTTGAAGACAGAATGGAAAAAAAAATGACTAAGCATTTTGTTTCTAACTACATCAGTACTGTGAAAATAAACAAAGATTTTGCATCCACGGCTTCCTTTTATGCAATAAAGTTTGTGCCTGTTGTGGCCGTTCTTCATGTTGCCTTGATTTCGCATATCAGCATCCACTTCCGCAAAAATGTCAACTGCGCGCCCGCCTCTCGCGTCGGCATCACGGTGCGGAAGCGGATTGCACAATGCTGAACCTCTGTAAACGAAACTTCTGGTAAACGGAACATATAATCTCGATCCCTCGAGGCTCCGTTTAACAAGAGTACACTGTATTGCCCTTCCCGCACCATCTTATGGCACAAGGGACCATAATAATATAGGAGCCATGTTTCCATGCGGTTGAGCACGGCCTCGATACGCCTTCATTACCCATTCCACGGTGCGTGAATACAAGCACAATAACCGCCATTGGGACACTGCATTGAATGCACGAAAGAAGGAAAATGGAGATTTTTCAAGTGCTATGTCAAAGAATTCATCTGAATGTAATATCTCCTCGAATGCGATTCGTAAAAGGGGTCTCGTATTCAAAAGAGACTCAGCGCAACAATTTTTATTGCGACAACATTGAAGCTCCATCGGATGAAAAATCCGGCAATGTCCGACGTTGTGTCGAATAAAATTCGGGGTGCCACAAGGCCGCACGACACAGCCGTGTTTGTAGCACGCCAGCAGTCAGAAAATGGCAGGGGCGCTGGTCACGTGACGAAGCGGAGCGCGGTAACACAATAACCAACAAGCAGTTGGCAGCTGCATGCACGGCGCATTCGGTTGTGGGGACGAGAGCAGAGGCGCCGAGCATGGCAGAGCAGTACAGGAGCACGCCGAGTGAGTCTGTAACTGTCCTCCCACGGGAACGCTCTCTGCGTGTCGAGAGCAGTGCGCCACGACCACGTGACCGCACTTTTCTCCCCAGCATTCTCCGCCTGCCCACAGTGGCGTCAGTTGCAACCCGAGGACAGGCCAACGCTCCGAGAAGAACCGCTTGTTCGGTATGCCTTGTTCTCACAGCGCGGCGATCTGCCTCCTTTGATCCTTTCGATGCCAGCAGTGACTCTCAAACATGCATACAGCACCTGAGCAATGCTTTCCGCTCCTGACAAATATTCGCTTGATTCCGAAGAGCACTCCGAGCTCCGACGCTTTGCAGCCGCCATTTTGAGCGTCGCAGACTCCAGAGAGAAAACAAAATGCTGGCGCGGATATGACGCTTTATACCATGTGACTTCCTCTACTCTCGCTTTAGACGAGAGAGCAGCCGGGAGTGCACTCGGGTGCTCTCAGCGGAGGGAAAGTCCTCTTCTTCAACCATTGGAATCCAGTAATTCTCTCTCTCTCCCCACTGGTGTGCGCCCGCTTGTCTGAGAGCACTTTCGAAGTGCTCTCGAGTGCACCTGCTCTCCCACTTGAATTCGTCATTAGAGAGCATGCACCCCTTCGACGGGGAAGCAAAATGCGTGGGGTTCAAATGGAGCCAAGCGGGACATGTAAGTGCGGAAATCCCTGCGATCGCGGATGGCGAAAAACGAAATCGTGTCACTGAAGATGGAGACGAGCGGCTATACGCTGGCTCACCGTATGCGACAAACCGCTATGATGGAGGGGGACAAGCCAGCCTAGCGGGCGTGAGACTTCAGTGGTTCGACGTTCTTTACGCGTAATTTGACCAATTGTGTCCCGACCTTTATTTTCCATGATACCCGTCCGGACAAATGAGGACCGCAGGAAGACATTTCACAGGTGGAGAGACAGGAACTGCGTCGTCCACTCATTACGTGTGCACCGAAGCCGGGTTAACGTCCAGGCGAGCGCTTGTAACACTTTCTGAGCTGCCCCCACGCATTTACTTCCCCGTCGAAGAGGGGAAGATGCAAGGCGGAGCGCTCGATTCCGCAGAAGATATAACGCCCGTGGCGCCCATCTCAACGCTGGGTGATAAGTGCGGACGCGCGTGGCTCGCCAGACGGATCCCATTTCTCAATCGCCGCCAAGAAATGCACGAAAGCGAGATGCAGTCGCTCCGTAACCCATGATGTAGCGTCCCGTGGCGCACTCAACAAAAAGCCCTACGAAGCATCAGCATCAACAAAAATATACTTGACCGACAAGTTCGTATGAGCCGTCATAAGAGGGGACTATAGATACGACTACGCGGCGATAGCCTGCGCCATATCCAGGGTACTAAACTGTGCAAATGGTCACGTGGCGCATCCATATTCATCTCCATCTTTCGACTGAAGCGGCGCCCTCGGGGCAAGATCACTAGAGTCACTCGATAATATTCAGAGTATCGCGAAGGTCCTCTCGCGGGCTGGCAACCATGACCGGCGAGGCCATGAAGCTTCCAACTGCTCGAGGCGCGTCTCTGGCGCGGCTATATTCAAATCAAACGCAGAGGACATTTTTAAAAAAGCACGGGCATTTGCCTGTGCATTGCCTTGAAGAGCACCGCAGCTGCTTTAGAAACAGTAGAATTCGCCAACTGTGAACGATAAGCTTGTATGGAAAGCTGAGCGGCGGTCTACATGCAGATCATTCGAATCCTGCCAGAGAGCTCTATCGAATAATCCGACAGCTTGTTATTCTGTTGTGATTTTCGTAGTATTGTAATACCTCGAACTTTCTTGCCTTCCTCGATTACCACCGTAAATTATCACATTGAATGATTCTCAATGGCGATGATGCAGATGCCAACTAATTGCGTCATCGCACATGCGCGCGTACACTTTGACGCAAGCTCACTCGTGCTTGCTTGTAAAACCTCTTTATTGACTTAATCAAAATTATTATCATTAATCATTATCATTAATCGCTAAGCATTGTTTCTAGTTTCCAGTCAGTTGCGGTTATTCAAGTCATCGTTTAACGTATTGGTCGTTTCGAAGTCATGATGAGTCATGCCTAGTCATTGTAGTCATTACCACTCATAGGTAAACATTTTTACACATTTCTAATCAGTTGTGGTCATTCCAAGTCATCGTTTTGCATATTGATCGTTTCGTAGTCATGACGAGTCATTACCACTCAAGTTAAGCATTTTTACTAATTTCCAATCAGTTGCGGGCATTACAAGCCCTCATTTGTCATATTGGTCATTTCATAGTCATTATCAGTCATGAAGAGTCATATGCCTAGTCATCGTAGTCGTTACCACTCATAGCTAAGCATTTTTACTTGTTTCCAATTAACTGTGGTCATTACAAGTCATAGTTTGACATATTGGTCGTTTTGTAGTCATTAGCAGTTATGATGAGTTATGACTGGTTATTGTAGTCATTATTACACATCGCTAAGCGTTTTACAAATTTCCAATCAGGTGTGGTCCTCTCCCTCCTCACACGTCCTCTATTTTCGAGCGACGCATTAGTACACAAATCACGCGCACACATTTTAGCTAAACGAGCAAGGCTATAAAGTCTTTCGCCTTAAACAACTTTCCGGATTCATGCAGGTTGCTGCAGCCGAAAACGCTGTAGCCTGGCATTCTGCCGCTAAGTACTTCTTAGGAGAAAAAAAAAAACAAGCAACAAAACCCAAACGCTGTTTGGAAGCTTGATGGCGAAAGCGGGCCGCGGCACACCACGTGACCCATGCTGACCAATCGGTGGCGCAGCGGCGCGGGGAAAAGAATCGCGGTACTCTGAAAATTATCGAGTGACTCTAAACACCGCGTGAGCCACCGATTGACACGGGGTGTGAAAAGTTTATGACAACGCGTGGTACTTGATCCAAAACACACCAGACGCGCACTAGCAGGGAGGAAGGAAGCGGTGGTCATGCTGCAAGAGAAGGCGATGGCATCCCGTACAATGGGAACACAGTTCGTCCAGAATGATCGCCCCACTGAACAGCGAGAAAGTTGTGAAGAAGGCGAAATGGAAATAAAAATTGACAAAGCTGCTCTTCAGAACGTTGTTGGCAGAATTGTCGAGGTGAGCAGCTTCTTGGCTGCCACCTCATCCACCTTGCGTCTGACAGAAGCCGTGTCGGTCGTATCCACGGTCAGAAAAGAAGCGGAATTTAGTCGTTCTTTACAGTGTGGAGTTGGTTACAGCTGCTTGTCGATGAAAGCGTGGCCGGAAACATAATCTACCCAATTCCTCCTGAATCCGCGAGTGTACGACCATCGTTTACGGCGATAGCTCTTACAGAGAGCCGCTCGACAGGCTTCTCTAAAGAACTATTCTCATTGAATTGATACACGAGAGGAAGGTGGGGTAAGATTACATTAGACCACTGCAGAACTCCTTTCAATCTTATTAGAGTAGAGAGAAGATTGGATTTGGGCCAAGTATTCGGCAAAAATCGACAAACCAAATTTTACTAATTAGATCCCCAAACGTCGGGAGGCGAAAAGAGAGCTCGGGTATGGCATAATAGCAAACGACGCCAGCTAGTGCGGCAGGATATCTCAAGTGGAGGAGTAAATAGCTTCAAAAGAGTTTTTCGTAGAGCCAATTGTAAAACGTCTCGAACTCCAAAGCGCTTCAAATGTAACGAAAGAGGACGCCACTCCAACTGCCACTTACTCGAGCTACGTGACCTCTTCGTTTTGTTTCACTTGTCTCCATAACGAAGATGAGATTCACCTGCTTGCGACGTGAATTCAGTAGTCTTCTAAAAATCGCGTCAGCCCGTTTTAGCCGCCTGAAGACGGTGGTAAATGCATATATGTCTTGTTCATCGTTTCCCAAGTTACGTACGGAAATAAAATTTTTAGGTATGGAGTAAAAATGGTATTTGACGTCGCCACACTAAGCGAACACCGTAGTACTTGAGCCGTCACGGGGAGTGATGAGAGTATAGATGCCTCTATGATAGATAAAAAGGCCACGTCCACCTAGATGGCGTTACGTTACCGGAATGGGACGTAATGACGTACCGCTTAGCCTTCTTTCGGTGGCGTGCTGGCATTCACTTTACGCTGGAATTGCACGAGATGAAGGAGGGAGGGGGCTTCGTCCTACACCTGGTAGCCTGTCAGGCTGCGCGCCTTCTTGATGGCTCCCTCCTGCCACCTGGCTACCCATGTTTTCTTTCGGGATGGCCGCACTGATCCAGAGAGCATAAAACAGTACGTCGTGTAACGTTTAGGCTTTGCCGGGACGTCGGATATCGATTCTCTTCTCTTGTGCTCTGCAGCTGAGTTAATTCTCTGGTATAAATGAGAGGTGCACAGTGTGCACCTACAGCATTTATAAGAAAATGTAATAAAATAAATTATTATGCTTATGTCGGACACATGGCACACTCGTCTCCACAGCAGCCAAAAAGCTACAAGCGGAAATTTGCCTCACTTCGATCGCTGAACACGGTCGTTTTAGATGTTTCTCTGTGTTTGCAAAAGGATATGAGACTTCATATCCACCTGAATTAAACGTTAGGCGGATTAAGCCCGTAAAATGTGTGATTTTTTCTGATTTCACTATTCAAAGTTAGGTGGCGCTACGAAACAAAACGTCATGTTTTGCTGCACTCTCCTTATGCGCGTATACAAGGATGATATATTTTAACCTAAACCGAATTTCCTGAAAGATAGACGTGAGATGCACACAATGAAGTAAATGCAGGTGGTTTGTATGGCACAGCCGATATTATGTTAGTAACAGTACGCAGTCACAACACAGTTAATTATTTATTGACCTCTAACTATCTTCGGTTTTCATTTTACTTCCTTCTCTGTTTTACGACACTGTATGGCATGAAAAACTCGAATGCAATCGAGACCAGAGACAGACCAAGCTATTAAACTTTCTAAATCTTCGTTGTTTTCCGAGATACAGAAAGATACAGAACCTTAAATACGCGTGCGAGACGAGCCCGTGCAGCAACCGACGCCCGAGATGCTATATATAGGCCCTTCAATCCAGGGAGACGCATTTAAAACCCCAAACAACAAACAAAACATAAAACGAACCAGTGTTCTTTCACCGCCGAGGAATGCTGGACGTTTCCGCTCCGGTTCACCGGAGACAAGCGACCACCAAGGCAAGGATGCAATGCACAATAACACGGAAAGTTGAGCTAGTTGGTACATATTTTTAAGGAATAACAGCGCGGAGACAAAGGTCAAGGAAGAAGACAACACCTGCGCTGACTATCAGCTGCAGTTTATTAGAAAGAAACACGCAAAAATATACTCTTTTCGCAACCAATAACGCATGTGCAACACCAATCGCCAAACAGATACCTCAGTCTTTTGAATCAAGATAGATTAGTTCACAGTCATGAACAGATACAGAAGGGGTGCTTACACAGGAGTCATGACTTTTATGAATATGAAAGGCTTCACTGATTTCCCTTGTTAGTTTATATTTGTGTTTGTACAGAATTTTTGTTTCATTAAAAAGGGGAACACATGAATTTTTAGAACAATTCAGTTGGTTGTTAAGCGGACAGTTCCTGTAATGCAGAGCAAGATTTGAGGATGGCGCGCCCTTCAGCGAAGTGTTGTGGTCACGTAAGCGGGTATTTAAGCACCTTCCCGTTTGACCTATGTAGGTCTTCCCGCATGTAAAAGGCACTTCATACACAACTCCTTCTGCGCAACCGACAAACCTCAAGTCATGCTTTATCTGGCACCCTCTTTTCATTTTTCTTTGTTTCTTTTCATCTTCCCTAGATTTTGCTTCAACCATGGCGCATATTTTTCCCAGCTTTTTGGGGGCAGAAAAAAGAACATCTACTCCATATCTGCTACCTACTTGCTTCAAACGGTGAGACATTTGGTGAATATACGGCAGGACTGCAATTTTATTTTTCTGCTTTTGGGAATGCTGAGGTGATTCTTGTCTACCGCACGATTTCATCCTTTTTAGTATCTTGCTGCATGCAAGAACTATGGTATCATCCGGAAACCCCGCTGTTCTTAGTCTTTGAACCTGTCGATTAAAACTGTCACTGATAGCATGTACACATGACTTATAAATGGCGGCACCTAAACAAGAAACAGCTATACCACATTTTACAATCTTGGAATGCGCGGAATAATAACTAAGTAAAGGCTTTTCGGATCTCTGCAGAAAAGACCAGCACACATGATCCGGCTTCATTTCCAGTCTAATATCTAAAAATTGCAGCTCATTCCCATTAGGCTTTTCAGAGGTGAATGTAAGGCCGTGTCCACTGTACTCAAAAACCTTTAACACGTCAATGAGCTGCCTATTGAAGTCACCGGGATCCTAAAAAACAAGGTAATCATCGACGTACCTGAAGATGCGTTTTGTTTTGACCGACAAGTTACTTACAATGGCTTTATCTACATAGCTAAGAAAGATGTTGCTTAGTACTGGAGCCACCTTTGAGCCAATGCATACGCCCTTTTTCTGAGTATACAGTCTTCCTTCCCATTCAACAAAGGTGGACCCAAGATAAAACGACAAAAGTTCCAAAAAAGCCCCCACAGATATTCCGCATTTTGAAATGAATTCTTCTTCATCGTTATCATCGTGTATACATTTGCTAACAAACTGAAGTAGGCTATTGTGCGGGAGGGAATAAAACAAGTCCTGAACGTCTATACTGAACACACTGCACAAACCGGGATTATGAGACTTCAAATAATCAAGAACACCCAGAGAATTAGACACTAGGAACGGATTTTCAATGGTGAGAGAACCAAGATTTTTCTGTATTGACCAGCGTGGCGAGTACTGGATAATTAGGTTCCTACGCGCCTGTTCGCCATGATGTAAGGATGTAGTAGGAAGACAATCAACGTTGTGCGAGTGCGCAGAATCTTGATTGGGCCAGGTTGCCCTTACCTTTCATACTGTTGTTTATGTAGAGAGACGAACAAGACTGCATGCCCCCTGTTCCTGCCTTTTTCGCTTTGTTAACACCAGTTTACGCAGATGAAGCTCCGTGAAGCATGCGTCTGCGTGACTACTCCGCGTAAAGTGGCCCCTTAGGAGGGTGCACGTTTCTCACTGTTCAGGAAGCGGGCGTACTGTTCATTTTTTGTTTATTTTTTTCTGTGACCAGGGAATTTCCGTATTGTGCTGATGCTACACCTGTTCCGGTGCATGTCGCGAGACTGTTTGGGTATGGGACATTTATACCCAACTACCGTATGCCGTATGCCGAACCACCAATGTCGGTTTCAAAAAATGACTAACTCGAAAGATATAACTCCCAACCTTTAAATACCGAATCGTAAACCATTATCTGGCAAAAGTGTCAACTTTTAAGTACCTGGTAATCATAATCACACCTGACCTTAGTTGAAACCCGCACATAGACTATATTAAAAATAAAGCAATGCAGCGACCGGGATAACTAAGAAGAACCCTCGCCTGAAATAAACCTGCTAGCGTACAAAACTAATGTTAGACCGATTTTGGAATACGCAGCCACCCTATGGGACCCCTTCACAAAAACAAACAGAGCGAAAGTCGAAAAGGTTCAGCGCAAATCCGCGAGGTTTATTAACAACTTTCAGAGTCGGCACATGTCCCCAACCTGTCTCTTGCAGACTGCTAACTTAAAATACTGGAATTACGCCGATGATGTGAAAGAATAAAATTGTATTAATTACTGCACAATGACAAAAGACGAATAGACAAAAACCGATACATTCAACACGCAAATGCGCCTACTACTCGACCATTCCATACAAGAAATGTCAAGGATTGTACGTGTAAAGCCAACATGTTCAAGAACTCTTTTTATCCCCAGGACGACACGTAACTGGAATCCACTGGATGCCCAAACTGTTGAATGTTCCACTCTTGATGCATTTACAGACGCCCTCCTGTGTAAAGTTCAAAATGTATTGGAATCTATTGTGAACCGGTTCTTGTACCCCAAATCCACCATTTACACCCTTCACTTATTTTTTTTGTTTCGCGGTCACAATGCAGCATTGTAAAAAGAACCACGCGAGTTTTGTCTTTGTCGACCATCTGTTATCTTGATGTGCACTTTCTCCCCATATGTACAGGGTCATCCAATTCTAACTATAACACAGCCACAGATTTCAAAGCACCATTTCGTGGTGCAGGCACACATCGACGCAAAGCCATACAAGCACAAAGGGACGCGGAGGTGGTGCTGCATGACTTGTCAATTAGCTTTATAGCGTGGCTGGGTCGGACACAATGTTGTTTTGAAAGCAGTGACAGTGTTATAGCTAGAAGTGGATGACCCTGTACACATTCTGTATGGTCATGGCCACCCACTCCTGCATAATACCTTGCATAAGGTTGGCAGTCCATGTAAAATAAATAAATAAAAACTTGTTACCTCCGCATTTTGACTGGTTCCGATCCCGATATATAATATTGCGCCATAAAACCAAACAAGAAAAAGTTGCGAAGTTACTAATGTAAAACTATTTGTCATGTAACCACCTACTACGAAGGACATAATGTCCACCATGCTGTACAGTGTACCTGCAAATGCTGTACTGTCGTCCCTTTCTCGGTTTTTTAAAGGAAACATTGTGCAGCACATTCTTTGTGCATCCTTGTATGCATTTGTGCGCCATCCTTTTGTGTGCACACTGCACTTTCAGCGTAATGTTCAAATGCGACGTTTGGCCTGAAAACTGGGAGCACTTTAGACGGGAAATCCGCCCCAGAGAAGAATATATCTATAAGAATAAGGAGCAAACGCTTGGTTTCCGGGTTACGGCAAGATGGGACATCAAGAAAACAGCTGAACAATGAAGCGTGATAAAAGGCTTAAGGGTAGACAAACGTCTTACGGAAGACGTTGTCCACTCTGGGGGGGGGGGGGGGGGGGGGGGGGGGGGCGTTACAGGGTCACCACGATACTTCCCCCCGACGGCAACAGACACGGTCCAAAAACACGGCAGCGCTCGTAGACGGGGATTCGGACTCCGAGCCAGCGCTTGTTCGGACACCGTAGGGCTCTTTCCAACAAGCCATATGTCATCCCGGATGTGCCTGCGGCCTTCCTTCCTCGCTTCCGGGCGGATACTTCCTACACGGCCCATGCTGACATACAGGACGCCCATTAAAGCCCGTACCAGAGCCGGGGATGAAAACATCTCGCTTCCCCCGCGTCCATCGCCCTTCCCAAGCTGAAAAAAGTTTGGGTAGGACGAGATGCCGCCAACTGCAGCTCCGCTTACATTTTGCCTTCAACTGGAAGCCATCCGAGTGCGACGCTTCTCCTGCAGCGAGTGAAAGGCGCTGCCAGCGTTTTCGGGAAGGCGGCAATGGGGAATGGTCGCAATCTAACCACGCGCCTTCCGCGCAGATTACAGCCTTTGTCTCGGCGACGGCCGCCGACGTGTGTAGCCACCATTTTGAGGAGTGGACTTTCTTTCGCGACGTTGTGGCCAGAGCTGTCAGGCCAAGCTGATGAACGCCCAAAGTTGGCCGTCACTCTGGTCAGTAGGCGAAGGCCAACAGTAGCTGTGAATTGAGAATTCTGTACGAAGGACAGCCTGGCAGTCGTGACGGATGAAAAGAGTACCCATCTTTTTAAATATGACCGCACCGAGCACATTCCAACGACATATATAACAAAATGAGAGGGCAAAACACGGATAGCGTGAAGGAATAGCGCTTGGCATCTCTTTTTAGCTGCTACAACGCTGTTCATCTTTGACAGTATAGTCGTGAGCGGTTTCACACCAGCCACAGCAGCTATCAGGACTGAAGACGCGGACGGAGATGAAGCAGGAAAATGGGGAGCTTATGTAATTTGGGCTAGACCCATCTCTAAACCCGATCGTGCAATGTGCAACCTTCTGAACAGCCATGCTGCGTTTTCAATGCTGCTGCCGTTGCCACCACAATTTTGTTCGCGCTCTACAGGGCGGACAAGCAGCTTTCTTCGTGTATTGCCATAAGCTTGGCTATACAGTCACTTACTTGTACCCAGGACACCTTTCAGACAATGTTCTATACGAGAGGGTATACGCGGCACGCAACCGAACTGTTCCCATTTACATCATATCAGTTCTGTTTTCGCGTACGTGTACTCCATGGTTTTCGCACCGCTATTTTATAGACCCAGCGGAGTCTACTTATCGGCTATATGACTGTCACGAGTGCGCTGGAGACGTACACCTCTTTGTTTTTTATTGCTCGTGGAGTAGAAGTGATGCATTATTCGGAATTACCTACAGCGACAGCCAATCTCAAGGCAAGTATCAATTGGACATTTAGTTATCCTTCATGTCATTCCTAAAGACTCAATTGTCTCTAATTGGGATTACGCGTCGTAATTCGTAAGTCCACCTGCATGTGGTGGTTATTCTCGAATGTGCATTTTAAGTTTTGTCAAGTAACACTTTGCCTTTTCGCCATTGTTGACTCCTTCTGGATACGTCGTTTTTTTTTTAGAAGTATTTTTTCTTCTGCTCTCATTGTAGTCCTCAAGTAACAGTCACTCAGTAAACGGAGACTGTTCGTCCTGTACCGAGATGTGTAATAGTCATCAATAGAGCACCAGGCAGATCTTGTACACGGAGGTGCACTGTGGACCACACGCAAAATAGAGAAAATATAGGCCCAGTTCTCTGCAGCCTAGCACTGTGACATGGTGTAGAACTGTCAAGCAATAATATGGTAAGAATAATTACCGGTTGACATGACAAAACGCAAAGGAAAGTCAGATCTCTTCCCTGTAGTACATTTCTTCCTTTTCGCTCTATTTTTGCCACCTCCGCGCGATGAGGATGACACTGAGGCCGCATCGTGTTCCGTACAAAACAGTATTTTATGATTATTCGACACATTGGGCTCTCGAATTCCTGAGTTGTGAGCAGCACTGACAACAGCATCAGGCGAGTCCGAGTCGTGTTAAACCTTGGTAATAGGCGCCCTAATTTTTAAAATATGTTTTTCTGTTGTCGCAATAACTTAACGAATGCAGTTTAAATGGGGCTACCGATATATATTTGCAACGTCCTGAATAAACGTAAATAACTTTAAAAGGACTTAATTAAACGCTGTAAGTACGCATCTCAAATAAAACAGAAAATGATTCAGTTCACTCGTGCGCTACGGCGTTCAAGACCTGCCAAGCGCCTTCTGAATGAACTCCACGTGCGCGCTCAAAGTCGCGAAAGTGAGAGGCCAGTTTTCAAGGAGCGTCAGGACATCGTCCGGAACGCGGAAAGTGCGCGGTGTCTCCGAATGTTTGTGTATTTTGTTGTTTTTGGTTATTGGACTGCAACCGCCTGAACTGCCTATTTATAGTTGTTGTTGTTGTTTTTTTTTTCAGCTGCGAAGCATTGAATGTTTTGTATTGCCGCTCCTGCATGGGCCAAAATATTGGCCTGCAGTATTTTCAAATAAATATTGTTACGAGTGGAATTCACGCCCCGATGGGTAACACCACTCTGAAATCGATGGGCCGCACAACTCAACACTGAGCGTCGTCCACACACCCAGACACTTCCTTCACTTGCTGAATGCCAGAGTGGTACACCACATAAATTACCCGCAAAAGTACAGTCCCGGTAAACGAAGCGTGAATAATACGAGTAGTATCACGTGCACAATGTCTGAAACTCGTGGTGCAGAAGACTTCAGGTCCAAAGGTTCGTATGTGACGTTGGTGACTCGGCGCAAGTAGGGGCCTGTGTAGCATGGTAGAAGTTTTTCACCCCCCCCCCCTCGGGAGCAGAACGAGAGAGCCTTGAGCGTGGTGCACATCGCGATGGCGACTGTTATAACGGGATTGCTGGGAGCCTTGAGAGGCAAAGCGCCTGCAATGTGGCGAGCATCATTAGCGCGGGATATGGCATCACGAGTGTAAGTACTAGTGGCGGCGTCAGTAGTGGGTAGCGATGTATCAAAGGGGAGTGATGGGTGTCGGCCAAAGAGCAGGTAAAAGGGAGAGTAGCCAGCGGTATCATGACGAGAAGAGTTATAGGCAAATGTTACAAAGGGTAGATTACTGTCCCAATCTCGATGGTCGCTGGAGACATACATTGATAACATATCTGTGAGTGTACGGTTGAGGCGTTCAGTGAGGCCGTTGGTCTGAGGATGATAGGCGATGGTAAATTTGTGGCGGACGGTACACACACGAAGTAGCTCGTCAACCACTCTCGGAGGAAGCAGCGACCACGATCCGTGAGTAGTTCACGAGGGGCACCGTGTTGTATCACATCGTGGAGGAGAATATCAGCGACGTCTGTAGCGCAGCTAGTAGGGATCGCGCGGGAAATGGCGTAACGCGTAGCATAGTCGGTCGCTACGGCGATCCTTTTGTTGCCCGACGCACAAACCGGAAAGGGTCCTAGTAAATCAATACCAACACGAAAAAACGGGTGAGTCGGGATGGATATTGGCTGCAGGTGTCCTGATGGCAACATGGGTGGTTTTTTCCGACGCTGGCGAAGCTCACATGCGGCCACATAATTCTCAACTGAGCGATAGAGACCCGGCCAGTAAAAACGTCGGCGCACGCTGTCATACGTGCGGGACACGCCAAAATGTCAAGCGGTGGGAGAATCATGAAATTGTTCCAAGATGGTGGAGCGCAGATGTTTCGGAACAACGATCAAGAGCTCGGCGCCATCACATCGCATATTGCGGCGGTATAGTGCGTCCCCTTGGAGTACGAACATGGCGAGGGTGGGATGAGACTGGCCGGTAGTCAGACGGTCGATGATAGACCGGAGTCCGGAGTCCAAGCGCTGTTCGTCGGCTATGTGGGGAAATGCCAATAAAGACAGGACACATGCGTCAATGTCACAGGCCGTAGAGCTGGGAGGATCGACAGGGGGACAAGCAGTCTGCATCTTGGTGAAGCCGACCAGACTTATAAACCACGGAAAAGGTGTATTCTTGCAACCTTAACGCACAGCGTCCCAAACGTTCAGTAGGGTCTTTGAGTGTAGATAGCCAGCACAAGGCATGGTGGTCCGTGATAACAGTAAAGGGTCGTCCAAACAAATAAGGGCGGAATTTCGCAATAGCCCAAACAAGAGCTAGGCTTGGTTCTGCCCTGGATAATAGGCGGCTGGCATGCGCAATCACTCTGGTGCGGTCGTGGTGTCGCTGAGCGAGGATAGCTCCAATGCCGTGACCACTAGTGTCAGTGCGGAGTTCGGTAGGGACCGAAGGGCTGAAATGGGCCAAGACGGGTGGATTGGTGAGAGCAGCGATAAGTTCGGTGAAAGCTGCAGCTTGGTTAGGGCGCCAAGAAAAAGGTGCATTTTTTTTCAGTAGGGCGGTGACAGGGTGAGCAAGGGCTGCGAAGTTCTGGACTAAACGACGAAAATACAAACACAAGCCAAGAAAACTTCGAACATCACTGGATGAACGTGGTGTGGGAAAAGTACGAACGGCGTGAATCTTATCGGGGTCAGGCTGAACACCAGCAGCATTCACTAAGTGGCCAAGAACTTTGATTTCCTGATGGCCGAAACTGCATTTCTTGGAGTTGACTTGAAGGCCGGCGCGGCGGAATAGCTCGAGAATGGTAGAAAGGCGAGAGAGGTGGCTGTCAAAAGTAGACGAAAAAACAATGACGGCGTCTAAGTAACAAAGACAAGTCGTCCACCTGAAGCCGCGCAGCAACGAGTCCATCATCCGTTCGAAAGTTGCAGGGGCGTTACATAGACCAAAAGGCATGACCTTAAATTGGTAGAGGCCGTCAGGAGTGATAAATGGCGTTTTTTCGCGGTCTAGTTCATCGACGGAGATTTGCCAGTAGCCAGAGCGAAGGTCGATGGAGGAAAAGTAGCTGGCTCCGTGCAAACTATCAAGCGCGTCGTCGATGCGCGGTAGAGAGTAGACGTCTTTTCTGGTCAACTTGTTGAGGTGGCGATAGTCGACGCAGAATCTCCAGCTCCCATTTTTTTTCTGGACTAGCACCACCGGTGACGCCCAGGCACTGTTGGAAGGCTCAATGATGTCGTCGGCCAGCATCTCGTCGACTTTACGTTGAATCACCTGGCGCTCGGAAAGAGAAACACGGTACGGTCGCTTGTGAACAGGAGCAGCATCGCCAGTGTCGATGCGGTGGGATACAACAGACGTTTGGCCAAGAGGTCGGGCCCCAAAATCAAAAATGTCGCTATATGAAAGTATCCGCTTGTAGAGCGTGTCGACAGAATCGGGTTGCAGGTCGGCCGCAATCAAGCTGGAAACAGGATTGCGTTGTAAAGGAGATGACATAGTAGCGGTATGAGCCGTGCAAGGTGCAGAAGGAGGATAGGTAGTTAGGGTTGAAACTTCACAGTCGGTCAGCGGGGAAGTTTAAGCTAATAAAATTCCGTCGGGGAGGACTTGGGTCGACAAACTGAAGTTTAGGACTAGGAGAGTGGTGCGATTCTGAGATACGTGTACGATGAGGTGTGGGAGGATGACGTGACGCGGCAGGACGGTGTCTGTAATTGGGAACGCCAGGTAGTCTCCATTGGGCACGGGTGGAAAAGGGCACATAGGAATATAAACAACAGCTTCCAGAGGGAGGCGGGAATATTTTGCTGAGCGGAGGCGAGGTTGCGTGGAAAGATCTTCAGAGCAGAGGGGAAGGTCCAGACACAGAATGCCCGTTGAGCCGTCAATAAGAGCTGAGTGAGCGGTCAAGAAGTCAAGGCCAAGGATCAGGTCATGGGGGCTTTCCTGGAGCACGGTGAATAAGACTGGTGTGTGACGACCAGCAATGGTTACACGGGCGGTACACATACCAAGCACGGCAGCAGGGTGCCATTGGCGACACGAACGGTGGGCGAAACTGCTGGCGTCCGGACATTCTTCAGGCGACGACGAAACGAGGAACTGAGGACCGAGAGTTCGGCACCAGTGTCAATAAGGACAGAGACAGGAACACCATCCACAAAGACTTTGATAAGGTTAGAATGTGGAGCAAAGCTCAACAGAAGTTTTTCAGTCCGGGTTACGAATGCAGCAATATGTAAGGCGGATCCCCGGCGCCTCTTCCGACGGAACTTCATTAACCGTTTCATGGAAAAACCAAAATAACGGACAAAAAAATAATGGTCGTCGCGTAAGGCACTCTACGTTTTGTTTCTTTGCGTCATTGATTGACCCGCCAAAATGAGCGGGGGCAGCTAACTTGTGCAAGGTCAGCACGCACGTCATACCTTTAAAAAGCGGTCGGGACCGCTGCAATATATATGTTAGCTCATGAGCACAGACTTGTTTTATTTTATTTTTTATGTATTCCGCGAGCCTGACTTATATGCTGGGAAAGAAACTACGCATACGGCACCGTCCACAGGAAAAGTTCACTGAATCGCCTTCGGTGAAAAAAAAAACCTATTTCAGCTCTGCTTTGCCCTTCACTGAGATATAATTTCTACCAGCGGAGAGAACATGCCAGCCCCCTCATACCTTGGGACAGTTCGGGTGACTGGGTTATGTGACTACGAAAAAATAAATTTGTTTTCCCGTCCCGTCAACTACTACTGCCGATATTACGTTGCCGCAAAAAACCTGGATCAGATGCTTTTGAAACCGATCTAATACTTAATGGAATGCACTTCGCGTGAAATATATCGCACTATATTTCTTAGTTAACTAATTAAGCTAAATATAAGTAACACCCCTAGCTGCTGCACATGACAGAAAATGTTATGTGGCTGGTTTCAAGCAGCTCCAGTCTCCAGGTTGCTTTTAATTCTTGGCTCTACGGACCTGAAACATCGTGTGTTCAGTGGAGTGGCTCGTTCTGCATAATTGTCTACACCTGATTGACTGCATTATATATTGTTAATTGCTGATAGCATTTAAAAACGACAGACTGATCCTCTGATTGTATTAATGTTTACGTGGCTCCGATTCCTTTAGCGTTTGACTTATCTTGCAGGCGATGAAAATTATGCTAATCATTCTGTACATTTTCAAGTCATTCGGCAAGGATTTATATGATCAGAGCGTTTTTACAAGATTTCCGTACGCTCTATGTCATCGGGCATTGCGTATACAGTGTAGTAAATTTTTCTAGCACAATCACCTCTCTGTTCTTGCCACAGATCTGCAGCGACCTGACCCTAATTACCGCTTTCAAAATTCTCGTTTCTTGAAAGGCTTTATTTCTTGCCCTTTTCAACACCCGGGAATGTCTTCTTTCTCCGTATCCCTGCCTCTGTCGTGATCGACCTGTCTTGACTACTGCACTGATCTGTGCGTAATGTTTCTCTCGTGTATATCTTAGTCGCACTGGTAATCACATTTCAATCCTTTTATCACAAAGCGCACATGTGATTTTTGCCTTGACCAGTCTCCCTCTGGCCGCTTTCAGGCCATCCGTATCTTTTAGAGTATGCTCGATTCACTCCATTGTATGCTTCCTTATGTCTGTTAATTTATACTCTGAGAGTTTTGCCAGTAGCATTCTTACTATATGAGATTACTGGCATCAATGCTTTGGTGCTTCTAAGTCTGGTGCTCCTTACTGGTACTCCAGAATGATGTTTGTGAGATTACTTTCCATGCTTGAAGATTACAGATCCGATCTGCAGCAGGAGACTGAATCACCCTTGCCGCTTCCTCTTCGATTCTTTCCGTTACCTTTTCAAATCTAGCATTCTATGGTAACAATATCTCTCTTCCAGTCATGTCGCACGACGCTATTGCCGCTTCATTTTTATCCTCATCATTGTGGCCAAGTTCATTTTTGTGTCTCCCGTTGATTTTGATCATTCGCCCCGTAGTCCTGTATCCCTGTCCTGTAGTCGCCCACTGCAAAAGTCTGCGTCATGCCTACTTTGGCACTCAAGTCACCGGTCAGTACAGTGCGCTCAATTTATATTTTACTCATTGCCACTAGAAATTCTATTGCATATCTACCCCACCTAGGGGATTCCTCTAAGTTCAAAGTTAACTTCCACACGCAGGCGAGAACGCGACGCTTTTTGCTTTCCGCTTTTTTTAACTCCTACTCCCTGCGTGCTACCGAAATTTCAGCGCTCGAGACAGGGACAAAAAACTAAGTAGGCAGGAGACGGCGGTGCTATCAGTAGGAAAAACGCCGCTTGTGCATAGTCAATGTTCTTTTAAAACAATAACAATAAATGTGGATTCGAGGTATATGACATCCGTTTAGTTATCTCGTTCGCCTATGGCGTGAAGATACGTAACTGAGATCTTACTTTTGTCTAAGATACCTATTCTGTTTTCTTGTGAGCGACGCTAACGGTTTGCTACAGATTTTTAATTTCGATCACTTCAGTCATTTTGCTTGCTTCGACATGTGCGTACGGTTGCATATGTTTCCAAGCGCCGATACATAGCGATGGCATTTCAGAATGCGCTTAATAATTCTGCTACCTGTCGCTATTTCCACGTCTCTGGCATGCTCTCTTAGCCTCTCAGTATGTCAACCACGGCCGGAGCCATGCGTCACTTACCGAAACCTGGCAGCATGAAATAAATGACCTCGTTGCTGCAAGCCACAAAGCGCTGCTGGCGTCGTCCTGACCTAGCGATGTTCGTGGTCTTAGTGCCCACAGATTATTATTATTTTTTTTTTTACTGCGCGAGATCCTGTGTTCAGAACATACGGCACAGCCGCCTCTTCCTGCAGCTCTTTATCCTTTTTTGTCCAACTCACTCAGCTGGTTTGCTCATCTTCTGTAGCGTGCTTTCGGCAAATGACGTGAACAATGAGGGATGGCATCCTACTTTAGGACGGCGCCGCATATGGTTGCCAACGTATACCAGTGCGGAGATGCTAATTAGCAACAAACAGAATTGCTGTGCGCAAACTGATGCGGGAAATTGTCCGTGAGGAGCTGCAGAGGTTTGCTGCTCGGAAGGGTGAGCACGCAGTGGCCGTCGCAGTAATCCTGCGGGACGAAATTTGGCACCTCCTTTAACCCTGTGCCTCATACTACGACTCACGCTCGCAGCTACACGGCACCTGTTCCTGAACCATACCAGAAACCATAATTCATTAAAGTCACGGCTGCTGTTCCGGAACCGCAGCACAAGCCCATCCACTGCTCCATCCGTCGTCCGCCACGCCGATCTCACAGGGCCGTCAGGATTTCTCCGAGTATCCTGAGTCTTGCAGCCGCGCAGAAACAACGTGCGGCGATCAGCTGATCATCATTTGCTTCTTTTGCGGGCAACCTGGACACGTTTACTGGCACGGCCACTACCACCATGAGGGGCCTGACTAGCAGCCTACTGCGTCTCGTCGCCACTACAAAGCTGACTTTGCGCAGGTTGAGAGCCTGCCGCCTAATGGGCAAGCAGACTCATTGGGGTTTCGCCGCCGCTCTCCGTCCCCTAGGCGCCATTCGTCACCGAACAAACGTAGCTGGGCTGGCGCACAGCCGGACTCGAGTGGTAGCAGCCGTTAGCAGACGCCGGGCCCGATCATTCACCGGGCAAACTAAAAGCCGCAACCTGGCGGGGGAAAGTTGCAAAAACTTAACAGCCCTCAAAGCCCTCGCAATCGACGAAAATGCCGACAACCACCAGTAGTCCGACGAAATTTTTCACGCCACCACGCCGCATTACCGCCGAAGATGCCGCCTGAGACGAGCAGACGAACAGATAGCGCCGACCTTGTCACATTCCTGCCGAAAATACCAAAAGAGATTAGAAACCTTTAGGACAATGTTACCACCGACTTCGCTGTTTCCATTGACGGGTGGAAAGTACATGCTTTGGTGGGTACCAGAGCAGATTTTTCAATTATTAGCCAAACACTGGCCGACACTCTGCGCAAAGGAAAAACCGAACAGATTGAACCAGTAATAACAAGTGCTGGGGGTAAGTTGCTGGCGCCGACTGGAAAGTGCCCTACCCGGATAAGAATAGGTGGTGCAGTGTTCGTTGGCAGCTTCGTCTCCCCGACTGTTGTAAAGACCTTAACTTGAGCATGGACTTTCTGCTACCTTATGGAGCCATAATCAACGTTCGGGACAAGATCGTTGAATTCACAAGGAGTCATGGAGGCCTTGACTATGCAGAAGTCTCGTTAATATCCTTGAGTCGCCAACGACAAGGTGGCATTACCACCTCGATCCTGCTCTCTTGTTGCTGTGAAGTGGGACGAGGCGTATACTTGTACTGGTGTCGCCGAACGGGCAGACGCCGTAATACTCAGATGTCGTGTGTCTTATAGCGCGAGGGCTACGTAACTCAAATTTCAAAGACGAGCGCCAACAAATTCCAAGAGGTACAACTGTAGCCTTTCTTGGCAGCCTCACTGTTCTGTGCTGCAACAGGAATCAAAAGTTTGCAATGCGGCCGCATCCTCCGGCGACGTGGGCGCAAGTTTCTCACATTTAGAACGGGAGCGCCTTCTTGATCTGACAGGTAGGCCAGTTTCGTGACAGTTTAGCTAGACCATTGCAGGTCGGCCAAACGCCTTTGTCCAGTCATCGGTACATTACGTATCGAGTTGCCTTTTTTTAGAGAAAACGAGCGATCCAGCGCCAAGTCGCCGGAATGCTGAGAGATGACGTTATCCGGCCGTCGCAGGATCCCTGGGCTTCCCACATGGCGCTGGTTAAAATGAAAAGTAGACAGCTTAGGTTACTGCATTGACTGTCACAAGCTACACAAAGCGACAAAAAGGTCGTGCACCTTTTGGCTTGTTAGGTTTAACGTCCGAAAGCGACTCAGGCTATGAAAAGCGCCGTATGGGAGGATTCCGGGAATTTCGACCTCCTGGGGTTCTTTAACGTGCCTTGACATCGCACAGCACACGGGCGTCTTGCTTTTCTCCTACATAAAAAAGAGGCCGCCTCGACCGGGATTTTATCCCACATCCTTGGGAACAGAAATGGAGCACCCTAACCACTGCACTACCTCTGGCGGGTGAGCAGACGGGTCATTCCATGCCGAACGTACCAGAGTTCGCGCTCGACCGCCTCCGAACTTGTCGATAAAATTCGTGGCTCTTTATTTAACGCATTAAAGTAATCACCCTCAATAACTTTGGGGAAAAAAATTCCTGGTCATGTCACAGCTCTTAGAATTTCTCAGCGGAGTGCGAAAAGATTGCCTCACTGAAATATTTACAAAAAAAAATAAAATATTTTATTTTCGCTTGAAAACATTGTACAGATAACCAATATGCATTGCGCTGTTTTAATGGCACAACAAATTTGTAGCTCAAAGTGTTTGTGTTGTATTTCATTTTTTAACCTCAAACAATTCCCATTTTGCAGTTTTTTATATACTCTTTTGAGACATTAGCGAGCAACATCGCATGTTTCGACGCTTCTCTATAATATTTGCTATTTCATTAAATCATTTAAACTATAATACTAAACAATATATTTCAGACCCGTAGTGGTGAAGTGATTAGGGCGCTCGACTACTGTGCCAAAGATGCGAGATCGAATCACGGCTGCTGCGGCCGCTTTTCGATGGAGGCGAAAAGCAAGGCGCCCGTGTGCTGTGTGATGTCAGTACGTTAAACAACTCCAGGTGGTCGAAATTTCCGGTGTCCTCCACTACGGCTTCTCTCATATAGCCTTGAGTCGCTTTGGTAGTTTAAACCTCATAAACCATAACAAACCAATATATTTCAGAAACAAACAGTGAAACTTAAAAAAATTGTGTTGGGCCGCGTATTTGGGCATAAATTTCGCACAGAGGTATTTTTAGTAAAAATATTAATTATAGCTCAATCCATAGCTAGCTTCTTTGAAACTTTGCTCAACGATAATTATCGTAGCCATTTTATTTTAAGCGACGAAAGAAATCAAGTTCAGCATCGCACCTCGAACCATGGTTTCTCCGTACTACCACTGTACTGTAGAACACACCTATGCTCACAATTTTACATTCGGTTTACACGACAAATCGTATGGAACAGAGCATCGAATGAATCGCGGGTCTGCTTTCTCCTGACCTCACCCCCCTTTCAACCTTTCAGCGGCAGTCACAATTCGCTCCAAAATTGTTTAACAGGAGTGGTTGGCTTAATATAGATGGCACAATACAGCGCTTATTCCGAGTATATACATTATAAATGCATTTAAAACATATCAGTTGAGCAAGAAGCCTAGTGAGGTGTTTTATTGCAATGTTGCCCCAGAAAATAGGATATCATGAGTCGATATAATACGTTGAAGGATATTCATTCTGTGCACTTTCGCCGAATTTATGAGGGTAAAAAAAATTGACTGTGGTTTAGCTCTGGTTAAACATAGTCGAGTAGCGACCACCGGCTACGCTTAAGCTTCGCTCGTAGTTACGCAGAACTCGAGCAGCATTCATGATCAGAGGTCGGCGCTGTAGATTCATCGTTAGAAGCTAAGCGAGCCCGTCTAGCGGCATCGCTTTCATGGCGTTTGGTCAACCGTTCGGCAAGCTCCTCTTCAGTCTCTTCAGCGCGCTGTCTCCTCTTCCTTTATACGGCGATTCCTGGCATACTTCAGGCTGGCCGACTTCTCACCAATATTATTGCGGCCTCAACTATGGCTGCGGGTACCCCAGCTCGCGGGGTATGCCGTCATACAGGGGGTGCAGCGAGCGCCCAACAGCAGGAGTGGTGGCTGCGCGGTGACCGCGATAACCGTGACGAGCCGAGTTGCGAGAGAATCGAGGGCCGTGGTGTGACGTCACAGTGCGGCCAAGGCTCAAAGTGCGGCGATGGCGCAGAGGCGAAAACTTGGCGTAATGTAGCTATCGCTACAAAATGTATCGACTGCATTATGTATTGACGCATGTCGGTACAGAATACAGTCACCTGCGAATAGGCAAAGTGACGATATGTTGCAAGGAAGGTCGTTTAAAAATACAAAGAAAAGAATAGGACTGAGTACAGAGCCGTGAGGAGCAACCGAAAAGACGGTTTTGGCTGAAGATGGGTGGTTTTCTTGGCAGTGCCTATGAACGGTGACAAAAGGAAGCAGTAAACCCACGATAAAACAAGTAGGTCAACACAAAGGCTCGACCGTCTAGCAATGAGGCGAGGATGGGGTATGCAGTCGAATGCTTTCGAAAACTTCAGGTAAATGACGTCAATTTGAAAGCCGGCATTAAGATTAAGGCGAATATCCGCTGTGGATTCGAATAGCTCTGTTTCGCATGAGAGGCCTCGACCGTGCTGTTTCCGCCGTGCCGTTTCGTGCTGTTTCGGAATGAAAAAAAAAAAAAAATTGTGTCAAGGTGTGATGCAATGATGGAGTGCAGTACATGCTCTAGTAATTTGAAAAAGATGTACGTCAAAGAAAAAGGGCGGTAATTCGAAGGTCAGAATGGCTGCACACACTTGTGTGCTAGTTTTTCCACCTTGAGGTAACAGCTCGGAACACAGGACGGGAGCACAAGATTAGAGGACGACACAACGAGCGCTATCCAACATGCCCAAGCTGCTATTCTAGTTTTTCCAGTCACTTGAAATTGATGTTGTGGCGATGTACCGAGTGAAAAATGTTGATAAAATCAAACTAGCAATCAGTTTTGTGCCTTTTAGAATTTCAGGCGATATATTGTCGGAGCGTGGATTGCTACAGACCTTAAAGTTGTCTATTAGTTTCGCTATATCTTCAGAGTGGATTCTGACGGTCTGCATTTTGGATAAATTAAACGAGGGTTGCTTTGTGAGGTTTGGTTTCTATACTTAGAACAACCACGTTTCCTGTGACAAAAAATCAAACGTGTAATTTAGGTAGCAGAATGGCTTCATCACTGCATCCGTCACGATTGTCTAAGATTTCCGACCACAACATCAAGAAAGCAAGCATGGACTATTCGGGCCGTAAAGGAAACCCCTGGAGGGCAAAAGTGGCAAGGACAGCCTTGAACGTAGCATACAGGTAGCATTTGCAGCTTAATAAGAAAGCTACTGACGCCACTATATAGTAACGTATCACTCCGCACTAACGTACGCTAGCGTCAAAGCTTTAAACACTGGCGCATTTTACATGATGAGCCTTTGGCACGCGCAAAAATACTCTACATGTAATTAATATTAGACAACATTTCAGAAATTTCAGAAAACACTTAAGTTCCACTTTTAAATGTACGACGTTACGGCATTGATGTACAGGTCATTAAATATTGGCAACCATATCAGTCAACGCCTACCACAGTTGTTACACAGTGAATGAGCGTAGCCAATACGTGTCGTGATATATAATCATGGTTCCATTTCTCCCTGTGTTCGCACTTGCTAGAGAACACAGATAATAAGGTGCCTTCTACGACAACGCAGTACGAGTTACCTAGAGTTTGTTAATTAGCACGCTCCGGCTCACCGAGTGGGTAGGGAGCTCGAAACATATCACAAGTCCAATGAAACCAAGCAAGGAACAAAAACCTCGTAGCTAGAAAGGACACCCACCACGAGTTACTTTAACACAGATCCCTCTAGCATAGCTCTCGTGAGACGACGCAGAGTTCATACATCTTCTGCCCAGCTTCGCACCACCACACCACTCGGACTGAAAGAGGGCGTGCACACCAGCGCATACACGCCCCTCAACTGGCATAGAGCAGCCTCCGGCAATGCCACAAGACTTCTCTCGCCTTTTTATTTTATTTTCAGTCGGGTGGGAATCCGGGCGGTCATCGGAAACAAATAAATCGATATGGCCACGCACGCAGGGGCTCATCCGCTGTGACCCGCCGGGAAAAAGCGGAATGCGCAAACAACTTACGCAGCACTGCGCCCAGAATGCTGCCGTCCCTCACGAAGTATGAGCGTATGCGAGAGCAGGGCAATTTTCACGGCCAAAAGCGACGGTGGTTGAGCCTAAACACCAGTGTAACACACGTCGAGAAAAAGAGCGCTCCTGTACGAGACCCGTTAGTACTAAGGCGACACCAGCGATGGTGGGGACTGAAAGAGGCCTTCGCGTTACGAATAGAAGCAAGCTAAACGGGAAGGAGACGACCGGAGTCCAAAATGGGAGCAAAAAACAAGGACCGCCGACCTCAACGAGGATATAATGAAGTCTGGCTGCAGACTCAACGTGCAAGTGAAGTTTTTAAAATCGCAACTGTTCCAAGTAGTTTTGAGTTAAAGGCCCGCCGAGGGTGAGAAGGAAGAAGGAACAGGGAAGAAGGCCCGCCGAGTGTGACAAAGCCGATGATATTGATAGATATTGAATTCCCTATCATATTCTCTCAAAACGTTTCGATCTAGAATGTGTAGCACCGCAGAGACAAGATATTGAAATAGCCCCCGTGTTTTGCCTCTCAACTCATATACAGGCCTGAGCGTCAAAAAAAAAAAAAAAGAAAGAAAGCTTAACTAGAGAGCAGCAGCGCGCTTCGCCGGCGAAAGCGCTACGAGACAACCTGCCTTGGCTTACGTTTGTTTGGCGATTGCTCCCCGCAGAACTAGACAGCGCTGGAGAGTGTGGAAAGAGGTACGCGCCGCCGTCTCCTGCCTGGGCGAGCACCCCGCCTTCACCGCTGTGGGGCCGCGAACCAATGATAGCAATGCGAAGCAGACTCCCCTGCTTACGTCACCTACCGCGAGATGATGCAATGCGCGAGAACACGGGCCAATGGGTGCCACCATGGTCGCCATGTGGCGCGAAAGCAGGAATTGTTAATAAGTCGACCAAATTATCGGCTCGTTTTTGTGGACTTGTGGGCGGTATGAACGTTCATAGGCTCTTTATATCATTATACACGCTTTCATAACCCCGTTCCGAACCCCTATTTAAAGGGCCCTTGCAGTACGATAGAGAGCAACAGATCGCAGTGTACAATCTAAGAAAAGAAAAAAAAAACAATAACGGGCATCGTGTACAAATCAATTCAAATTTATTTGCCATCATAGTAGAATTATGGCGGGAGCCCATAGTAGAAGCTGACAGCTTGACAAAGTCACGGTCCTACAGAACTACAGCATTCAGTATATTGCCACCTGGTGTCCCTGATGTTCTTAGGTGGCACCTGGAAGAAATGGACGCCGAAGTTGTCTCGCGTGCTGTGCGCGGAACTTTGCCTGCTGGTTCAGCTTCTTCCCGTCGTCTTAGTCACGTCTAGCCCTGTTGTTCGTGACATATTTTGGTGTCGGCGCTAGGTTTCGATCCCAGTACATGTCTCGTACACCACCGTATACCCAGGACTCAACTTCTGTGCCAGTCGACACCCCTGTGCACCGTACTAGCCGAAGGAATCAAGGCCTGCCCCCTGAGCACGGGCCGTTGGAGTTCAACACCGCAGGCGCCCCTCGACCGGCTATGCAAGGAGCTCCAACTTACTACACCCTGCAAAATCCACGACTGCCTCAGCCCTTCCACGGCAGTCAGAGCGAAGACGTCGAAGACTGGCTTATCCAATTTGAACGGGTCGCCTCGTTTAATCAGTTGGACGACGCCGCCAAGCTTCGAAATGTCTTCTTCAGCCTGGAGGATGGCGCTCGTACTTGGTACGAGAACCGAGAAGACGCCCTAACATCATGGCGTGAGTTCTGCCAACGAATTCATGAGACCTATACCAGCGCGGATCGGCGAGAACGCGCAGAAAGGGCTCTACATTCTGGTATACAGATGCCAAATGAGACTGTGACCATGTATGTGGAGGACGTTCTGACCGGCACGGCGTTTACGGCACAACTTATGCACGACGTATTTGAGCTGAGTCACACGAGCCATCGCAAAACCACTGCTTATCACCCACAGACGAATGGCCTCACGGAGAGGCTCAATAAAACGATCGCCGACATGATTGCCATGTACATAGACTCCCAGCACAAGACCTGCGACGAGATTCTCCCGTACGTCACATATGCCTACAACACTGCCATCCAAGAGACTACGCGTTTTACGCCATTTCGCCTGCTCTATGGACGCGACGTTCAGACGATGTTAGATGCCATGCTTCCGTGCTGCACGGATAATCCTCTCATCCCAAACGCTGAGCAGTTTGCTCAGCGCGCCGAGGAAGCACGTCAACTTGCCCGCATCCACATTCAGCAACAGCAGGGAAAGGATACGCGTCGCTACAACCTCCGTCATCGACACGTCAAATACCAACCAGGAGAGCAAGTTTGGGTGTGGACACCGGTGCGCCGGCCCGGCTTGTCTGAAAAACTCATGTCGCGATACTTTGGACCTTACAAGGTTCTGCGCCGTGTTACAGAAGTGACATACGAAGTCCTTCCAGCGGGTACTGTGCAGACCTCGCGTCGGCAACCACGCTCCGAGGTGGTGCACGTTGTCCGCATGAAACCATATTTCACGCAGTAATGTGCAGTGTACTATGCACTCGTTTAGTTGAGTAGGGCACCGCCTCCGTTTTATATTCGTTTTCTGTACTGACTTGCATCGCCCATCGTTCGCGCCCAGTCTGTGCTTTCGTTTTTTTTAGGAGGGGGAGTAATGCCACCTGGTGTCCCTGATGTTCTTAGGTGGCACCTGGAAGAAAAGGACGCCGAAGTTGTCTCGCGTGCTGTGCGCGGAACTTTGCCTGCTGGTTCAGCTTCTTCCCGTCGTCTTAGTCACGTCTAGCCCTGTTGTCCGTGACAATATAAAGAAGTATACGTACTATCATGAGCAATATGAGCAAGAACGCACGAGCGCGAGGCAGATAGCCTCGAAACCCACTTTGGGCGATACGGTGCGGCCGCTGTGAGAAACAAAAGAGAAAGGGCGCTGCGGTTCCGTTAACTGTTGTCACTCCCGCCTTACTAGCATTACTGCGAAACGGCAGCTAGATTACGAGGCACCGGCCGCTAGCGATGATAAGGCGGTTTTGAAGCGCAAATCGTGAACCGTGGTATCTGTAGTTCTGCGCCAGATACCGCTGTTAACCTTTTCTTTTCTTACTTTTTCTTTCTGGGTGTGTGTGCATGGCAAGCATGCTGCAACGAGCTTTTTCTGGTCGACGTTTTTTTAATGGCCTATGATATGGCCAGTCATACCTCTCACACAAACGTTCAAATCTGCGAAGAACAATACGTAAAAATGCCTCATCACTTCCGACAGGCGGCCGGTGTCTTGCAATCAGCTGCCGTTTCGCAGTAATGCTAGTAAGGCGGGAGTGACAACAGTTAACGGAACCACGGCTCCCTTTCCACTTTGTTTCCCACAGCGGCCGCACCGTATAGCCCTAAGTGGGTTTCGAGGCTATCTGCCACGTGTTCGTGTGTTCTTGCTCATATTGCTTATAATAGTACATAGCATATGCATGTCGACGCAAGAAAATAGAAAAAAGATGAGAAAATAAATGTTTCCTCAGCTTACAGTCATCAACGTACCAACAAGTGCAAATTAAAACAAATGGAAATAATTTCACCATTATGGCGGGTAAGCCTATGCCAACCGGAGTCGCTTACAGGGCGGAGTGGTTAGTGGAGAAAGTTTACATCAGTGCGTTATTAATGCGAAAGCATTACTAGGCTCTGTCGACAAGGTCGTGTGTACAAAACGTGTGTACATTCTTCTGTCTTTCTCGTAAGAGTTTCGATCAAAAGGGTGGTTGTAATCGAAAGAGGATGATGTGAGGATGCTAAACAAAAAATTTTGCAGACGATTACGTTATTCCTAATGCGAAATTTGAGCGCAGCTTTTCAACTGTTTCCCTTTTTTCGGTAGATTGAGGCAAAGATTTTGAGCAAGACCTGAATGTACTAATAAAGACAACCATTTTATTTTTCACACATATTCCTTCAAGAAACGCTCCGCTAACAGTTCTTGACTGTCATGAAGGAAGCTTTGTGGTCGGAGAAATAAAGACAGCAATTAGGTTTTCGGGAGGTTGCGGGAGGCAGCGCGTGGGTCCATAGAAACGTTGCGCGGTGAAGAGACTAATGCCACAAGCTCCAGACGAGAAGAACGAACATTCGCAAAGTGAAAGTCAAAGTTTATTTCCCATCTAACACTAAAGATGGAGGAATCGTAGAAATCCTAAATATCTTAAACTGACTTGAAAACGCTTTAGCCAAAGTTAGCTAGTGTCTCATCGCATTTTTAGCAATATATGTTTTAAAGAAAAATGAGGACGGGCTAGATCCGGGCCAGGCCTTCCTCGAAAGCCAAGGGACGATCGGCTAGAGATCCGTAGCATCAAACTAGCGGTATGTACGCAAACTACATCAAAATGTAAAGCCTTTCTCTGTGAGTGTGTGAATTCTCGGTTACTGCACATGTTAACCTGCAGTTCGGTGTGGGTGCTCACATTATTCATGAATTATTATCTTAGCAGTGTGTACCACGTGTGATCACGTCTTCAACTTGAGCTCTGAAGTGTGTCTTTCATAATTGGTTCACAGGAATGGAAAGGCGCAGTATCTTTCACGCTTACTTCTGTGGACACCTGAATCATGCAGTAAGGGAAGGAAGGAAGATGGGAGTGAAAGTGGAGCTGGTTACGAGGGACAACGCCGACACCGCGAAACCCAGGAACAAGCGCCAAAGCGCTGCACTCTAAAATTGTGTCAATAGGACAATTAGTTATTTAATTACAGCCATAGCCATAAAAGTAAATCAGACGTCGAAATAGCCATACGACAATTGTCAACGTCCTAGGAATGACATCACTCACCGGACGTGGATGTGTTTGACTTAATGAGCAAAACTGATGCGTGATATTATTCAGAAGTGTGTAATAAGTGTCAATTAATCAAATAACAATATAAATAGGGCGCCTCCCTGGGCCCTCCTACACGGGAAATATTTCGACAAAAGCTTCGGCTGCCCTTTTGATCTCGATGCTAGGAAGCGCGACTGTATCAGAGTTGGTACCGAGTAGCATAGTCCATCATGGTCAGGATGTACCGATTGCCTTGAGTGGACTTCGGGTTGCGTGCTACGTTCTGCCTTTTTTTGTTTCTCTCGGCTGGTTGCGCTGCAGCCCATCATCAAGGGCACGCGTTGGCCGGTCGCTGCCCCGGCGAGTCATGTCGAAGCATGCTCGGAGGAGCGGGGAGAACTCGTAACTTCCGCTTTATATGTGAGGAAGCTTGTGACACAGCGCCCTACTGAAGAATATTGTCTCGGAATATTCTAGAGATCCGTAAGCGCCGAGTCTTGGTGAACGACTTTATTCCGCCCCCCAGAGGGGTGCAGTAGACTGGGTCTGTCCGATGCACTGACGATCGTTCGCCACTCCCTACGGTTCATGACGGCACCATATACGCATTGATTAGAACCCGCAAAGCACCACAACACTCTAGTTCGGAAGTCATGTCCTGAGCACATGTCACCAGTCACTGACCATCGATAACAATCACAGCAAGCACAAATATACAGGCGCATCATGTACGATTTGATAACACCAATCAAAGCACAATGCAACTAGGAAGTAGTGCAAGCTGAACAACTATTCCAGCCGGCTCATGTAATCTGCTCCAACGTTCTCGCTGCCTTTAATACACTTGACTTGGAAGGTGTGCTCTTTAAGCTTAATACTCCAGCGGAGAACGCGGCTGTTCGCAGATTTTGTTCCTTTTATAAACTGCAAAGGCTGGTGGTCCATTTCCACCATTGGTCCATGGTGGTCCGCAAGTTATTGAAACCCCGTTATTGGTCGGGCCCCAGCTCACAACTGAAGGTTTACCCTACCGTGTTAGATCAGACCGAAGGCAGTTTAGGTCAGCATAGTTCGGAATAAGATCTCGGTAGTAACCAGTGAGTCCTACGAAGGATCGAACCTGCTTCTTTGTCGTCAGACATGAAGATTCTTGTATCTTCTGCGGGGTCTTGGTGAGGGGCGATCTCTCTCCGGACGCAATTTGGTGGCCCAGGAACGCGACGGTTTCAATTCCGATCTCGCATTTAAGCGGTTTTATGGTGAGACCAGCCGCCTCAATTCGGGCAAAGACCTCGTACAATATTTGGCGATGATGTTCCCATGTCGCACTTGCAATGAGTACATCGTCGAAGTAATACGTCGCGTCGGGAATATCGGCCAAGATGCTCCGCATCAGTTTCATAAAAATGGCTGGCGCAGTCTTAATACCGAAGGGCATATATCGAAATTGAAAGCGCCTAGTGCTAACCGTAAAAGCAGTCATCGCCGTTGAGTCGGGTGACAAGAGTACCTGCCAATATCCCTTAGATAAATCCAGCTTGGAAAAGAGTTTCTTGCGGCCTGTCGAGGCGATAAGATCGTCCGCACGTGGTAAGGGGTCGGTGTGGTCTGCGATGACTTTGTTTAGTTTCCGGAAGTCAGTGCATAGCCTGTGTGTCCCGTCAGGCTTGCGTACGGCGTTCACAGGGGAGTGGTAGGGCGACTCCGATGGCTCAATGATACCTTGTCGGAGCAAGTCGTCCACTTCTGCTGCAATTGCCTGCCTCAATGCGTACGGTAGCGGATATTGTTTTACATCAATCGGCCTGTCGCTCTATACCTTCAGTTGGCACTCGATAAGCACGGTCTTTCCCGGAAAGACCGAAAATATACCTTCGTATTGTTGCAGAAGTTTTTTTTGCGTCGTTCTGCTCTACGCTGGTCAGTGTCTCGGAAATGTGTACATCCTTGATAGACTGTGTCTGGGAGGGCTTAGGAACCTTTATCTCTCGAACGTATGTGTCTTCTTCTAGTGAAATTACTACGCCGACGGCTGCCATGATGGTGTCGTCTGTCCTTTGCTGGTATTTCTTTAGCATATTGATATGAAATATCTTACTGACATTGGCCAAATCCACTTCATAGTCGACATCGCCCTTGAAGCTGATGACCGAAAAAGCCCCTTCCATTGCATGAACAGCTTATTGTGCTCTGTGGGAAGAATCATAAGAACCTGCTTTCCCGTTTTGAGTGAGCTTTTGCGGCTCTTGATGTCATAGTAGCGGCTGGAACTCTCTCCTGCGCGCTCGAGCTCTTCTTGGGCAAGTTTAAAGGTATTCTCCAGTCTGCCCCGTAGAGAAAGGACGTACTCGTACGAGGTCGCAACTCGTCAGGGATGGTTGCATATTAGTCCAAAGCTCTGTAAGTGCAGCCACAGGTCCATGCACAATTCGCCTAATAAGGGTTCGAATGGGGAAAAGCCGAGGCTTTCTTGGGTACTACCCTGTATGCGAACAGGAGTGGAGCCAGGTAGCGATCCCAATCGGTCGGTCTCTTTTTACACATCTGCTTCAGCATTTGTCTAAGCGCGCCGTTAAACCGCTCGACTAGGCCGTTCGCTATAGGGTGGTAGGGAGATGTATACAGCTGTTTTACTGACAGCAAACAGCTAACTTTCTTTCATTGGTTCGGACGCAAATTAAGTGTCCCTGTGCACCTCCCTGCGCACTCCTACACGGGAAATATTTCGACAAGAGCAAGAGCTTCGGCTGCCCTTTTGATCTCGATGCTAGGAAGCGCGACTGTATCAGGGTTGGTACCGAGTAGCATACTCCATCATGGCCAGGATGTACCGATTGCCTTGAGTGGACTTCGGGTCGAGTAGGCCAAAAATGTCGATCGCCACCCTCTGAAACGGGGTCTCATTGACGGGAACTCAGACCAAAGGTGCTCGTGTGTTGTGGCCCTTCGGATTTGTGCGTTGAAATGAGGCAACGAACCACATAGCGTCAGCCTGCATTGCGGGCCAGAAGAATTCTGTCTGCAGCTTGAGTGGAGTTTTCTTCGCGCCTTGGTGGCCTCCCATCAACCCATCATGTGCCAGCTTGAGAACACCTGATCTGTACTTTCGGGACGCAACAACTTCGGTGTACTCCCCGCCAAACTCGGCGACGTATTTCTTCTGAAGGACGCCATAGCAATAAAAATTGGTCACTACCCTTTCCTTTGTTCGCTTGCGGCGCGCCCACGCGATCGAAGCACAAGCGTAGGGTCGCGTCATTTCCTTGCTCTTGAACCAATTTTTCGCGCCATATACTAGGAAGGCTTTGCAGGTCTGCAAGCTTTTTCAGCGATTTATCTTTGCATGTGTCAGGCGCTAACTCTCCAACTTTTACTTGAGTGGACTTTGTAGTCTCGCTTTCTTTTGTCTTGCGCCAGTTTGGATCGCGGTCATCTGCTGACCTAGCCCCTTCCACATTTCCCAGCACTAAATCATACAGGGGATTCTCCACGCACTTAGAGCGAAGTTGTCCCTGAAAGTACAGGGTGTCGACATCTACCCAAGCTTTTGGGAGCATCAGGACCGAGCGGTCAAGTAAGTAAACTGGAGCCTTTGTATCGGTGATATCTACCTTTCGTACCAAATCCTTCCTTACCACCCCTGTGTTATAGCCTGTGTCTCTCAGGGCTCGAACTGTCCGGCCCCCAATCATGCCAGCCACGAAAGGTAAGCATTCCCTGGCTGCAAATTCCTTACTGGTGAAACCGGCGTTGATGACGGGTATCCTTCCTCCGTCCTCTGGTTCTAGGTATCCGTTCTCAATGCATATTGCAGCGGATTGCCGATTTTCCTCTCTCTGTTTTGAGGCCCCATTTGCTCAGCATCTCCAGCGTGGATGACCTGACTTGCTGCATTTGTGGCATTTCCTGGGCGGTCCCGATCCATCGGAGGTGGCGGCCCGGCAATTTTCAGGGCGGTGTCTCGTACGCGCACCAATAAAACATTTCTTTTCAGCGCGGCTCTTCGTGTCCGATGACTGCAGCAAAGTTTCCTTTCTCTCAGTATTCTTGGAGATAACGTTTTCTGCCATATTCTTCGGGGTGCTTCGCTTACCGAAGTTCGACAAGCCATTGGCCTCCGTATACTTTCTGCCCTTGCTACTGTTTTCGCGCAGGATGTGTCCTTTCCTTTCAAAACAATTTGTAGCGAAGTGACGCAGTTAGACAAGAACTGTTTCCTTTGAATCAGGTTAAAGAGATCTGCGTACTTTTTCTTTGTGTCCGACAGCTATATCCATCTTTCTAGGAAGTTCTGTAGGCGCGTCACGAACTGTGAACAGTATTTCTCGATCCGGGCACTAGCAGACTTAAAGTTTTCCCTGAATCGTTCCTCTCTCATGCGGAAGCGAACCATGAGTGTCTGCCGGAGCTTGTTGTAGTCCAAGCACTCGGAGACTAAAAACAGTGAGTGCTTCACCGCTTAAACACAGACTAAAAGCTGTAGCCCACTGATCGCGAGGCCAACCCTGATTCTCAGCGATGCGCTCGAAACGCATGAGGTATATGCGTCAAGGTCGTCCCTGCTCTCATTAAAAACCGGCATCAGCTTGTGCGGGCTTACGCGTTCGGGCCGAGAACTTTACCCTCCCTCGTTTCTGACCTTGTCTCTCTGGGGTTATTAGCGTCAGTTGCCAGACTATTCGATAGGCCTCATCGGAGCATTAGTAATTCTTTTTCTTTCCCCATCTCCGTCATCCGTACTCCTTTTCTTTCTCCATGTCAGCCATCCGGAGTTTAGACTGTTCGTGGACCTTCTACAACTCTAGTTCTGCCTCCTCTTTCCGTCACGCACGTTCCTCGTTGCGTTCTTCTCTGCGACGAGCTCGCTCCTGGTATAACCACTTGAGCAGCTCTTGACCCTCAAAGCCGAAAGTTCGGCTATCTTCAACAAGTAGCTCTAACTCTGCTTCGGCCATCTTAGGTGGGAAGAGCTATGCAATTCCAGGACACAACACAAAAAAAAATATTTGCACCTACTCCTCTCTCCCTCACCAACACTTGCTTGACCAGTCCTGCCACGGACGCCAATTATGTCACGAACTCCCGCCTTTACGGTCAACGAAGGCGCGGGATTCCCTTTACGGTTACCCGCCATCCCTCTATGAGGTTTGAGGACACAGTTAAAAGTTAGGACGTACAACCCATGAAGTACATGTTTCAGTGTGTTATTAAGGAATAACTCCAAGAAAGTAACGTTTTCTGCAACAATTGGATCTTTATAGCTGGTAGTTCAAATTACACTGCATAATAATCGAACACACACAAAAAAACGCCACGACACGATAGTGATAAAACGCGATTCTGTAAATGACAAGAGCGAAAACTGATAATGAACAAACACTGCAATAAAAGAAGACTATAAAGATAACACAGCAAGTATTCCAGATATAATACGCAGGGGCAAGAGTTACACAGAAAACGCAGCGTAAAATACTAAGCCAGATCAAAGTTTAAACAGAGGCGATAACAATATTCAGTTAACCGACAGTCTGTGGCAGAAAGGAATTCTCACGGCTTTCTTGTTCGATGAGGCGTCGTAGTCGCAGAATTGATTGGTAGCGGCGGCCGTACAACATGAGAAGAAATGAGTTGATCGCGGGCTGGGTGAAAAAACAAGAAGCTTTCCCAGAGAGAGCGGATGCGAAAGTGGGCCAAGAGACTACATCACTACATCTCCCCAGAACGCACTGCCGAGGGCGTTTTGCGGTCTACATTTTACAGCGCTCTGTGGCGCCCGTTGCAGCTCTGTGGCGCCCGTTACTGGGTTTTGCGGCGGCGTCGTCGGCCTGGCAACCAGTTCCGCCCTCCTTTCAGCCCTCCAGTTCGAGCCGGCGCTTCGGCAACCGGAGCCTCGCAGGAAGAGGGGGGGTTACACTCAGCGGCGAACGATGCGGGCAGGAGCGCGCGCAGCAACCGGAGAACACGAGGAAAGGAGGGGGGGGGGGTGTCGCCGGTGGCAGCATTAGCAGTGACTGACTGCAGCCGCACCGCGATCCTATCGACGGAGAACTGATAAGGCCCATTTGAGCTGCGTCTACTGGCGATGCATGGCAACACTTCCGGTTGTTGTTTCAGGATTGTCATGGCAAACAGAAAGCTCGGCAACGCTAGTGTACCGTCTGTTGCAGAAGTTTGCAGCCCAACGCGCCGGGCGGAGGAGCAGTATCGCTCCCGAGAGGCGGCGCTGCGCTCACCGGCGCTGCCTGGTGAAGTAGCTATAAAGAGTGAGGAGGCTTGTTCTCTTCCCCTCATCCCGCGGTTGATATCGCACATCTTTGCTCTCAGCCGTGGGATGAGGGGAAGAGAACAAGCCTCCTCACTCTTTATAGCTGCGTCACCAGGCAGCGCCGGCGGGCGCAGCGCCGCCTCTCGGGAGCGATACTGCTCCTCCGCCCGGCGCGTCGGGCTGCAAACTTCTGCAACAGACGGTACGTGCCTCTTTGTAATACAATAGATGGCGAAAACCGGGAGGTATGATTTCAATGCTTTCGCACTGCTATAGCAGTCTAAATGAAACGCAGCCTTGGATTTAGAAACTGTAGAGTGGCAAGGTAATCACAGCTTCGATGCTCATGTGTTCGCGCCTTTTTCTGAGACTACATCCCCTCCCCGTTAAGGATTCGGTCCCATTAAGGCTTAGTTTTTTTTTAACGTTTCGTGAGTGCTAGATTCAACTTCGATGCGATCACATAGCTCACAAAAACGTACATCGTCATAACCCAAGTTGCAATTCAACTGCGGTGATTCCATTTTTTCTCCCCGAGTTTCACACTTTCGCGCTTGTGCTTGCTGATTCTAAACACTTGTGTTTCACGCCTCTTAGAATAATGCACCGAAGTGAAAAGGCCGTCAGATGAGCTCATCTGTTAAAGTTGGAGCTAGCGGCATGCAAAGAAAATAAAGCAGCAAGCCAGACCGGTGAAGGGCAAGCTCACACATTAGACCCTATCTCAAAACGGTCCGTTTCACGCCTAGAAATTGTATTACCTACAAGTGACGGAAGACTCACGGCATCGCGAAGCCAAGGGCGCGCCTCGAGTTCACGTCGCGAGGTACAGACGTGAGCAAGCTTTTCTGGAAGCGTTAGAGAGGTCCCCTGTAGATCAAACGAAGCAAAATTTTATACCAGGTACTGGGCTTCAGTGTCAGTGTTTGCACCAAACTAAACAACTGCATTGAAACAAACGCAGAAACGAGTACATTTTAACCGCTAGGATTCATTTCACAACACACCCCTCTAGAGCTCTAAATTAGTCTGCTCGCGAATTTACCACGCACACAGACGTTACCAGCTAGACTGAAAGCGGTGGCCAGGCGTAAATGGCACTAGGGATTGTCTTTCAAACTTAAACCTAAGCAGACTACTACAGTCCAAAATGAAATCATTGTGAATCATTTTAGCTTTCAGCATCGAGCAATTATTACAAGGCCTTGCTTAACTGTAACAATAGAGCATCAGACGTGATCGTATTTTTCTGACTTTCCCTACATGCAGGGGAACTTTAAGCCGGCGACGTTCGCGAAAAACGCTCTAGAGGCGGACTGCGATTATGTGCGCATGGTTTCGCTCGCACAAGGGACGTTTGCAGATACAGCTAGGGCGACGAGCACAAGTTTGTCCTCCTTTTTTGCTTTACATCGACTAACAGAATTCCTTGAGATAATTCTCGGTGCAACCTTTGAATTAAACAACGCAACTCAATCGTGCTGTCAAGAAAACCTGGAATTGCGCCCAAGGTCCGCACAGGTGCTGTTCTTCCTGCGGTCGACACCTTGGCCTGACTGTGGCGCTATCTACAGTTCGGGAAAATTCCCGATAGTATAAGCAATGTCGCAATCAAGCCAAGAATGCGACCGTAAAATGTATGTCAAGTATTATCAGCATCTTTGCAATAACAAGTTTCTTTGATTTCACTATTGAATCCCGCTGGCTCATTTAGGGTGAGTGCATCATTCCACCTAAGCACTTTCTATTACTCAGTGTAAAGCAATGAGCCGATTACAGACTGAAGATCATCAGCCTACGTCTGAAACACCCACTATGCGAACAGCATTGCAGACGATCACGGCGTTTATACCGGAGTCAAGATGCCGAGAGTCCCTGCACATCGGAAAGTTTGTAAAATGCGAACACGTCTCGTTTCCGACGCTCCATTGTTGCCGGTAAAGAAGGCTCTGTGAAATCACTGCATGACGTCGAAAATTAAAATGGTTCGCAATGCTTTTCGCAGAAACCTCATTTCCTTGGATTTCAGTACTCTACTACTGCTTTCGGCATCACTTCAGTTCTGGAAGCAACTTTCTCCTATATACGTAGAAGGGATTTGTTTAAAGCGCATTCAGAACTCTAGAGTGGGGCGCAGAGGAAGAAATCGTAGCGCGCCACTGCTGTCTCAAACACAATGTGCTCGTTCTTTGCCTTCGCTTCTAAGTAGCTTCGCTTCAACACAAGTATTGACAACGAAACCCAGCACTTGGTGTAAAATGTTTCTTTCTGTGCACGCGTGAACTCGACGACGCCAACAAGTCTCGCAATTGGAAGCAGCTTTCACTTGCCGCTAATTTAATTCCCCAAGCGTGAAACTTGTGGAGCGCAGTTTGCCGGTCGGGCTTAGCATGTCCTGCGGGTTGGAGCGACCTGCCTCGCGCTTCATTTGTTTTCAATTCCTACTCTTACTGCCCCAAATATGCAAATCTATCCACGCTCTCGCCTTTCCAATTTCATTATTTATTTTTCGAACCGTAAAACACGAATGTAAAAAGCGTAAAACCGTATTTCTCGAACCGTAAAACACAAACCGTAAAACACGAAAAGGAAAGAAATTGGTAGAGTTTAAATGTGGCTGAACCGAATTGCCGAAGCTCTGTTTACCTTCATTTAGCTTAGTACAGTAATTCACTCGTACGACAAATTGTTTTAGCAAGGGCCTGCCATATTTTTTAAGTGGCTATAAAGTTAACTGGTACGAAAACACGGTCTATTTTGTGCATCTACTAGCATCCTTCTCTCGGATAGATACATTGTAGCTTTGTGCCGTATAGACTACGGTCTGCTTGACTATACAAGTTATTACTGCTAGAGGTATAGGACATGAGTGCGCAGAGACAGGTTTGTTTCATCCTAGTCGCGTAATTAAGCCGTCTAAAACGTGTCAGGTGTAAGGGGGGCGTGCTTTCAGCATCCGATGGTACCACGCAAATGGGTAGCGCGTTAGAACTGCATTCTGAGATATGCATCCTGCAATATATTTTTGGTTTAATTTGTACGCACATTGTACAGGTTAAGTACATACAGTACGAAACAACGAATACGACTAGCATGGATACAACCATCAGTATGCATGATAACGATGTAATTAGACACATTTTTACCACAATGCACACTACATATGCATGACAGCCCACTAATATTCAAGAGTGCGCTTATGTTATGCAATGAACACCTTTTCGACTAGGGCTAGAAAGGGGCTTGAACGTGGTATATTATGTTAGCTACTTGGAATGCGGCTGTACTTGAGCGGTCAAGTTTTGCCCTTACGAGCCCGTCTTGTGACAGAAGCTAGCTTCTCAAGAAACATTCGCAAAAATTCAATAAAATGCTTAGAGGGTACTTCCCGCATTCGTATGGCCGTCCGGCAATTTGATCCCACGATCACTCAGCACTCTAGCATGATTCGTTTGGGAGCGCAATCAAACAAACTTAGTGGTTGTTTGTTTGCCATTAGTATGACATTGTATCACAGTTTTCTACTTTAGATTAATATGAGTACAAGATGGATATAATCTGACATCGCAGAGCTACGAGACTACGCAAGCACCTGAACATCTTCCGAGTCATGAACTAGAACAAGCAGTTTTGAGAATCACATTGTATAGAGCGGCGACACGGCCGCTACCTTGAGGCCTGCGGCGTCTCCACGGCTGCGCATGTACACTATCGTCCACTTCTAGCTAGAACACGGTCACTGCTTTCAAGGTGTCATTGCATCCGACCCGGCCACGCAGTAATCTAAAGTGGCTGGCCATGTGAAGCAGCACATCCGTGTCTCTGTGTGCTTGCATCGCTTTGCATCGATATCTGCCTGCGTCAGATACAATGTTGCTTTAAAAGCAGTGACCGTGTTCTAGCTAGAAGTGGACGACCCTGTACAGTAGCCGCGATGTACTAGCATTTAGGCACTGAAAAATGCCAAATATTTTTTCGCCGCACGGTTGGGTAGCAGCAAGATTACATGCGCGGTCACGAAGTTGAAGTCGGCGAGTTGTGAGATGCAGTTTGCCATTCACGTTAATTTTGTTGTCGTTCAGCACGCAGATTTGGCAATGCTGCTGTCCTGGTACCCTACAGCCGAGAAACATTTTTGAACAATATATGATCATTATTCGTGCGGATCACATATCGGCGTTGTGAGCGCCAAATTAGAAGCTTATCTCTGGCAGGGCCCGTATTCCGAGTTTGCGTTGTTATTGAAAGTGTCGCTATCTCCCCGACCTCGAGTAATCTGATTGGTGGAAACCCTTCAATATGATGTGGCCACCTCTTCCGGTTTTGTATTGGCAACACCCAGTTCCGGCGTTTCGACCAATCAGGTGAGATAGCGACACTTCGATAACGGCGCAAACTCAGAATACGGGCCCAGGTGGTAGCTAGAAAATGACGGGGAACTGATTGGGATCACGTGGCATCGCTGAGTTGCTAGGATGGAAGAAGGTTGCAGAAGATGGGGATCGAACCCATGGCATACAGGTAAGCACGTTCGTTCGGATTTGTTAAAGCGCGGCTTTAAACTGTAACGTTTCACGAAATATGGTTGCTTATTACCATATTATTATGGTTATTAGTTCATGGTATGGCTTGGTTTTGTTTATGGGGTTTAACGTCCCAAAGTCGCTCAGGCCATGACAGATGCCGTAGTTAAGGGCTCTGGAGATTTAGACCACCTGGTTTTCTTCAACGCGCACTGACATCGCACAGCGCACGGGCGCCTTGCTTTTCGCATCAATCGACAAGGGGCCGCCGAGGCTGGGATTCGAACCCACATGCTTGGGCGCAGCAGTCGACGGGGTGGTTATTAGTTAATGCTATTGCTAATAATATTAATGTTGTTAGTATTTGAGATATTAGAGGAATAAGGTAATGAATTAGTCGAAAATTAAGCCAATAGAAAAGTGCTCTTATGACAACGAGAATCAGTAAGGGAAGCTGCAAATGGGAGCCATTAACGCTGTCGTGTCGTTCTCTTACTGCGGAGCTTTAATAGTTCTTTTTTTGGTTTACGTTTAAGTTCAACCTCACACAAAACTAACTGAAACAAATCTAGAGAGTCTGAAAACGTTTATCTGCAGTCGCAATAACTGCGTTTATGACAGCCGTTGCCCCGTCGTCCCTCTTTTACTCGTAGATCTCGTTTTTATCATTGTGCCTAAAGCCTGATTTTGATGAGAGCATGCAGTCATAAAACGACCAGTCACATAGCAAGCGCCAACGTTCTTCGCTTTGCCCTTAATGCAAACTGCCACCGTTTCACAGCACGTCCGCATGCCATTGCTGTCTTGCTGAACCCGAACAGCCCACTGCAACACTTTGAAGTGATGAAAACACCAAATTTGTGGTTTGCGCGTTGCTTGTTTTTAAACTTTTCATATCACTCCAGGAAGCATGATACACGCGCGAAGATTGTGATATTCCCAAAGAGTAAATAATTATTGCTATTTTTTATGTGAACGGATTTTTGGTTTCGGTGTCTTCACCCAGTTAGATAGTGGGGTCACTGTATACGAAATTTGAAAACTCGGTTTGATCATGTAGCTCACACACCACTGGTGCACACACTGCTGCATCGTCTGTCCGCGCACACACTTGCTGTCCACGTAGAAGCAAGGAAGAAACATTGAAAAATGGCACGGCTGACTGCAGGAGCTCCAATACCGCCCATGACACGTGTCAATCCAACATTAATGAGAATTTTGACTCTTTATTATGGCAGCAGCGAGGACGACGATGAGCGCAGCTTCATTCAGAATGCGGACAATAATTTTATATTTGTTCCAGCAGCCAGCGGCGACAAAGAGGCAAATTCTATGCAAGAGGAATTTAACGACAACAATGAGGTTGAAAGGAGGGGTAACACCGCCTGCTCTGGTACGAGTTTGAGTGCAGAGAGCAGAGCTTCCCCTTCTTCCAGTGTTGCCGCCGGATAGCATGAACGAAGTCAATTCAGGCTTTTCTTGCGCATCGTGCCGAGGAAACACCTCCGAATCTCCTCGAGCAGAAGTACACTGCACATTAGTGCCACGACATGATAGTCGCGGCAGGAGCAACCGTTCGCATGCCTTCAGCACTCGAGCACGATCACACGGGGAATTTCGCCATCACAGATTTACGTGACGATCCGAAGCGCTTTGCAAAAACCCAAAAGCTCGACTACTTTAGTAGAACCGCAGAAAAACTAGCAAGCTAGTGACGGCGCACAGCCGAAGCGGCTCGCTGATGTGTCAACTGCGCTCTAGGTTTTCGAGGTTCTAGGCTTGCTTAAGGCTTGTTACTCATAGTAGGTTGCTTTATTGTGGTAAGACGTTACTAGAACTTTGGTTGCGCTTCCATCACAGCGACGTTATTGTCAATCGCGCTAGGGTTAGATCACGAGAACGAGCCTTTATAGGCAGACATTCCAGCGAATTGAAATACATTTCGAAAGTCTAAACAGAGGAAGCCCACAACAGGCCTTTTACAGCCACTAATTTTGGTGTCTGTTTGCCTTTAAGATACCTCTCTATCTTGCCAAAAGAAATTTCACAAAAGTAAAGTATAGTGCATGCATAAAAATAACAGCTGCTATTCTGCTGGCAGCCAAATCATAAATAAATGGAGCATCCTTACCTATTTTCTCTCGTTGCCAATGTTTTAGGAATTACACACGTCCATTCCTTAAAATAAATTCTTGGTTCTTGAAAATCAATAAATCCTCAAGGAGCCAACCTAAGTTCTTCTAGCTCTTACGCGAAATACTTGAGCGGAAGGCGACTTGATAAATTGGTTTATTTTGGTTGATAGGGTTTGACGTCCCAAAGCGACTCAGGCTATGAGAGACGCCATAGTGGAGCGCTCTGAAAATTTCGACCACCTAGGCTTATTTAATGTGCACTGACATCGCACAGTACACGGGCGCCTCGCTTCTCGCCTCCGTCGAAAAGCGGCCGCCGCGGCAGGGATTCGATCCCGCATCCTTGAGCATAGTAGTCAAGTGCCCTAACCACTACGTAACCGCGGCGGGGCTGAAGGACGTGTATAGTGATATGAAAACGACGCAGGAAACTATAGGATTATACTAATACGTCACAGTTGCGACTATTTCGTGGTGCACACTGAAAGGCTACCGCTTATCGGCTTACCACCGCCTGTTCCTGCTTTCACTGCAAAGGTTATGCTCTGCACCAGAAAACGACGCCCCTGACGACACTTGAATACCAGCCACAAACCTCAATGTGCCACCGTATACACTTAACGCAAGTCGCATGAAGAGTCGGCAGCCTTAAAGGTGACAGCGAATCCGTGTGCAAAGTGTGCGGAACAATGTTCCAGATAGTTCCGCCGCTTTACGAGCATATATAGGCAGCGCAGAAGGCGACAAAGACGCCACACCCTACCAGCCATAAACAAGAGGATGTGACAAGCGCTTCCGCAGAAGCCGCCATTTTTCGCGCGCCGACAGCTGCGAAGATCTCCCTACTGGGAAAAAACCAGACGGCGTAAAGCGATTCGTCTGCTTCCGTTGCAGAAGCAGCGCACAGAATGAAAACTGCTCGACAGCGCAGTGAAACGACGTAGCGCCTTGAGAGGTCGTAAAACTGCGTGCGAATGTTTAGGCGGACCCCGCACCTGGTCACAGGCGCTATAGCTCCATGGAAGCACAGCAAGAAACGCCCATGAGGACGGCAATGCAGCTCCAAACGTTTGCCGCATTGTTTAGAATCGGATAAACGTGGCCTATTCGGTGTTTTGGCGTTATCTTCAGCTTGCCGCGGACAACGCGAGCCTGCATGAATTTACGAGCTTTAAAAGGCGGCGGATGTCATGAAGGCCCAGCGACCGCATCGGGTAGCATGAGACAACACGCTCTTGAACCCTTGCCGCATTTTTGTTTGAGAAAACCAATTGCGGCTTCAGCGTCACTATGCATCTGCAGAATGTCCTATGAGGGGACCGCTAAAGCATGGACAAAAGGTTCTTAAGAATTCCTGGTGACATCTACGCATTTCATTGTTTTTTTCTTATCATTTAGCCGCAACATCGCAAGTGCAGAGCGCAGAAGGTTAGGAGGGATGGCTCAACATGCCAGCAGCCATGGCATCTGATGGAGTCAGAATACCCTGCGCTTTTGGAGACACCCTACGGATCAAGCACCCGTGCACGACGAGTACGCGACGCCACTCACAAATGCGCGGATCGATGAAGCCTCGCTGTTCAGCCGGCAGTGCAGGCACATGTCGGATAATAATGTCACCTGGACAAGCTAATAATGCTTAGCCTAATCGTCGAAGCGACAATATCACGTGGTCCGAGCAGTGATCTATTCGGTAAAGATTTTTGGTTAGACCTTTCGCACAACCGGCTAAAATTCGCAGAATCGTGTGGTTGAGTGTTAGGTAGATTTTTACTTTATTCTTCCACTTCACCTGTGTTGCGACATGTGCTTTATAGACCTAAAGGTCTGCGGCACTTCGACCAAAAGCTCTTGAAAGCAATACTTGGTCGGAGTGTGGCTACCTCTTTTCTCTAGCTTTCCTACGGACCAGGAAATTGTGTGCAGATATGTTCAGGCTTAACTAATACATTTTACTCTCTAAACAGACGCTTCACCTTGCGTTTTCTTTTCAGCTTTCGCAATCCGGGTGACAGTTTATGAATATAAGGCACAACAGTCCACCGTTCTTCACTGATCGGTTCCTTCAGCGCCTAGTCCTAGACCGTCACTGATTTCTGTTTTTAGCATGTTTTTACCATCGATGCGATAATGCTTTTAGTAAGCCCGCTGCAAATAACCCGATTGATTCGCAAATTGATAAATTCGCTCATTATGTGATGGCAGGACTTGGAAATGCTATGCAACATACACGATGGGTGACGTTTTTTTTAACGAGTTTGCATTGGCTGTCATTGCACCTCGTTAGCTTTCCTCGCAATTGCACGATACGATAAGCATGGGTATATACACGTTTTCTTGTATTTTAATAATAAATGTATCTTATCATCTAGCTTTCAGGGAATACATAGATAAAACTGAGGCCAATGAGCATGCATTTAAAAAAAAACATGACTATCGTACCATGCTAGCTATTCCGGCAACAAAGCATCGCCTATATAGAAAAGTCATACCAAAGCATTCTTCACGTCCAGCTCTGGTATGAAAGACATTTTGCCATTCAAAGGCCGGAAAATGCAGGTGCCAGACACCACCTCGTCGGGCATACGTTTTTCCTTCATATTGTACATAAATGAATTCAGGTATGTGCAGCACATATCGGTATATGGAAATGCTTACAGTCAATCCCGGATATACAGAATTCGATGACGCTGTGGAAATAGTTCGATATGACGACAATTTCTTATATGAAACATGCCAACAGATGGGCTCATCTGTAACCCAGAAGCGAGAGTATAAGGTGTACCCACACTAGAGGCGCGCTTTCATCAGCGATGTGCTGCCGCCGGCCTGCTGGCAGCGCACCTGCGAAGCGCATGCGCCCAAGAAGTGAAAAAGAGCGGTATACACAGGATGCACGTCCACATGCTGCTCCATGAGCGTGAGTGCGTCCTCTAAATATATAGTAGGCAGGCGTAGATCCGTGCGCCAAAGCTCAGGCCCGTCGCACCTTGCAGTTGTACCTCGCGCCACCTGGCCCAAGTGCCGTTGAGGCTGAACTTCACATAAAAGCTGCTGCGGACGGTGCGTTGGGAAAAACCACCACTGGTAATAAGAAGTCTATTAATGTGACTGGGCAATTTTAAATGCAATTTTAACTGAGTTAAAATAGGGTACTGCGATTCCTCTGTCTCGTTCAGCAGCGAAGCAGTCAATGCGTGAGCGGCTGCAAGCCTTCGGTCAGCAGGGCTAGCTTCACCGCATAGTACTTGCGCACCCAACGCCAGCTTCTCCGCATGACGACCATGTTGCTTTGAAAACAAGCACGCAAGACCGAAGACCACTTTCAAGCGGACTCGACGTTCATCTCGCCAAAATGTTTTAGCCGACCCGGCTCATCACGCGAAAAATAACCGGGAGAAAAGAGGCAGCATTGGGAGTGAGGCACCTTACAGGAGAGCGACGTGCATTTCGATATACCGAATGTTTCACTGAACGGAATTTCAATAAACACGAACTACAGTCCTATACTTTTCCCATGGCACCGTCCGCAACTGCTTTTGTGTGATCTTTAATCCGAACGGCTCTTGTGTCTGCGTGAGCTCAAACGCAGCGATCTGTGCCTGCATGCCAAGCATTCGGAGCACGCGCTCACGTCCAGGGGGCTCTTTTTGACGGCTTGAGCGAGCGTGCGCTTAACCTGTGCATTTCTAGCCTTCCGCTGGGCAGCCTATCGCTGCAGGAAGCGTGCCGGTAGCGTGGGAACACAGTAGTCAGGATTCTTGGTTACTGAGGAGCTCATCTGTTGGCATGTTTTTTGCCCCGAATTATCGATATATCGAATTACTTCCAGAGCCCCTTCGAGCTGGATATATCCAGGATCGACTGTATTCAGAGCACACACAGAAAGGTGTGTTAGTGCATCGTGTGCCGCACTCCCACAAAAAAGAGTTGTACGTAAATGATTACTTACAATTGATTTCATATTTGAGTAACTTTGTATTCAACTGATTACCCTTTCAAACAGTAACGTTTAAGGTGATTCAATTTTTTTCGGTAATTAATTACCAGTTATCATTTACTTTTGCGCACTATACGTACGGGGGCGAAATGTCTGTGACGCTGTGCTAGCGTGAAATTGTTCGCACGCACGACGGTGCGCAAGGCTCCCTGGCGCGTTATGCTCTCCGCGGTCTTTGCTCTTGGCGTAGCTACTCCTGGCTTGAGGCCAAATGGGGGTCTGATGAAGGACGACGCCAAGAAGTGGCCCAGCATTCCGCCGAAGAATTCAGTAGCTTTGTTATGTCTCCACACGAAAAGCCGCCGCTGAAACCCAAAGAAAAATGTGGTAAGGTTTAACTCTTCTAAACCTAGTTATACAGCTCCAAAAGCTCCGTAGCCGTCGCATCCGCTATACATTTCTGCCGCCGTCTTTAATGTTCACAATGACGCTGTTTCTTTAACTGAGCTTTTCGCTGTTCATTGCTTTCAGTGGTTGCATTGGCTGTGCTCTTCCCCGGCGAGCTGGATGATCGGACGCGGCCTGACGATGTGCCGAACAGTTGTCGCACCTGGTCCTGCGCGCGCATCACTTATGGAGAAACTGGAGGAGAAACCGCCAGCGAAGCAACTGCTATCTCTTAATCTCATGGTATTAGAGCGACGAAGCCGGCGGTCGCGAAAAGGAGCAACTGTTGTACCCGCGGCGGTCGCGGAAAGGAGCAACTGTTGTACCTGCGGCGGTCGCGGAAAGGATCGCGGAAAGGAGTAACTGCTGTACCCTCTCCTAGTCACGTGGTATCACAGCGGCGAAATTCGGCAGCTGCGTCTCTCCATATCGAGGCACGTAGTATGGCGGTCTTACCTGTAGCTTCCTGCTCAAGGCCGACCGCTCGTCAAAACTGACCTCGGCAGACATGAAGTGGTAGAGCTTCCAAGTGAAAAAAACCTCGACACGATTTTCTCAGCTTTTTAGTTACCTTACCTGCAGCGCATTTTCGAAGCGTCAACAACGAAGCACGGCGGTTCACAGATGACGCTTAGCTCGATTTGTAGGGTGTAACAACCCAAACCAACTTATGCTGAAAGGCCCTACAAATTTCGGCCACTTGTGTTTTTTTAACGCACAGTGATATGTCGCAGAGTAGACGGGCACCTTCCTTTTAGCTGCCATCGAAGAGCGGCCGCTGCGGTCAGGATAGTACCTGCATCCTCGTGATCAGCAATCTAGCGCCCTTATACCGCTGAGCCACCGCGGCGGATCTAAGAGCGGGTGCGCAATGTGTTCGTATGGTATACAGCGCCCTACCGTCTAGCGCTTACACGCATAGTGCTCAGTGTAGCGGCTGAAGCCTCTATGAATAAGGGTTGCAAAATCAGTGACAACTCTGAGAAACGACTCCAGTTGAAAATTAACTGCCTGTGAAAATTTCAAGCAAGCCGCAGTAGTGTTTCTGCAGTCTGACCGAGGCCGTGTTATGCCAATAAAGTTTGAAGAAAAGTAACACAATTGGAATCGATTACAATATTGCAATATCATTTGCTGCCCAGTCGTGGTGGCTAAGTGGTTATGGCGTCCAACTGCTGAACCCAAGTAGACGGGATGGAATCACGGCTGCGGCTGCCGCTTTTCGGTGGAGGCGAAAAGCAAGGCGCCCGTATGCTGTTCGATCTCGGTGCACGTTAAAGAATTCCGTTAAAGAAAGAAGAATTCCACTATGGACCCACGAAATTACGAATCAGCAATTCGTTTGGCACCACCTGCCCCTCTCTACTATCACTGGTTAGCTCACCATGGCTCCCGAAGGTTACAGCTCAAGAGTGCGCTGTTCCTTCCCAAAATGAACTACCAACTGGCCCGTTCTTACACCCTTGCGGTTTCGAGGACCAAAGGTCGTCTGTGCGAATCCCTCACACAAGAGGAAAAACAATTCCATGTGCCATAAGATGCCGATTCGTTTGACACCCCTCAGAGCCCCGCACCTAAACAGGTGGACCACAATTTTGCCGCCAATGGCATTTGTAAGTGGCGACGCACGCACCAATGACCAGGTGGAGTTTAAAGGCCGGTGGCTAGTAATGTAGGTTATGCAGCGGTGGTTGCTGGGCCTCGGTCACGTGGCTTTGGAGAATCATGACGTCGCACATGGTGGACCAGGTGGTGGACTACATCGTATGGGGTGGTCAAGTGGCAGCTACGAAATTATTTGCAATGCTGTAGCTATGATCACGCTACTTGGCCGCTTCTTGAATCTGAGAGCGATTGATAAACGGACGAGAAACCGGCAAATGCAAGTAGTGAAAGCTATAACGCTATTAAAATGACATAGGTATGATAGTGGAGATGCGGGGAAATGTCCATGTATACGCATGACACTATTTTTGTGATATCAATTGTATATAAAAACCTTTCATCTCACACTAATTAACAGTTGTATGTTAGCGCTGGTCGAATACGTCATTTGACCCTCCTGCGTTTTCTAAGTAGCGCATACGTTCTGAAAGGTGACTAATCAAATGGCTCTTCACTTTCCTCCCGAAGGACGACCAACGTCCACGGCGCGTGGAGGAAAACGAGGGGAAGCGATATCAAGAGGGACATCATAGAAAGAAGTTTTGGCCCTTTTTCTCGGTGGAACAGCAAAACAGCTGTGCAGGCCACCTTTGAAGCTTCTACTAGCGACAGTATAACCTTCGGCGAGGCGTCACGAGCACGAATTCCTGTAAAGGAGCGTCTCCTTCCCGTCCGCCGGTGAACACCGGCATGGGTGTGGTGCAAAGCATCTCGGCTGAAGGTTTCTTTCTGAGGCGCTTATACGAGGTCAGCTGCAGCGCCACTTCAATGCCAGCGGCAAGCAGTAGATTACTCTAACAGAAATGAAACCCGAGCGCGCAGGCACACCGACAAATTCCAGTACACGCGTCTTAATTTCATTTGTGACGTTGCGACGCGAATGAGCCGAGTTTCGTTAGCGGTGCCAATGCTCGTAGGCGTCGCCTGCTTGGAGATTTATGCGCCAAATGACCTACGCCATTAGGTTTCAAAAGCGAACATGCCGGATTATTCGACGTGCAAAACGGACCTACGCCAGTACTGACGAGCCAACCTGACACGCCCAGCTCACATCAAGACTATGATGAGTAGTGTGGTAATGAACTCGCGAAAAAGTAAGGGGACGTCCTTGCACTTTCTCATAAGGGTTGGTGCTAATATAGTGGTCACAAAGAAGCGTTAAGCCCCAGTCCCCTGCTTCACGCTGACGTGTGCAGCTGTACTCTCGCAGTGATAGCATAGGATTTGTAATTTCTGTGAAGGCCGCATGCTTATCAGATTGCTCCTTTTGGTGAGCTGAGAAGGTTAAGTGACGTGTATGTCATGCCAGGCAGTTATCCTTTAAAGATCCTGGAGTTTTTTACCGTCCACTGACATCGCGCAGTACACAGGTGCCTTGCGTCTCATCTCCACAAAAACGCGGCCGTCGTAGCCGAGATCAAACCCGGGTCGCTCAGCACAGCAGTGCAGCGCCTAACCACAAACCCCCCGGAAGAAGGGCCAAACAAAAATTGACCGCGGTATTAACTACGGGAAAGCGACGCTTCCATTTGAGTTGTGTCCTACCTAGAGAAGTACTGGATCATTAGCACTCAAAATATCGTATACACAGAAATGCGCAATGACAACAGCAACCTGCAGAAGTATCTAGGTGTGTCCGCAGCAATCCCTATAAGTGCGTCCGACTTGGAACGCCGTTTCACATAAATATCTTCACAGTAGAGCCTGGCGATGCTGCAAATATACTAAACACTGTCGTACATAAACAGCTTAAACTGGAAAATTGTTTCACGATTTCTTTGCTTTGTACAGTAGAGACATAGACTTATGCGCATAAGTGGAATTTTTTTCAGTCCCACTCAGGTTGCAGTTACAACCAATGTGAAGCCATATTGACACTGCATGAACAGCAGGGCTGCGGCCGGCAGAAGGTGAGCAGGTATAAACTGTTATATCGGGGCATTTGGCCTCTTTCCCTTTCTTTCTTCTAGCGAAGTTAGAGGCACTGCTCTGAATGCCAACCGAGGACCCGGATAATTTGTCATTTCGGGGCTCCCAAAAAATAGCAAGATATGAAGGAAGCGGCGCAAACAGCATTGAAACGGTTCTGATAACGCAGTTTTAATGACGCCACTGGGACTGGCGCGTTAATGGCAAGAAAATTAACTTTCAGCGCACACAGCAAACACATTTGTACAAAACAGAACAGCAATAAGTGCGCGTTCTGAGTAGAACGAAACTGTACGAGAAAATGACACGGAGAAAAACGTCACGTAATGACCGCGGTTCTGTGATGGCTCTCCGCTCCCGCCTGTACCCCGGGTTTTTTTTTTAATTATTTTTTTTTCGTTTAATCTGTGCAGATATTTCTCAAAACAGCATAAAAGAGGCGATTGCAGTTTGTGCAGGAGAATTGTGCGGCACAACGGACATTATGTGTTCGGTAGTTGGTAGCCAAAAAGATTATTAGCAAAGTGTTAGTAAAGAAGTATTGTTTTGAACTTTCGGTTTAGGACGCAACCTTATATGGAAGCATAGGCGGCGAGCCCACTTCTCAAGATTTATAAATTATTATTGTAGTTTGATATATCAAATATGCGCGCAAAACGAACTGCTACCATCAAACAGCAACCATGACACAAACCGCAAGTAGTTTTCGTCTCAGAACCACAGACTAAAACTGCGCTTACGCAAGTCTCAATGGTGGTTACTTTTTGCATGGGTGTTGCTGTGTGTGGCGCTCTAGGGCTCTGACAGGAATTGTTTTTTCTTCATAAGCGCTTCAATAACTTTTAGATTCCTTTAACTGACTCATCAGGTATTTAAGGAACGAAAAATAACTTATACTGCATCAGGGGTGGTCATGAAAGTTTCTTGAGCTTTATTCAAGCTATGTTTTAAGCATCAATCCATTATTTAATGAAGCAGCGACGTCTGAAACCGTCTAGGGGACTGTCGGGTTTGACAGCCGAATGTGTATCCATAATATTCTAACACTCATTTTTGAGTGGTGCCGAGAAACATGCGCCCTTTGTTAGAACGCCTCGCGTGTTCAATATGAGTATGCAGCTCCTGTAGATGTAAGGACTTGGGAAACGCGTGCTGTTTCCTTGTTTGGAGTATTATAGAATTAAGATGGTGAACGGCTCCCGAAAATTTGATATGACTTTTCCGACGATTCCTATTTTTCGGTTGTGACGCTTCATTGAGCATGAGGAGAGAGAATAACGAGGCAATATTTCCCTGTGTTGAAAGAGCTGCTACTGTTGCATATGTAATGAGGCGTATCCTTCAGCGCCGCATTTGCAGCCGCTATGTAACGGACAGAAGTGCGTAATGTTTTGGCGATTGTAACGCAAAAGCGAATGGGGTAAATTTGAGTATAGAGTGCAACTGCCTCAAAAATATTTGGGCAGTAAAGCAAATGTGTGATGTACAGGTGCGGACATAAGTAAACGAAGCACGCTTATCCCTTCAAATTAAAATCAGGCCTCCTGCACTGGAGACAATATTTGTACAAGTGAAAGGCCACTGGCGTCTACTACGGGTTCACATATACCACGACCACAAGTTTCAATATTGCAAAACGTGAAAAAATTTAGAATAACATGCTCCGTTTACGAGGCACCGGTGAACGCTCCCTAACGTACTGGCCACCAAGAATGTCTCACTATTATGAAGGTTGGCTACGAATAAATTGTTTTACTAGTGCATTGAACTTCCGCTCTCACCATTTCCCGCGATCAATTTCAGCAAGGGCGGCAAGTTTCGGCCTCCGAACGGGATGCTGCGCGCCACTTGAATGTTGCATCCAGCGTTTTAAAAGAATTGCTGACTACCATTCTCTCAGCGGACACTGCACCGTCAATAAACTGGCTGGGAAATAGATATTAACACGAAAATAGTTAGCAGTCCTAATGCCACCTTCTTCTGTTCATATCGATAACATATTGGCGTTAGCCGTATCGCTAAATTGAATGCTGTATGTCAGACATCGTTAACAAGAGTGATGCCGATCAATGCAACGAATTGCCGGACGAAAGTGATTACACGCTTTTGTACGTTTCCGAATGGCGAATGCAGTACGAAGTAACAGGGGCACTTGAAATGGCTCCAGATCTTGTAATATTTTTTTCTCCTCCACTAACGAAGCGGCACAACAAAGTCGGTCGTGTTCAAAAAAAGAAGGCTGAGAACCGCAGGAAACGGCGCATCGAATTTTTAGATACGTTTCACACCTTACTTTCCCTTCGCGAATTTGCCCGAATTCACCCGATCGTGACAGGCGCGCGCTGGTATAAAACGTGCCAGTTAGTCTAATAATGAGCACGGCTTCACAGCGCCACTAAACAAAAAAAAATGCATCATTGAGCGAATTATGCTGAGCGAAGCGCGCTTCATCAGTATAACAACGTTCCGATTGCTCCAAATCAGAGGCCGTACACGATTAGCCACTTGTTTTTATCATGCCACGAAGGAGAGCAAGGGAGCTTACGTCAGCCAGCTTACGCTTGCTGCTGGAAAGCAGCGGCCAGCGACCGTGATCGTATCGCCGCCTCTCGGGTCGTGTCTGCTCCGCCGGCCAGCGGGGCTGCTCGGTTACTTTTGACAAAAAATAAATAAATAATTAAGTAATTAATTAATTAGAATAAAAGTCCTGTGTACCCGATGAAACGAATTTAAACTCTTTTATTGTTTGCGCTTTCTGGCATAAGGGACGCTACTTATTCCCTCTGCAAATGCTTTCGTGTGTGTGCATTTAGGCGCGTTCTTCAGGATGACATTGAAGAACGCCACAAGTAGAAGCTGTCGCATTCCGAAGTCCTTTTTATGTGGTTGTTTGGTCTAGTAACAGCCTAACATGTGGCTGAGCCAAAACCTTTTGATCTCAAAGTAGAGAGCCTCTCCTCCGTACGGTGCTCCTTTCTCGATTCGTCGTCTACCTGCGCACTCATGACACGCATTTTGATCTACGCGCTCGTAGGCAGGCCACAGAAATCGACGGAAGCGGGCTAGTTTGGTCAGCCCAGCACCTCATTGGTTGTGTGAGAGCTCGGGAAATTTTGCCCACCTGGGGTTCTTTAACGCAGTCGCACAGCACAATGGTATGTTGCCTTTCGCCTACATCCAGCCAAGGCTAGTATACAAGGCACAATTCCATCATCCCACCTGCCGACATTGGGGCTCCCATGACGCCATAATCGGCCGCCTTAACTTATTCCTCTCGTCTTACACCGAGACGCATCTTTCGGGAGTTCGCTTAAAATAATACAATCGGAGCAGAAGCTCTGTTTGCCTCACTGAAAAGCCTGAGGCAAACAGAGCTCGTAAAGAGTCTGTTAAACTTTCATATTTAAAGCACCTCCCTCCCTTCTCATACTGTCAGCCTGCTTGAAGATGCTGCTATCAATCTCGGTTCTATTTCAAGGGTGCATATACTTAATGCACATATATATCACACACAGCAGAGCGGCCAGTCATCGCAGTCTACAGTCTCTCCCATCTGCATTTTAATTGTCACGCCACATACACCGGCGACAAACGCACTTTTCGGTCTGAAGAATGTTCAACTATTTACAATTTCATTGCTTCACTTGCACTCGTCCATGCATTTTGCACGAAATTAGAAAACAAAAAAGCACGACAAAGATTAAAATTGTAGATTAGGCCTTCCGGGATGTTTTGCGCTGCAATTTGAACATATGACGCAATCGACTGTTCAAGTCGAAAGCTTCGCCTCGCGACTACTAGGCTTTGAAGAAAACTGGGCGAAGGCGTCATTTCCTGTGACGTTTCTAATTGCGACTGTTCTCACCCAAATAACTGTGGGTTGCCCGATGCCACCAAACAATGCTTCGCAGCCTCTATTTCCGGAGGAGATATTTTTCAGGGCAAAAATTTATAAGTTGGAAATGTGCCTCCTCCTCTCCAAAAACATCATCGGGCTTCTTACTCGTCGCTGTGCGCTGTGGAGAAGCATCAATGCTAACATGGTTCTCCTAAACGATTACGCTATCATTCTTTTTCGCTAGTGCGAAATGGACTGGCATAAATTTCTTCCAGCTTTCGCAGATTCGACTTCCTTAGTATCAATCAGTTCTAAAGCCTTTTCAGCTCCCCTTTAAGCAGGGTGAGGATTTTTTTTTTTTTTTTTTGTCGCACATTCGTCGCAAAGTCCTTTTGTCAGCTGCACATTCACGACCCATCCCACTCGGCATACGCAGTGGAATCGCGGCCGTAATCCCCATGCGCGAAATATTCACCTATGTACTGTGGCACATTGTGACGCATCGTCCCCACTTCATATAGCTCTGTCCCATGTATACTGGAAACACAAGATCTGTGCCAGCAAACGTGTGCGTCGTTTCCGGCTTCTCCGCATTTTGTCCCCCGTTGTCCTACTCGGCGGGATTGCTGCGCAGATTAAGGAGGCAACGGTCGAACTTGATGTGTTCGCGACAAACAGCAGCCAACGACGGCTGAGAAGTGTCCTCCCCAGTATCGTTACAGTAGGCGCGAGTGACGTGCATCATTTATAGCAAGCGTGCCCAGCGACAACTAGAGGGATGTGGGCTTGCAGCGCAATTGGGAAAGTGACTGTGCAAAGCAGAGGCAAAAAAGGATGTAATAGCCTTATGAAAAGGAAGCATGGCAGAAAAACACAGACACTTGTCCTTTTCTCTTCCGTCATGTCCTGTGCACATAACCCTGTTGCGCCCCCCCCCCCCCTCCCCCATTTTTTTTCGGCTACGTAAGCTAACCCGCCCTCGTCTAGAGTGATGGAAAGTGGATGATGCGCACATTGACAGCTTCTGCTTTGAATGAAACTCATTCTCATACCTTGGGCTAATTATCTCCTTTCTTAGCCTTACAGCGCCCTCTAGAAGAAAAAAATAACACCAGCATTTCGTGCTCTTGCGTCGGGCGATTCGCTTGCCGTGACAGCTTCATTCGAGTGGCACACCTAAAAGAAGGTAAGTGGCGTTACGCACTCATTAACTCGCGGCACGCGATGCCGAACTACTGATCCAGTGGGACTACATCTCCCTGCTTTGAATTCTGTAAAAGTCATAGTGAGAAATGGTACGTAGTGTTGTACAAAGGCTGCTGTGGGGTGTTCTTGCAATGAACTAAAAGGAGAGCTCGACGACTGAAGTAAGTAAGAAACAAGACGAAAACATGATCACCTCAGAATACTTAAAGAAGAAATTCGAGACGTTATTCTCCATATCAGGGAACTTAAACGTCAAAGCACCAGACTACTTTGAAGGCTACTACTATTTTTGAGTACGTATCAGTATCAATACCATCCATGTGAAAGGTGAGACAATAAGTACAATAAAAAATAAATTGGGCACAATGCAGCAGAGGAGGCTGAAGAACGTTAGAGTTATATGCGTTTCATAGTTGCGTCTTGCAACTATGAAACGTGCCGTTGAAGCCGCGCACGGTAAGAACGAGCGCCACGTGACAATCATTAGCGACACTGTGCATTAAAACTGCCTAAAAGTGCGAGGATATGGGTAGGGCCAAATGACGAAACCGCGCGGGCGGACAAACCTGACAGCTAGCAACAGCGACTCCTGAACAGCATTCACAATCCCTCCAGAGGCGTACAAAGCCAAACATATCAAAGGATCAGTTGGGTTCAGACTACACCACGCTGGACAACACCACATGCTCCTGTTCTGCAGGTAAGTGGTTCAAGCGCCATGAATAGCGGCGCTGTTAAAACACTACCCGAGACGATACGGCCGCTGTTTGTTTGTTTTTGTTTTCTGTCCAATATTTTACGCCTACAGTTTTTCTGTTTTTTTTTTCTCCGTTTCCTCATTCATTTTTCCCGCCGTTCCTTACGGGCGTTTGGCATTCTCTGTAAGGCCTATCGGTATTATTTCCGCCTCCCTCATAATTTCACGCCTTCTAAGCAAGTATTTAAACTAACTCATCGTTCGACAAAGCGTGTTAAACAAGCCCCTTTTTTGCACATCGTCTTCATCTTTTCATTTATGCACTGCGCAACACACATCGCAATTAAGTTTGACCCGGGGAATGGTCGTACGCAGCGAGAGGAGGGAAGAACAGAAGTGAGGCCTTCCCGTATATTCGCTTTGTTTCTCTCCTTGCTCTGTTTCTGGTGCCCACATATTTTCATAATCCATCTTACTTCCTTAATTCCCTTCTCTGTCAAGCACGACAGACGCGTTGCTTGTAGACGACTTCATTATCGCAGCCTGCCATAAATAAAACGGTCGGAAGTAATACGTCGGGATAAGTCAGCCATTTGCTTTCGTTCATTCTTTGTGCTACTTATCAACTTCCCCGGTAAGATAGTGAAGCAGAGGCAAGCACAAAAAGATAATTAGAATAGCGCAATTTAGTCACGGGGCTTGTTGAGAGTTCACTGCCAGCTAATGAAGTGAGCTAAATGAATTATCTTTCCTTCCCTCGGATCTCGGGCATTCAGTATTGTTACTGCAATTTTGGTGAAACGATATTTCTCGCTTCCCCTTTATTTCTCAACGTCACTGTCCCTTACAGATTCCCATCGCCAGAGACTGTCTACTCTTCTATGCCTGAGACAGCGTCGCTCCACTCGCATCGTCTTGCGATATATAAGCTCGTCAGACGGGAACCTGTCGAGGCCACTGTTTTAAGCAGAGCCTCAACTACCCCGAAGTTTGCAGAATTGGACGTCGTATATTGTGTAAGCCTGTATTTGCAGAAACACTGGCGTCGAGCATGACTCCTAATCAAGAGTCAACATTTTTTTCCAATTTTTTCCTATTATTTTTTTTCTCATCCAACTACACGTGACTGTTGTGACTTAGGCACATGCTTCGCAACGAAGGAAAACCATTTCAAGAAATAAGTGTGGTGCCATACATGCACACAGTCTAGCATAATGCCAAAAAGGTACCACGAAATAGTGATAACGGTGCCTTTTCATCGCCCATAATATTGCCGTCACTTTGCTGCCGTATCACTGCAAGTAACAGCAAATAAAAAAGAAAAAGACAAAAAATAACGAAATGCGACCCAACGCACAAGATATATGTTCAAAAGATGCACAACCGATGTTGCCTACTCTCTCTCCCACTCCCATGAGAAGACCTACATAGAAGAGACTGCCAGCGCATTAACGGACGGTAACGAACAGCACCGCATATCGCTCCAGCCAGATAACAGAGCAAATCAGCTATAACACTGCAGCCATCGTGAAGACTGTATACCCCTCCTCTGCCCTCTGTAAATTAATAGAATCATTGGCGGCTGAAAAACAGACAGGAAGAAAAAAAACCTAGCAGCATTACAATATCAACAAGTTAGGCATTGAATGGGTCAGTGACAGCTCCATCACGTTTACAGCAAGAAAGTGCAATTTCAAGAACGGGGCATAGTTTTTCACGTACAAGATTGCACAGCCCCTGTAACTTGAAAGGTTTTTGTTATTCTTGATTTTTAGTGACTCGGTTCAGTTTGCGGGGTTTACAATCTCAAAGCAACTCAGGCTAGGCGCAGTGGTGGACTCCGGAAATTTCGACCACCCAGGGGTCTTCAACGTGGACTGGCATCGCAGAGCACACGTGCGCGTGGCTTTTCGCCTGCATTGAAAAGCGGCAGCAGCAACCGGGAGTCCATTCCACATCTCTGGGCACAAAGTCGAGCGCCCTAACCACTACACCAACCCGCGGCGGATTTTTTTCATTGGCGTTGTTGTTGCTTACGCGGATGTGCGCCCTAATCTGTTGTAGCAATTTTTGGCCGATTAAAATACACTTGTGTTCTCGAAGTCGTCTTGTTTACTTGATCTTCTTTTGAACGAGTCATTTTCCGTTGGCTTTATCTATGACCCTGCACCCCGAGAAACTCCCACGAGCAAGAGTTCCACAAGAAGTAGGTCAAATCCAACACCATTCCTTTCTTTCTCCTTTTCTAGTTTTTGTTTAGGAGACGGTGTTTCCTTTCTTTAAATCATGACTACGTGGCCGAAGTCAGACACCACGATCAGCAATGGTAGCGCAGCGAGTTAAGAGAACGTCATATATACTAATCCGGCGGCCGGCCGTAAACCGTGATACGAAATTGGTACGCATCTAGTTACTTCGCGTCGGTCTATTTCCCAGCATCGCACCCCGAAGTGCCGGGGGCAGCGAACGTGTGTTTGCGGAAATTCCTGGCGGCGCGAGCTTTCCTCGGCAAATTCGCGGCTTCCGACTGGGCGAGAAAGAAACGTACATATTAGTTGGGTGAGCAGGAGGCTCGTGGGATTAGTTAATTAGCGAGGCTGCTGCGATCCCCGGTAAACAAAGGAGAAAGGCGATCAGCGGATGCTGCTCTTTCCTCCTCACCGCCTCTTAATGAGTTGAGATTAACACAACTACGAGCTATTCGGAGGTGCTCCACGCGTCCTCTCCTCGCTTTTGCCCCGGGCTTTTGCCCTATGTTTTACATTTTTGGCGCTTTTCTGTCCCCTTGCACTGAGTTGTTCGCGTTGGTTACTAAGGCAGCATGTTCTTGCCAACGAAGAGGCCGCCCAATCTCCATCCCCTTTCCGCTTTACCAGCTCAAGTGCAATTCACAATTTCTCGGCCGTGTCGAAAGCGAGCGCTCGTTAGCCCAGCCTACCCTGCGGGCACCTCGGCACATAGGGAAGGAAAATGCCGTCACGCTCTCGCAAGAAAAGCTTTCTTTTTTGCCTGCAATGCCGAGAATTATGCGCATTCACGCCCGCAGAGACCAGCCGAGGAAACCACAACGAGAGAACACTGTTGCGTCAATACACGTCGCTGAGGGACGTTTTTGTCCCCTTCCGAGGGGCATGAAATCCAAATCATGTGCTAACAATTATGCACAATGAATGAACCCTTTATTTGAATGGAGGGATGGCTCTCGGCCGCTGTTTCGGGAATTAGGAGGGATGGGAGTGTAGCTTCTTCTCCACGGTTCTTCAAGCTGTTTCTCGTTGCTTGCCACGCTGCCGATCTGCGCGGTGTAAGTCGACCTCTCTCAATCTACTCGAAGCAGGCCGCTCTCACTGCCGTATGTAGCAACGAAATTTTGTATTGCGGTGCTTGATAGAATTTGATCTGCTAGGATGGGCATGTCGTCCTGTGGAATATGCGTAATTTTGTTTCTTCCTCGCGAAAACGATGCGCATTACCATATATGATGTTTTAGGTCTGCTGTACGCTGTTCCTGACAGTGGGTGCACATGTGTTTGAGTGTTTCGTGTCTGCCGAGAAACTACTTGTCAGGCACGTGTGGTGTATAGGCTGCGTTTGTTATTACTTTGTTGAGAAATATCTCTTGTGGTCGAGTGAGCCCTTTCGTGTTGTCAAACAATAAAAATAACGAAGAGATCAAAGTCCCCGAAGACACAATTTACTGAAGCAATCAACAGCAACCAGAACAAAGCGAAAATAAGTGATATCACAAAAAGTTACATGAACGTAAAGAAAAATCCCCACACGTATGTGGTCTTCTACATTGCGGCGAATAGTCCTAAGAAGAATATTTTGAACCCCCGAAAACCAAATGAAGAACGGAAACACTTCAGTTGGTACTTTAATATTGATGCTGGTGAGGGATCTCGCAATGGCCTCTGTAGCCGAAAAAGCGTCTAGACGATTTGGAGCGTGGTCGGGAGGCCCAGGAAGGCGGCCGCAAAACTCGAGTTAAAGTTCTAGAGTAAAAACAAGTATTTTGTCTAGGGCGGCAGCACCGGGCGAGTGTTGTCGCCCTCCTTACCTGACGGGGCGCAATCCGCCCGTACATTTTCGCGGTCTGGGGTACTGTGCGTTTGAGCTCACGGCCGCCAGAGCCGCATGTCTACCGCGCCTAGCTTTTCTTGGATTTCGACACTCGAAACCACTATTGATTCATTGCCGATCGCATGCGCATTCTAGGACGCCATCCCAGAGGCCACGTCTGCTTCGTTTGCATGCCTGCCCTCCTTTGATTATTCTGTGTCTTTGCTCGAAGCACCATTGTTTGCGCCTTGAGGCAGCGTTCCCCACGCACACAAGTGGCAATGTCGCAAAATAGTTCCACTTTGCAGTCTCAGTGGCCCTTGCAACCTTCAAAGATCCACATTTGCCGCATATTTATCAAAAGTAGTCAGCGGTAATTAGGACTGCGGAATGGGGACGATTTCCCGCATGCAAAGCGGAGCCCCGAAGTGGTGCTCCCAAATCGATAATGTCGCGGAGCGGCGACGGAGTGCACGCAGGACCTTGGATATGTCCTATCGTCATCCGAACGCTAGAGCAAAAAAAGAAAGAAAGGAAGACTAGACAGTATGGTGATGACAGTAAGTGTGAACACCAGTTGGAGGACAACAAACGATAGAAGGAAAAACGGAGCTCCTGGCTGACCATGCTTTCTCCGCCGCGTTTTTCCACAGTTGATCGGACAGGATAACCTCCTCTTCTCTATCTGATCTGTACCACTGCAACAAACCTTGAATCGATTTCCAAACCGTCTAGTGGAAGACATTAGAAAATGCCTACCGCTCCCCACCTTAGCAGTGGACAGAAAGGGTTTTAGTCTTTTTTTTTTTGTGCGTGCTCTGAAAGGCCCCAACAGGCCAGGCAGCCAATTACCCCCAATTACCCAAATTACAACTCAGAAACAGTTAACAAGCAGATTTTTAGCATCAATTTCGCTTTAACTCAGCGGCAGCGCCGTGCTGACGCGTCATAAGAACTCGAAACGGCTGAAGCATCGACCGTTACGATGGCTCAGGAACCTATGACGTTATCTGACATTCCCGACCGCATGCTATCTCTCATTAGTGGTCTGTAGTCATATTATACCACCGCAGTCAGCGTCTTCCAATTGAGGCGTTGAATTTTATGTCTGCTTTGCTTCTCTATCACCAGGAGCATGTATAACCATTTCAGGACTGTCTCGCTTTAGCAATTAAAAGTATTAATTTAGGACCGCCTGCAAACGTGGTTTTCTATTTACAGTGGCCCACAGCCGTCACCATCCCGCGGTGCCTATAGCGCACTGCTGGAGTGCGCCACTGCTCCAGAAGCGTGAACATTTGGGCAAGTTAGTAAGACATACTTGAAAGGCGCGTCAGAAAGCGATGAGGACTAAAAACACATAAGGAAAAGCGCCAACGTCCAACGTTATTATATTTAGGGGGCGTGTTGCTTTCTATAAATTCGGTGCTTCGGCAGCCTCTGATAAAATTGACAGTCGGCGCTTGTCCTTGTGTGTTCTCTGTCCTCGTCTCTTTCTGCGGCCCCTTTCATGTCAAATACTGCTCCAGTTCGTGTGCCATCGAATTTCAATATCTCATGTTTAATTTCTTTTGAAGTCTTGTTTACATAATTGAGCATGCATTAGCTAAACAGCTGCTAATTTTAGTCGGCCCTGATCCTCTAAATGTCTACTTTCTGCAACGATGGAAACACTAATATCCTGATTCGGACTAGCATTGGAATGTTCACAGAACTTGACGCGGACGTCGGGCCACCTCCGCAGTGAGCGCCAACAGGTCAGCATTTATGGCACACAACTATAGTAATAGATACAGCTTTCGACTGAGCTGTAACTACTTCTCTTGTCAATAGATGGGTGCTAAAAATGGTTCTGTCGTGGCATGTTCGCACTTATACTCAAAAAAACAAAAAACTCGTTGCCTATATACAAAAGAAATAATCGCAGTTAGAACGCACAATAAACACAAGAACAGTTGCCTTTAAATCTTTGTTTCGTGCGCAGACCCCGAGTCGGTTTTCGGCGTGTCCTGACTGTGCTAATGTAAGGTAGGCAGCTGAGACACCAGGTATGAGCTGGTCGATCGCGTACTAATGGCCTGAATTCGTCCTTTTTCTTAAATGCCAGTGTCTGCCTCTATTGGGAACACGGGGCAATAGCTGGAACTGTTCCGCGCATCATTGCTTGCTCTATCAACTTATATGTAAAAGGAAAACAAAGAGACGTTTGCGGGTCACACCACAAAGCAAAATGTTGGCTCTATCACTGGTAATTTTTTTCACAAGATAAAGCCGGACGCAACGGAAGCACTGATTGGTAATAAGCACCCAGAAAGTAACAGTTGAAATGAAGGAAGTGCTTTCATGAAAATCAAGCCTTAGGATGACGCACTGGGAGGTTTTTGAGCCTTACGGGATATAGACACATAAAAACATGTTCTGAATGAATTGCCTTGTGCCGCGGCTAGTAAAAAAAAAATAAATAAATAAACACATTAGTTCATTCACATAATCGCTGGATGCTCAAGGAGTTGACCAAACGGGATCAAGCGCGCACAGGCAGGACTACAAGTAACGCACACGGGTTAGGAACGTTATCGAATATTTTATGCAGTAAACGTAGCTAGTGCGGCTCGTGGGCTGATACCAAGGTATGATGTAAATGTGTTGACGCTCTGTAGAAACTGATAATCAGGAGATATAAAACAAACCACGCCACTGTGGTTGGATTAAATTTTGTTATGTTATTAAGCCTGATCACGACGCCGAATTCTCAAAGCGTGTTCCAGCTTCACGCGCTTGAAAATTTCAACGCCATTCGCCAGAAACCACTTGGCTGTGAACTGGACGGCATATGCCCATCGATCTTCATCTGCTGAACATTAGACTCGACATCGAAATACTGCACAGAGTTGTCTACAAATTATTTTATTCTTAAAACGGTCAATCTTCTATCAAGCCCGTCTTGCGCACCGATCGGAGCGGGAGCCTGGGGCATGCATATATATATATATATATATATATATATATATATATATATATATATATATATATATATATATATATATATATATATATATATATATATATATAGCAAAATTACTATTCAAAGGGAATAAAATTACGTTAGTAATTACTTTGCTGAAAATCACCGAAAAGTAATTAAATTACATTACTCATTACGGCCCCCTAAAAGTAATGAAATTACAATTCAATTACTTCTACAGAGTAATTCAATTACTTTTAAATTACTTTCTAGTTTCAATCAACGCAAAAACTAAGTAAAGCTGGTGAAGAAAACAACTTGTTCTCCAGACGCGAAGCACACACATTATTTCGTCTTCCCGCCAAATTCCTTCCCAGAGACCTATTCCTTGCCTCTTTCCTACAACACTTGCTATTACCAGAACAAGACAACCGCAAAAAGAAAAAAAAGTAATAAAGCAGAAGCAGGGTTGAACGGTCGTGAAATGAACTGCGGACTCAGCGTCTTGCTGGCCCGGAGCTGTCTCCGCCATTTCAACGGCCCGAAGAAGCTTATTTATTGCTTCCGCAGTCCCAAGAGTTGACGTCGGAAACCTTGTGCTCACTGCTCAGTAATGCTCAAGCCACGGCGGCTCACGCCATGGACCCTTCCACCTATCTCCCCCACCCCAATCCTCCCTCGCCCCGTGGTGACGAGTGTAACCATGGATCCGCTGTGCCCTAGCCGACGCAACAGGGAGTGCCACTACGCCGCGCCGCGCTTCCAACTAGTTTTCAACTCCAGTCTTCTTGCATCATCTCTCCCTTCGGCATTCCCTTGACGCCTTGTATCCTGCTGCTTGGAGAATAGTTGTCATGAGTAGCCGCACTAAATGACCTTGCTACGCAGAAGGTCTCAGACGGACTGTTCTGCTCAATTCTGTCTCCTTTTGCCGATCCGTTACGCTGGCTTCGGTTTGCCGCACGTCGTTCCTGCTATCGCGGAACTACTTTGCTGTCTATTGAAGGAGTAGTGCTTTAGAAAAAGTAATTTCGAAAAGAATTACTTTTGCTGCGAAATTACTACCAAAAGTAATTCATTACATTACTAAATTACCAACCCGAAAACGTAATTCATTACATTACAAATTACCGAGAAAGGAAATTAAATTACGCTAATTTCATTACTGTAATTCAATTACTGCTATGTCTGGCCTGGGGGACGAAAAAATTGCAGCCGTTGTAGTGAACTTGCGAAGTGTGTGCGAAGGCGTGAAAGTTTCATTTCACTTGCGGTTTTACGCTAGGGTTTCGAAGTAAGTGGAAGATCCGCGAGATTAGTGATTGGATGTTAGTGGTAGCGTGCTTTAGAAGTAGAGGTTAACTTAGTGCCCCTTACGATGGCAATGCAATAGCAGTCTGTTCTGAGTCTGTTGCGCACGGATAGAACTTAATGTAGAAGACCTCATGCAGTGAACAGTGCGACCGACTTGCACTCAAACGCTCCATATGTTAGTCTACGGCGATAGCTATCGGCGATAGCTTGCGATAGCTATCGGCGATAGCTATCGCAAGCGAACGGAGGCGCGTAGAATGGACTTCCGCAAAGCGACGACAAGGGCCCTTGAGCGCAGCGGAAACAGAACTGCTGCAGCTGCAGTAACAGGTATCAGATTCACTTGCCAACAGTGCTTACTGGACAGATTTTTCTAATTGCTCTTTTCGTTCACTGTGATGTACAACTTCAGCCCTTCAATGCAGAGGATTTCCGAGATGCCCTTTCCAACACCAGAACGCTCCCTAAAGTGCTTGCTTTGGGGAGTATCAGGTTAACCGCATGGGGGCACTGACACTCGGCAGTTCCGAAGCAACTAAGCGGCTGCTCCTTGTGAAAGAAATGCAGATGAAATATGGTCGGTGCATGTTCATCGACCCACAGGACCAGCATGTCAAACTGCGACTGCAGTGGATTCTACCTGGCGTCGCTGACGACGACATACGGACGGACTTTGCAGCATTCGGAAAGATAAGAGAAGTTTCCCGTGAGCGGTGGCCAGTTAAAGGTATGACGGAAAAACTTATGTCACTGCAGAAATTGCATTGGGAAAATGCGAATGCATTAGTGCTACCGCAACGTTGTTGACACCTAATCGAAGACTCTACATCCACTTACACACTCCGTTAAGATCCGGCCAGTACTCTTCGATTTCCGATGTTACCACTCGATGAGTAATTTTTTGTCGTCAGAAATCGGTGTCTCGCGGTATTCAGGGTAGTTTGACGTAGCCTTCTGACTAGCTTGCTGTGGGACATCATCAAACCCCTGACGTCACTTGCACGCCACATAGGATATGAAGTCAACGACGTATTGCGCCACATGATCCATGACGTCACGTGAATTATGACTGCGACAATCACCCAGTGACATCAAACCCTTAACGCCACTAGCGACGTCACATACTCATGATGTCACAAACATTATGACGTCAAAAGACTCAAGACTTATGACTATGGCAATGACTCATTGATGAAATCAAACCACTGACACTGCTGATTCAGGATAGAACGAGAGGAAGATGGCTACACATTGAGAAAGAGCACTGAACAAGGGTTGAGGGGGAGCCTCAGTTCACAAGCCGAGCGAACTTTTCGACAAGGGGACTTGTCTTGTCTGGCGTGACTTCAGATACCTTATGACGTCATCGACCTATGACGTCACATGACCTATGACGTCCCTTGACTCATGGCTTATGATCAGGCAATGACTCAGCAGTTTTTAATGTCTCATAACTTACATGAATCACGACGCCATATCACTGATGACGTCATCAGGTGAGCATCATCAGATACAAACTTTCGGTCACAGATCTTGCGGGCATGATTTCGCGAACATATCCATTTTTTTTTCGCATTAAAGTCTGCAGTACAAGAAGTGCATTGCTGAATAATAAAGCCAGCTGATAGAGTAGAAGACCAGCCTCACCACCTAAGATTTGCTGGAGAGCTAGCTCCTGTGGTTATCTCTGGTTACGCAATGCCTGCCCTCCCGCCTCTCTGGCCATGTACGGCGAGAATGCATAATTCCTTCCTCAACGAAATGCACAAGTTTCGATCACATATAGGCCAACACCATGTCTACAAACAAAGGGGGCACTCGCGGCGTCGCAGCCGACTGGGGGTGAAAAATAGGGTTAGCGCCCATAGGAATACATGGAACCGAAATATTTCTAAGCAGTTTTCTCTTATACTTTTAGCTCCCATTCTTGGCGACCTTGAGACATAGCGGAGCGAAAACCGAGAGCCAACATCCAGGCACCGAAAGATGATCATCCGGGCTCCAAAACACATTCAATGAGGCGAATTTGAAAGAATAGCTTCCGCTCTGTCCTCTAGGTTGGCGCCACGGTCCCCAACACTACACTACCGGAGAAGTGAATGTGTCAAAAGCGTATTCACTGTGTTCTGTATCGTAGCGGAAAGCTGAAAAAGGCGATAAACTATTCCCTTCTGGGCGGTGCCCACCTCTAATTCGCCTTCTAAGAAGACACGTGCCGAAGAAGAATTGAGACGGGGCCTTTAAATCAGGACTGTTATCGCTGCAGCGCTCAGCGGATTAGCACTGCGCATCCGCGACACTTCCTGACAGCCAGACTAACAGCGCTCTCTGCATGAAACCTGTTTTTACAGCGGCGTCTTAGTTCCGGCCCGCGCCCAATGCTTGGATCAATCAACCAGCGTTCACCTCCGTCCCTTTATAAACATCCTACCCGTGAACACGTGCAATGTGGCACTGCGCGGTAATAAACCTATTTCATGCTCGCATCTACTCTCTATTACAACGAGAGGCAGCAATTTTGCCATATTCATTTACGTCATACTGCGTTTTTTTTTTCACAAACACAGTTATATTCTGCTTTAGATACTATTCAAATCCCACAATGAAAATGCGTTCTGAAACACCGAATGTATCCAGGACATTTCTTTAATTTTTTTTTGAAAGGATTACTTCAACCAAGATAAAAAAAAAAGTGACAATGGGTTACTTCAGAATAGTAGATCCAGAACACGAAACTGAATATAATTTCAAAGCTTTCAATTATTTCAACTCTTGCAGCAGCGGTAGAAAAGTGAAGTGAGCGCTGTAAAATGCTTTGCCCGCGGTGCATTCGGCAAGCTTCAAGAATCGCATCATCGAGATTGAAAAGCAGTTGAGATTTGCACTCATTACCCGCGCAGAGGAAACAGTTCCCGCGAAATTCCGTCCTTCGTACCGTCATTATACCTTTCGCCGCCACAACAGATGGAATGCATGCGGCATCCCAGTTGCGGTGGGCGGGGAGGCGTTCTCTGCAGGCAACCAGGCGGGAGACTCACCTGCGTTCAAAACGAGAAACATATGGAAGACGTTAAAACATTTGCAAATCAGCTGCTGAATATAGCTCGTATGTTTTGACCACTACGACATGAAGAATAAAACCATACACTCTATATAATGCAGGCTACATTCCGCAGTGAAAGCTTTGTACGCATAAGGGAAACAGTTAAGGTACACCTAACGTTACGTGCTGAGAATGCGAGATCATGAAAATTCGAAATCCAATTGGACTGCTCCTCTTCCACTGTCGGTGTTGGTCGCCGCATTTCCTGGCAATCTGCAGCTGCAAATATTTCAGCGATATGCTTCCGTGCCGCTATCGCCGCTTGCGCGAAAAAGACACACTCTGCATTGATTCTGACTGCATTCCAAAGCGATATGTGCAGCTGCGCAGGCACGCCCACACACAACCAAGACCGGCTGCCAACGTCCGCTGAACACGATACTGTGTCCCATGACCGTAGTCTCATGACCTCACATACATTTGCGACCAGTCAGCCAATTTCATGACAGACGCTGGACTCCGCACATCTTCTTTCATACGGCTGAAAGCAGCACGAAACTTCTAAACCAAAAAGGGCGAAACCAATATTTGAAATAAAGCGACGTAGCTTGCAATCCAAAGATGAAATGCAAGAATAACAAAGGCGATGAATGTAAAGGAAAGTGAGAGAACGGCAAATGCACTTTCCTATTCAATTATACATTATAGCCCTGTATGCTTAACAATACGCAGGTACAATTGAGAGCTTCGTTTAGGAGGATGGTAAATGCACCGCGCGGAAGCATCAGAAAGCAAGGATTTTTTTTTTTTTTGTATCTTCAGCCAGACCGCTCACTTCTTGATCTGTGAAGGCTGACCTAGAACAAGCCGCCGTCATGACACTTCAATGGCTGCAGGCGCAAGGAGCCGACCTCAACGTAAATAAGAATCCAAGGGGAATCAGAAAAAGAAGCCTTTCAAGAATGCATGGGCTGAAACATCCGACGAGCTGTGGGATTCTTGCATTGCTCGGAAGGCGTGTACTTCTTGGACGTCTTACAAAAAAAAAATAATAATAATAAAGACTATCTATTGCACACGTACGGGAAAATATTTCTCGATGTGTATAACGACGAGGGGGTATAGCGTTTGATAAGATAATGCTTATGGGCTTCCGCAGCATTTTGCGCTAGAGAATGGCTGGATATAGCTCGTATACTATGAGCCAGGTGGACGAACCTGATTCAATGAAAACATGCAGTGGTTTGTGGAAATATGGAAAAGAATCGATCAAGTTCCTGAATACTTCTCGAGTTAGGTCCTCTACTGTACGCTGGGGGAACCTTAATTTTACCACGCCAGCTAAGTCCCCACATGAAAGAAAATCATTGTAAGTATCCTTTTGATTTTCTATATTGTTTCTAGGACAGGCAGAGAAAGGAAAAGAACGATAGCTGGGAGGTTTCGTGCCCGCTTTCAACAAAAAATTCCTTTGTTCAAACCCAATCCGATGGATTTTTTTTTCTTTCTGGAAAGGTTTTCTGAGATTGGCAGAGGCTTCATTAGGACACCGATAAAATCCAACCCTGCTAGCTCAGTCGCGTCCTCGCACTGAAGGGGTATTGCTCTTTCGCCATACACGCATGCGTACATGCAGGTCAGAAGACTTTTTTCATGAAACAAACATGCGCAAAGTCGAATCGTGAGGTCTGTGTACACAAATCCACTAGATCACATCGAAACATTTACGCCGCCATCGGCCATTCCGATGACGAATGAGTGCCTGTTTGGAATGGCGCGTCGAATTCTGCAAGTAACACAGATTAGGGCCAAATTAAAGTAGTCAGACGTGAGTTAGTGGAATTGCCAAATCTCTATAAGCTCATGCGCTCGACTTGGATGCAAGAAAACTGTTGTGATGCCCACATCAGACACCTAGGTACACTGCAGTAGCTTCCCGTGATGCAGTGCAGTTGAGACCGGCAATGGTGCTGGCAGATACCGATTGGCATACTCAACTGTGCTCGCTATATTGTTTCTCAGAGTAGAAAGGTAGGTGGTACAGAGAAATTTTCGCAAGGAAAGAAAGGGTAATTCAACGCATCTTACACCACGCTCCATAAATCTGCCATTCTTGAGTAGGGCAAGCTTTACGAATCAAGCTAAAAACAGATGCAATTGTCAATACTATTTTTCATTGTATTATTGTATATATATATATATTTTTTTTCAAGATGGGCCTTGAAATTAGCACAAAGAATATTCCCTCCCTTCTACCACCTAGCGGACGGAACTTTTTCTACAGAACACATTTGCTTTCCACCAAGTACTACAAAGCACAATCGTATCGTGGATTTTTTCGCTTCCTTCTGCTCAAGGTTCTACACCTTTACTTAAAAATATGGCCTTTGCAGAAGCGATACACGGTAGGAACTGGCCATAATTATAATATTAGCAACACTAATGAACACTGACACAGTTTGTGTACTTTAATTCTCATTTTGCTCATCTCGCGCAGCATTTGCGTAACGTAAACGACTCGCAAATAATACACAAAAGACTCATGCATACAGAAGGTCAACATGGACCAAAAAATTACCAAGGTCTAAACACGAGCCTTATTCAGTTTAGTGCCGAATTTACCGCTTTCTCCCGTTCCCCCGATACACTGACCACGCCGAGAAAGTCAGACGGCGAGTGTTAATGAAGGATTACAAGTTCACTTTAGAGTTATGATGTGCGGCTACAAGCGATTATAATAAGCCATGCTGCGGCTTTCGATCATCGAGCATGCAAACATCCCTCATCGCCTTGAGGCAGAAAGCACCAATTACGCGTGCAGAATACTCGAAAAGATTACCATAAACCCCTTTATTTGAAAACTTGCCCACTTTACCTGAAACCTTTCCTACAGCGAGTTTGCACGATCGCATATAGGAAATCTCATATGGAACGCACTACCGAGGACAGACTTTATGGAATTACAGCGGAACTAATTAACACCACTCGTATAAAAAACGGCAGGCCACTGTACGAATCGATACTCTTTAATTAGCGCACGTGCGAACAGTCGAGGGCTTCAAAACGGGCACAATTGAAATCCAAGAAAAAATGAAAGCAAACAAAAAAGCTCATTTTGGAAGCAATCGTATAGAAGAAATGCAGAGAAACAAAGCACGCGCCGAGTATTCAGTTAGGCGGCTCCACGAGTAAAGTTTCGGCTGCCAGAAATATTAATATCAGAACGCGCACTGAGACCGTCTTCGCGTGCACGCACACACAACGCCGTCACGTGCAAGCACCTCTGATTCCGAATGCATTGCGCGCCGCCGGCCCCGATCAAGGTTTCATAACCCGAGTCCACGGCTCCGCTATAGACGCAGTCATCGCCACAAGTCAATACCGCCACGTGCAGCGTACGCAGGTGCCGTTGGGCCCTGTCTCGTTACTCAGCGCCGAGGATAAAGCATTAGAAAAAGGAGGGGGGAGAACGCAACATCCAGGACAAGGAGGACCGCTCCCGTGTTATGAATACTGGCCCATAGTTGATCTGGATGCGAGGCGTTGCTGTTGTGAAGTTCTGCAATAATACTATCCACAGGTGAACCTTAGTCGTATGGAGTTAGAATGAACGCACTGAAATAATGCATAGCCTAGGAGGTATAAATGTTTATACGGCAGTATATCTGCTGATTTTGTTTTGTATATCTTAGAATGGTTTACTTTGAAACCTGCGTAACGTATGTCACTGCAGTGTGTGCGGACGGTTGCTACAGCAAAGGGGACATTTTTCATGATGTAAAGTGTCGCAATGACCAAACGACTATTTCAAAAAAATTGCCCAATGAGCTTTCGAAGCAGAAGCGCTAATTACCTCGCGCCAAAAATGAAAGTCACGTCCTTCCAAGAAGTGCCCTCTGGTGCGGTGCGAAGAGCCGGCGCCGCTCTCGTCAACTTTTAGCGAGGACGCACTATTTCACGAGGTCTACCCTCAGGATATGCCCCACAGATACCGCTCCTTTCCCGTAAACCAATTACTAATGACAGCGTTAGTGTGGTGTGTAAAATAATTAATAAGGGTAATTAGTAACAAATACCAATAAAATAATAATTCATGATAAGTAGAGGGATAAAGAAAAAATAAAGACTAAAATTATCTACAAATAAATAAAATACCATCTTGCTGCGTGCCATGGTTGCCTGAATAGGAGCAGCGCGCAATTCCTACGGCACGTCACGCCAGACCGCGCCAGAATGGCGAGCGAGCCGAGACCTACTGTCTTGGCTGAGGAAGCGCGTCGTGTCCGGCGGGATGAGTTAGAACGGGAGAGAAAACGCCATAAAGTTGAGCACGTCGTCTGATGTGTGCATATCGTCGTGCATATCCAAATCTAAACTTAGAGCAAAAAAGAAAAATAAATAGCGACGAACAGGTAACCGAATTAAACCATGCTTTCGCGCGTCTAACTCGTTTTAAGCTTAGTTGAAAGCATGCAAATTTTTTTTCGCACTTGCGGCGCGTGGAGTCCGCAGCGCTAGCTTTTTCTCCTCCTACTTCGCACGCCTGATGCTTCCTGTTCACAAACCTGGCAAATATTATTCATATCGGTACATATCTTTACAAATAGACAACATTACATGGCACAATGTCACACGGCCTTCCAGTCTCCTGTCTACTCTTTCCCACCACTGGCACCCCTGCCCATCTCGCTCACCTCTTCGACAAGTTATTGTCCTCTAGACCTGGCTGTGGTGTCTTTCGGTTCGAAGACAGCTATGGAAATACAGGGTTGATTGCTGGGCTAGTTGGTATAGCATAATAAACTTGAAAGCGCCCGGACAGAGCAGGACGAGAGAAGTGGACGGGACAAATGCTACTTGCAATTGGAGAAGACGCGTGCTTTGAACCAGTGCTTCGGCTGCTTTTTTTTTACGCTCTCAGACAGGCATGAATGAGTTAAACCACAGGAGATCGTGACCGTGCTTAATCGAAGCTTCCGCTCTTAAAACTAGGTTTCACCAGGCAGCAGTTTTTAACTTTTGATTTTAGGGGCAACGTTTTTCGACTGAAGGCCGCCACGATGAAAAGTTTGATTTGACTTGGTTCGTGGCGTTTAATGTCCCAAAGCAACTCAGGCTATGACAGACGCTGTAATGATGTGCTCAAGAAATTTCGACCACCTGGGGTTCTTTAACGCGCAATGATATCGCACAGCACAAGGACGCCTTGTTGCTTGGGTGCAGCAGTGGAGAGCTGCAACCAGTGCGCTATTGCGGCGGGGACATCAATGAGAAGTGAGTCGCCTTTAAAATTTTCTTAGCGGGAAGTGCGGCTGGAAACAGTGAACGTCAGAATGCTCGTCTTAAAGATCGCTGCGTTAACTTTATTGTGAACAGAAAAGGTGGAGATGAGAAATTGGGTGAGTCGTCACTGGCCTTTTATCAAGTCAGGGATGAGACGTGAGTTTAGTAGGCGGTAGATGGGCTCAACAATCCCGAACTATGTGATTTATTGTTGCGGCATCGCTGCAAAAACGAAAGGTCCGGCTAATTTCTGAGTTAACAAATCTGGAAATTAGGTATGGGTTAGGTTAGGGTAGGGACGTATCGGTTTGAAGTTTCCTTCCCAAAATTTGTTGTTCTTTGGATTGTGAGTCGTAAGTGATTTGTATGTCCGTCTGTCGAGTCAGTATGGGCAAGGTGTGATCATGGCATGAGGTGAGCGGCTTTCCGAAGGGCTCCATGTTTAAGGTGATGCGCAGGACTCAGCCGGCTTCTACATGAGCGTATATGGTGGCTTCCTCGTTGCCTGCGTTCCCGCTTGTACTTGAAGTTTCAAGACTCAAGACTGAGTAGTATGCCACTGGCGATGCTTGAGATTCTGCCTCTTTGTACATCAAGCGTTTGCAACCGCTCACACTGATGGCGGCTCCGATTCAGACGTCTTACGATGGCGGCTTATTTCGAAGCAAGGAGCTGCAGGTTGTAATGGCAACAAAGACGTTTGGCTGGGCCAGTCAGTTCTAACATTGGGTTGTTGACCCCGCAAACAGTCAACATATGCACGTGATCTTCGTTGCCTGCGGCATCTGCATACACGACGAATTCGAGATATTGTATAGTTAATTCGAGCTCCTGGCTCTCGTTTTTCGCTGGCCTTGTTGCGTGTTTGGGTTCAAGTTCTGAGGTAGCGGTTTGATCCTCCCCCATTCCCTGACGTTCGCTGATAATGGCTCTCAGGAGTCTTCCCCTTCGTTGCCCAATCTTCGTAGGATGGTTCGTCCTGTGGGGTAGTGAGCGGCTGCATTCATTATCGTGAAATATCGTACATAATTTATGATAATTTTCAAGAAACTATGAGACCATATGCAAATATATGCGACTTGTATGTGATTTCTTATCTGAATTGAGTGAGATTGTGTGAGAAAATGTGAAGTTATTGCCTCATACAATTTTTTCAGTAGGGGAGGGATGAGGCGTGAGTTTAGTAGGCGGTAGATGGGCTCAACAATCCCGAATTATGTGATTAATTCTTGCTGCTTCGCCGCAAAAGCGAAAGGTCCGGCTAATTTCTGAGTTAACAAATCTGGAAATTAGGTACGGGTTAGGTTAGGGTAGGGAGGTATCGGTCTGAAGTTTTCTTCACACAATCTGTTGTTCTTTAAATTGTGAGTCGTGTGGTGATTTGTATGTTCTTCTGTCGAGTCAGTATGCGCAAGGTGTGATCATGGCATGAGGTGAGCGGCTTTCCGTGAGTCTTTCAGTGATTTGTATGTCCTTCTGTCGAATCAGTATGGGCAAGGTGTGATCATCGCATGAGGTGAGCGGCTTTCCGTGAGTCTTTCAGTGACTTGTATGTCCTTCTGTCGAGTCAGTATGGGCAAGGTGTGATCATAGCATGAGATGAGCGGCTTTCCGTGAGTCTTTCAGTGACTTGTATGTCCTTCTGTCGAGTCAGTATGGGCAAGGTGTGATCATAGCATGAGATGAGCGGCTTTTCGTGAGTCTTTCAGTGATTTGTATGTCCTTCTGTCGAGTCAGTATGGGCAAGGTGTGATCATAGCATGAGGTGAGCGGCTTTCCGTGAGTATTTCAGTGATTTGTATGTCCTTCTGTCGAGTCAGTATGGACAAGATGTGATCATAGCATGAGGTGAGCGGCTTTCCGTGAGTCTTTCAGTGATTTGTATGTTCTTCTGTCGAGTCAGTAAGGGCAAGGTGTGATCATGGCATGAGGGGAGCGGCTTTCCGTGAGTCGTTCAGTGATTTGTATGTTCTTCTGTCGAGTCAGTATGGGCAAGGTGTGATCGTAGCATGAGGTGAACGGCTTTTCGTGAGTCGTTCAGTGATTTGTATGTTCTTCTGTCGAGTCAGTATGGGCAAGGTGTGGTGTGACATTAGTCTACCAACCAAGATCCGTATAACCCGTGCTATGGTCTTTCCAGTTGTGATGTATGGATGCGAGAGTTGGACTGTGAAAAAGGCTGACCGCCGAAGAATTGACGCGTTTGAATTGTGGTGCTGGCGAAGACTCTTAAGAGTTCCATGGACTGCCAGAAGATCAAATCAGTCGATATTGTCGACCATAAACCCTGACTGCTCATTGGAGGGTCAAATTCTAAAGTTAAAGCTCAGCTACTTTGGTCATCTGATGAGAAGAGAGGAGTCGCTGGAGAAAGATTTGATGTTGGGAAAGGTTGAGGGTCGCCGGAGAAGGGGTAGGCAGCAAACGCGATGGTTAGATGGCATTCTCGAGGCATTGCAGATGAAGCTATGTGATGTTAAGAAGATAGTGAGAGACCGGAAAGCGTGGCGTGACATGGTCCATAGGGTCACGAAGAGTCGGACACGACTGAACGCCTGAACTGAACTGAACTGTGATCATGGCATGAGGGGAGCGGCTTTCCGTGAGTCGTTCAGTGATTTGTATGTTCTTCTGTCGAGTCAGTATGGGCAAGGTGTGATCATAGCATGAGGTGAACGGCTTTTCGTGAGTCGTTCAGTGATTTGTATGTTCTTCTGTCGAGTCAGTATGGGCAAGGTGTGATCATAGCATGAGGTGAACGGCTTTTCGTGAGTCGTTCAGTGATTTGTATGTTCTTCTGTCGAGTCAGTATGGGCAAGGTGTGATCATGGCATGAGGTGAGTGGCTTTCCGTGAGTCGTTCAGTGATTTGTATGTTCTTCTGTCGAGTCAGTATGGGCAAGGTGTGATCATAGCATGAGGTGAACGGCTTTTCGTGAGTCGTTCAGTGATTTGTATGTTCTTCTGTCGAGTCAGTATGGGCAAGGTGTGATCATGGCATGAGGTGAGCGGCTTTTCGTGAATCGTTCAGTGATTTGTATGTTCTTCTGTCGAGTCAGTATGGGCAAGGTGTGATCATAGCATGAGGTGAACGGCTTTTCGTGAGTCGTTCAGTGATTTGTATGTTCTTCTGTCGAGTCAGTATGGGCAAAGTGTGATCATGGCATGAGGTGAGCGGCTTTCCGTGAGTCGTTCAGTGATTTGTATGTTCTTCTGTCGAGTCAGTATGGGCAAGGTGTGATCATAGCATGAGGTGAACGGCTTTTCGTGAGTCGTTCAGTGATTTGTATGTTCTTCTGTCGAGTCAGTATGGGCAAGGTGTGATCATGGCATGAGGGGAGCGGCTTTCCGTGAGTCGTTCAGTGATTTGTATGTTCTGTCGAGTCAGTATGGGCAAGGTGTGATCATAGCATGAGGTGAACGGCTTTTCGTGAGTCGTTCAGTGATTTGTATGTTCTTCTGTCGAGTCAGTATGGGTAAGGTGTGATCATAGCATGAGGTGAACGGCTTTTCGTGAGTCGTTCAGTGATTTGTATGTTCTTCTGTTGAGTCAGTATGGGCAAGGTGTGATCATGGCATGAGGTGAGCGGCTTTCCGTGAGTCTCAGTGATTTGTATGTTCTTCTGTCGAGTCAGTATGGGCAAGGTGTGATCATGGCATGAGGTGAGCGGCTTTCCGTGAGTCGTTCAGTGATTTGTATGTTCTTCTGTCGAGTCAGTATGGGCAAGGTGTGATCATAGCATGAGATGAGCGCTTTCCGTGAGTCTTTCAGTGATTTGTATGTTCTGTCGAGTCAGTATGGGCAAGGTGTGATCATGGCATGAGGTGAGCGGCTTTTAGTGAGTCTTTCAGTGATTTGTATGTTCTTCTGTCGAGTCAGTATGGGCAAGGTGTGATCATAGCATGAGATGAGCGGCTTTCCGTGAGTCTTTCAGTGATTTGTATGTTCTTCTGTAGAGTCAGTATGGGCAAGGTGTGATCATGCATGAGATGAGCGGCTTTCCGTGAGTCTTTCAGTGATTTGTATGTTCTTCTGTCGAGTCAGTATGGGCAAGGTGTGATCATGGCATGTGGTGAACGGCTTTCCGTGAGTCTTTCAGTGATTTGTATGTTCTTCTGTCGAGTCAGTATGGGCAAGGTCTGATCATGGCATGAGGGGAGTGGCTTTCCGTGAGTCGTTCAGTGATTTGTATGTTCTTCTGTCGAGTCAGTATGGGCAAGGTGTGATCATGCATGAGATGAGCGGCTTTCCGTGAGTCTTTCAGTCATTTGTATGTTCTTCTGTCGAGTCAGTATGGGCAAGGTGTGATCATGGCATGAGGTGAACGGCTTTCCTTGAGTCGTTCAGTGATTTGTATGTTCTGTCGAGTCAGTATGGGCAAGGTGTGATCATGGCATGAGGTACGTGAGTCGTTCAGTGATTTGTATGTTCTTCTGTCGAGTCAGTATGCGCAAGGTGTGATCATAGCATGAGATGAGCGGCTTTCCGTGAGTCTTTCAGTGATTTGTATGTTCTTCTGTAGAGTCAGTATGGGCAAGGTGTGATCATGCATGAGATGAGCGGCTTTCCGTGAGTCTTTCAGTGATTTGTATGTTCTTCTGTCGAGTCAGTATGGGCAAGGTGTGATCATGGCATGTGGTGAACGGCTTTCCGTGAGTCTTTCAGTGATTTGTATGTTCTTCTGTCGAGTCAGTATGGGCAAGGTCTGATCATGGCATGAGGGGAGTGGCTTTCCGTGAGTCGTTCAGTGATTTGTATGTTCTTCTGTCGAGTCAGTATGGGCAAGGTGTGATCATGCATGAGATGAGCGGCTTTCCGTGAGTCTTTCAGTCATTTGTATGTTCTTCTGTCGAGTCAGTATGGGCAAGGTGTGATCATGGCATGAGGTGAACGGCTTTCCTTGAGTCGTTCAGTGATTTGTATGTTCTGTCGAGTCAGTATGGGCAAGGTGTGATCATGGCATGAGGTACGTGAGTCGTTCAGTGATTTGTATGTTCTTCTGTCGAGTCAGTATGCGCAAGGTGTGATCATGGCATGCGGTGAGCGGCTTTCCGAAGGGCTCCATGTTTAAGGCGATGTCCAGAGCTCGGCCGGCTTCTACTTGAGCGTTTAAGCGGGCTTCCTCGTTGCCTGCGTTCCCGCTTGTATTTCAAGTTTCAGGACTCAAGACTGAGTAGTATGCCTCTGGCGATGCTGCCTCTTACACAGTTGTACATGGAGCGTTTGCAGCCGCTCACAATGATGGTGGCTCCGATTCAGACGTCTTACAATGGCGGCTTATTTCGAAGCAAGGAGCTTCAGGTTGTAATGGCTTCAAAGACGTTTGGCTGGGCCAGTCCTACCATTGGGTTGTTGACCCCGCAAACAGTCAACATATGCGCGTGATCTTCATTACCCGCGGCATCTGCATACACGACGAATTTGCGAGCTCCTGGTTCTCGCTTTTCACTGGCCTTGTTGCGTGTGTGGGCTCACGTTCTGAGGTAGCGGTTTGATCCTTCCCCATTTTCTGACGTTCCCTGATAATGGCTCTGAGAAGTCTATCATTCATTTCCCGTTGATGGTCAATCTTCGTAGGATGGTTCGTTCTCTGGGGTATTTCACTGGGCCTCTTTGATATCTTCAAACCTGTTGTGAATTCAGAGCGCGAGTAGCCTCTCGTTTACTTGTAGTTATAGCGGCCTGAACCTGTTTTATAGGTCGACCTCCCCCACCTCAGTCCTGATTTGGTCCAGGTAGGGGAGTGTGTACATTATTCTGCTTAGTACGAGTGATTTACTAATTTGGAAGAGATCGTGCTCTTTCGTTTTTCTCTTTTGATTAGCGATGCGCCTAGTCATTCTAGCTATCTGGTGAACAGGTCGTTTGGTTGCTTCAAAAGTGGGTGCGTTACCCGCAGTATTAGTTAATTTTAGTTCAGGAATCTTAATTGTCTGGACTTCTGTCACATCATTATTATGGAGTTTTACCGTTACCGATATTCTCCATTCTTGCTTGTATCTTCGAATCACCAACAGTTCTGACTCTCTCGGTGAGCAGACGAGTTCCGATTTGCCTGTCCTATCAGCCGTCTGCAGTGCTTCTGCTATCTGTCCATCTGAGCCTAGATTGATACAGGCAGTGATACCATATGCGTACAGGCTATGATCTACACTAATGATATCTTTAATTTCTAGAGCGCAGCTCTCTGGCGCCAGTTCCTGCGTTTCGCGTCGCCGTTGTTCCACTTAAGCAGCTCCGCAGGCGGGGCAACGCCCGCGCTCGCCGCTGCGTGTACCCCTCTTGTTCTCCGGTTGCTACGCGCGCTTCTCCCGCCACCGTTGACCACTGCGTATACCCCCCCCCCCTCCCTCCCTCTGCCTGCGTGGCGACAGTGTTCTCCAGTGGCTCAAGCGCCGGCTCGGCGTCAGCGGGTCACGGTGCGTGCATCCCAAGCCGAAACGCAGAGCCACGTTGACTTGACTGGATAGCGGCATCAGCGGCATCTGTCAGTCGGTGCTATTTCTTCGTCACGCAACGTTCCTATGGGACCACGCGTTGCCTCCCGCGACTTCCTGATCCACAAAGCTTCCTTCATGACAGTCAAGAACAGTTATTGAAGTGTTTCTTGAAAGAATATGTGTGAACAATAAAAAAATTGTCTGTAATTGTAAGTACATGTCTTGTTCGAATTATCTGCCTCAATCTATCGAAAAGCTGACACAGCTAATGAGCTGCGCTCAAATTGCGCATTAGAATTTTTTTCTTTTTTGCAGTTTGATGATAGCAGGGTTGAATGGGAAAGTGGATAGACCGCTCCCTGTGGTGTACCATTGTTTCCGAGTTTCAGCGGGTTGAACAGCAGTGGACCGCATTGCAGCTCCGCTGTTGGGTTCTCTAGAAAGGTTTTATAAAGGCTCTCCTCCCCAGTTATTTTTTGCCTGGTGTTCTAATATCGCATTGTGCTATAGGTTGTAAAAAACCTTTTTAAGGTCAAGTCCGAAAATGGCCTTAGTAGTGGCCATGTTCAAAGAGAAAAACAAATCACAACTGACGACTTAGGAATAAATTACTTGTGCTGGGCATATATATCGATTTTTCAAAATCATTTGACGGTGCGCCTTAGCAAAACATTCACAAAGAAACTTCAGCAATACGGCATACGCCTTAACTCCGATACTCTCTTGATATTACAACTCCAATACCGTTCGCTCTCAGTACGTTACTTAAAACCACAAAGAATTACAGGATGGCGCTTAAATCTGCTTAAGAGCGGAAATGGGTAAAGCCACTAATATACAAGACTACTTTCGCTAACTGCACCGACATTGTCATCCCTACTATCATCATCATCATCATCATCATCAGTATCGCTGCTATCATCATTATCAACTAAAAGCATTGTCACTGTCATCTCTACTATTATCCTCACGCAGGACAACAAGAATTACGGCCGGTTTTTACGAGTCCGGCGGGGCCTTGCCGAATATTGTTTTCAGCAAAAATTTATTATGTTTTACAAATTATTCACTGCGCCAGGGCTTCTATTCAGCACTTTCATAGAAATTTTGAGTTTTTTTTTTAATGTGTTTTCTATAGAGGCAACGTGACGTGTTTACTTTTTCCGGCCTGTCAGCACTGGTGGGCCAGGTTTACTCCATCTTAATGTGCTGCAGGCTGTTTCCCGCTTTATGTTTTTTCGTGATACATCCCACCCAATACTTCGAGCTTTTCTGCAGACAAATTTATTTAACGTTTTACCCACACAGATTATTCCCTCTAACTTCGTCGACCGTTATTGTTTATCGAGTTTTATTCACGAGTTATATTTTGCTGTACATTCGCGAAGAGTCCATTCTTCAACAGAGTACTTGTTTTCGATATCACGAAAACGCTTGTACAAAAGCTTAATTTCTATTCTTTTATCACCTCCTCTTTACTGATCGATGTATAGTGGATTGCCAGGGCATGACGTCCTTAGGCGGGTACGAAAACGTTACTTTCACCATGCACCGAGACTTTCTTCTACAAGTTACACACGGAAACATTGCCTGTGAAGACTTGGCTTCAGAAAAAATTTTATTTTTTTATGATCTGTGAACTGCCGCCTTTGTGCTATACCGGAATTGGTTGACCACAGTTTCATCATTTGTAAGGAAAAAATTTTATTGTGGAATGTCCAGCAACACACCTTCTAAAAACCTGTTTATTCAACTCCGCATTCCGCAATGCAATACTTTGATGCAACGTTTGACATGTTTTTGTTTTCTGTTTTATTTTTTTAAATTGAACATAATGGCTTATGGAGAACTAGAATAATGGATAGGCACTGTAAATTTGTTGTTTCAAGGAAATCTCATTTTTGCCAAATGATTTTTCAACTAGGGAAGTGTACGAGCAAACCGCCTATTAACCGCAGTGTTACTCTCTGTTTGTGAAGTGCTCTGGCTCACTGCCGATCTAATGCGGTTGCCGTGCACTTTGAGGTCTTATTTGCAATGTTTCATGAAAGCTCTGTAAATAGTTCATGTAAATATATACTTTTCAGTGTAATAAACACCGCACATCTAAAGAAGAAAAGCCCGGCGTGGCTTAGTGGCTTGCGCGCTAGACTGGTGATCGGAGGGATAGTGGTTCGATTCACGGTGGAGACGAAATTTTTTATTTTTTTTGCTTAGCTGTCGATTAGTGCGAACATCTCCTGTGGACATTTCTGCAGCCCATGCTCCTAGAGAGGCTTTCGTCTTAAAACCATATACTACCCAGAAAGTTCCTTCTGGAGCCCCTCAAGGGAGCATCCTATGTCCCTTATTATTTGTCCTTCGTGCAAGTAATATGTCGTGACTATTAAATATGTTCAACGGATGGGGTATGTGGATGAGACAGCACTATTCATTAAAAAAGAAATCCTAAATAAAATTTTATGCATGACAAATCTAGTATTGTAGTTGTAGTGACCGTTGGTTCTAAAATAACGTCTGGAGAATCAATGCAAAAACAAACAAGACGCAAGCAATATTTACCGCAAAAAAGTACCAACGTCGCGCAGAGAAAAGTTGGTGCTAGGAAATGGCGAAAGTGAACTACAAGCAGTTCTTTTTTTATCGAATATCAAAGTTGCGATAAGCCCGTTAAATGTGTTCGCTGCAAAGTGAATAGAATGGTAGGAATATTAAATATCATACATTACCAGCTAAAGAAAAACGAATGGCACACAATGGAATATTTTCATCTGCACGGAATTATTTAATGGACGACTACGTCTCAACTAACCTTCATAAATTAACAATATGTCCATAACGCGCGGTTAGTACTATTGCGAATATTTCGTAAAAGAATGACACTTCCCACAACTTCTCATCTTATGGCATTCTTCTTATTACCGCCTTACCTGCCGCTTTATCTGCCGATACAAGGCTGCTGTTTGCGCACGGAATCCCTATTTACTATAATGTTCAACCTTGGATCTTGCTGCCATATCCATAACACTAGAAAAAATAATTCCTGGATCCAGCATTTCTGCAGCACAACATACGGAGATCAATATCATTTCGCACGCCCGCTCTCCTCAAGATAGTTCGTGTTGATGCACACAATCTGCGCTATCGTTTTTCCCTGAATTGTATTGCCATGCATCTGATTCCCAGAAGTTTGAGAAGGCGCGTCTTCATTTTTCATTCTTTATCATTCGCGGCGCTAAACATAACCATCAGTTCCATATCAGTATCCATTTGTGTGTTTTCGCGTGTTTTGGTGGATGCGATAGAACGTGCTGCTTTGTGTACACCCTTTATTGTTGCCTGCCATTTGTGTCCCTTGTGCAAACTTAAATATCGCAGTGTCTTATTTGTGCTCAATGGTGACCTCGATTCACAGTGCGTTTATATTTTTATTGCTGCTGAGCTGTACCCACTAAGAGCGGGCTTCGTCAAACTGCTTTTTCCAGGCTTTTTCCGTTGCACCTTTCTTCATTTCGATGAAAAATAAAACTTTTCGATCAATTGTTTGTTTGATTAATTAACTGATTGATTGATTGATTAACTGATTGATTGATTGACTGACTGACTGACTGATTGATTGATTGATTGATTGATTGATTGATTGATTGATTGATTGATTGATTGATTGATTGATTGATTGATTGATTGATTGATTGATTGATTGATTGATTTGGTAAATGATGTCCTGTATATGACGTGCCATGAGATTTTGTGTAGATCAGTTCAGTTCAGTCGTTCAGTCGTGTCCGACTCTTCGTGGTCCTACGGACCATATCATGCCACGCTTTCCGGTCTCTCACTACCTTCCTAACATCACATAACTTCATCTGCAGCGCCTCGAGGATGCCATCTAACCATCGCGTTTGCTACCTACCCCTTCTCCGGTGACCCTCATCCTTTCCCAACATAAAAGCTTTCTCCAGCGACTCCTCTCTTCTCATCAGATGACCAAAGTAGCTGAGTTTAGCTTTACAATTTGACCCTCCAATGAGCAGTCAGGGTTTTGTGGTCGACAATATCGACTCTCAAGAGTCTCCGCCAGCACCACAATTCAAACGCGTCAATTCTTCGGCGGTCAGCCTTCTTCACTGTCCAACTCTCGCATCCATACATCACAACTGGGAAGACCATAGCACGAGTTATACGGATCTTGGTTGGCAATGTAATGTCTCTGCTCTTTACTAGGCGGTCAAGGCTAGCCATGGCTCTCTTTCCCAGAAGCACGCGTCTCCTAATTTTATGGCTGCAGTCTCCTTCCGGGGTAATCTTGGAGCCCAAAAAGCGAAAATCTGTCACAGCTTCCATTTTTTGTCCCTTGATGCTCCAGGACTTGATAGGGCAAGACGCCAAGATCTTTTCTTTTTAATGTTCAGTTTAAGCCCGAACTTCTCACTCTCTTCTTGTACGCGCATCAAAAGCCTCTTGAGTTCCACTTCACTTTCTGCCATTAAAGTGGTATCATCCGCATATCTGAGGTTGTTGATACGTTTCCCAGCAATCCTCACTCCAGCTGAAGACTCGTCCAGACCGGCCTTCCTCATGATGCACTCAGCATATAGGTTAAATAGGCAGGGCGACAGTATGCAGCCATGTCTCACTCCTTTTTCAATCGGAAACCAATCAGTAAGACCATGCCCAGTTCTGACTGTGGCCTCTTGCCCTTCATACAGTTTCCTGAGGAGACAGATGAGGTGAATTGGAACTCCCATCTCTTGGAGAGCTTGCCACAATCTGCTGTGATCTACGCAGTCAAACGCTCTCGCATAATCAATAAAGCAGAAGTAGAGGGGTTTCTGGAACTCTCTTACTTTTTCCATGATCCAGCGAAGGTTAGCAATCTGGTCTCTAGCTCCTCTGCCCTTCCGAAACCCAGCTTTCACGCCCGGAAGCTCCCGATCCACATACTGCTGCAGCCTACCTTGAAGGATTTTCAACGTCACCTTGCTAGCATGCGAAATAAGCGCGACCGTGCGGTAGTTGGAACAATATTTGGCACTGCCTTTCTTTGGAATGGGGAGGTAAACCGACCTCCTCCAATCCTGTGGCCACTACAGGGTTGTCCAAATCTTCTGACATAATGTATGCAGAATGTTAACAGCGCCATGGCTGAGGTTTTGAAGCAACTCAGCCCGGAATGCCATCAATTCCGCTAGCTTTGTTCTTAGCAAGGGTGGCTAAGGCCCATTCAACCTTACTCTTCACGATGCCCGGCTCGAGATCAGTAATCACAATCGTCGTATGTTGGGTTTGCACATCCGGGTCCTTCTTGTACAGTTCTTCTATGTATTTCTGCCACCTCTTCTTTATCTCTAAGGCTTCAGTGAGGTCCCTGCCTCGTTTGTCCTTTATCATGCCCAGCTTAGCACAGAAGCTTCCTTTGATATCTTTGATTATCTTATACAGAGCTCTTGTGTTCCTCAATTGGCTGTTGTCCTCAACTGCTTGGCACTGTATGTTCAGGAAGGCATTCCTATCTCTTCTTGCTATTTTCTGAAAAATCCCATTGAGAACCTTGTATCTTTCTCTTTCCCCCACAACTTTTGCCATCCTTCTTTCCTCAGCTATTTGCAAAGCCTCTTCAGATAACCAGTTTGCTTTCTTGCATTTCTTTTGCTTTGGAACTACCTCCTGCTTATCCCATTCATGGTATGCGGTGAAATGTTTCCTTTTTCTGTGTATCCTTGCAGTCCCTGGAGGGTTACGTGATTAATCAGTTTCCCTAATCTTGAGATTAGAGTTCGAGTCTGATGTTACCTTGGATTAATCATCATATTATGTTTAGGGATTAAGATCCCTAATATCTCGTTTCCCAACACATGTTTAGGGCAGTTATTGCGGCGCTCGGAGTTTGGGTTTTCAGCTTTGGGCCAGAGTTTTGTTTGTGACCAAGTCTGGTCTGGGGGAAGACGTCTTCAGTCGTGATAGGCTGCCCAAACTTGTCCTTCGCCAGGATTCGGCTAGCTTCGGGTTGTCCATACCAGTGTAGTGCGAGTTGTCTTTCCCGTCGCGTTCGGTCCTTGGGTAGCGGATTTGGCTTCAGATGGATAGAGGAGGTGTCTTAGAACGTACCAGGTACTTTAAGGCGGAAGCCTGTTATGGCTCATGAGCCGCCAGCGTGTCCGTCCGTGCGTCCGCAAGAAGTATCCCACTCCTTCGCGAGATTCCACTCCATACCGCGGAATTCCAATTTGTCGGTCATCCTGATGACGCCATCAGGAAAATAGAAATCATTTTTTACCCGGGAATCAAACCTCCATGCCTCGGATTCCTCGCCGAGCGCTTTATTGAACTGAGGCGCGCTCGGGTTCGTGAATCGCACATCGTGATTCTCTGTGTCTACTGCGAGGTTGATAGTAGCGGGATTCCGCGAGTGACAGATACTGCGCTTTTTATTTCCTGTAAACCAATTGCAGAACGCTGGTGAATTTCGATGCGTTCAACGGGACATTAGTTGTGTTCGACAAAGGCGCGCGATGTACCGCATGTAGCATGCAACCTTCAGGCTTTCGCATTTCTTCACTGCATATTCTGCAGTGCTCTTGAAACTTTAATTTCCTCTAGTTGACTATTTAGTTTGTCGCAAGTTTGGTACTATTGTGAAGTTCCTCTATGTGTTTCTCAGTTTCTCCTTCCAGTCTAGCTACCCCCGTTTCCAACATTCTACTCAGGCGCTCCTTTTCCCATATGCGCACTAGTCCGTTCCTTGCCTCCCAGATATGGGCTAGTTTAGGCTCAGCTAGTCCTCACTCGTTTCAATTTAGTTAGTGTGCGCTTCGACGTCGCCATGTGAAGGTTCTGTCTACTTCTGTTTGTCTTCTATATCTCGCAAGACATAACTGTTCGCTGTTCGTGTATTTGCGTAATTACTCCCGTCTTTGTATCGCTTAGTTGGCTTTCACGCATCGACCTTTCATAAATGATGTCGATACGTTTAATACTGCCAACAGAAGAATCATGTTAACTTCGTCAGCATCAGTGATTACACAAGCGTTGTTTGATGCATCAAACATGGAAACGACGCCATTTTGTAAATGGGCTATGCGTGACAACCAACTTTCTGGTGCAAACTTTTGACAGTCGTCATTTCGACCGATTTCGATTAACAATATTTAAAAGACTCAATTTTAATGCTAACGGGCTTAAATTTTACAATATAACATTTTCCCTATAATAAGAAAAAGAAAGTTCAATTGTTACTTTTATTCAATCTTTCGTTTATTCATTCAGCTTTACATAACATAATATCCGCTGCGTTACGGTCCCACATCCCATTCATAAACTGGTCCGAGAAACCGACATAGGTTTTAAAATGCATATCTGTAGACACGAAACAAAATCATCCAACATAAAACGGACACTTCGTATTGGGTCATCCCAGTACGCTGTGACACTGTAGTTAAAATGTACTAAAATATTCAGAAAAATGAAGTGGGAGTTCAAAATGTGCTACTCAAAGTGTTGAGTTAAGGGAAACCTGAAAGAATGACATGTACGCATGCAGAGACCTCCTCTCTCGGCGAACGTTATCACACCACACTTAATAAATAACTGCGTAAGCATTACAGTAACATACCAAACCAACTTCCGGATGTTTAGGGTACGACTGCGGGAAAAAAGTCTTGCTCTGAATGAGTGAGATAGCACAATGAGAATAAATAGGTTAGAGTGTTGCCGCCGACACCCGGAGTGGTTCGTTTCTAACGTATACGAAGCGCATGTATTCGTATATTACATCCAGCCAGGTCATTTTATAAAATAAGCTATTTGTTTTATTGTAAGGGCGCAGTGACAAGAAGTCGTCGACAAACGGAATTCATGAGTGCACAAACAGGACCCAAACTAAAACAAGTTGCGACATATAACACGCGTTCTAATCAATAAAAAAAGAAATATTACACCAACCCAAATATTGATTTTGCTTTTTGGCTACACACTGTGCAACGCTTTATTCACCCTATAAAGCCACACTTTAAATTAGAACACTCATGGGCCCGTTGTTAGGCTGGTTAAATAATACCCAGCGAACTCCCTTGTGCCTCGGATAATCTTTAAATTCCAGATGGGGTTTAGGTGTAGTAAAGTTGGAGTGAAGCTTTGTTCCTAGCGTTCCTGCTCTGACTCGTTCAAGATAAATGCCGACGGTGACAGCCTTGCTTGCGCGCATACTCCCCGCAGATTGTCCTGTTATGACGTCCCGCCAAGCGCGCTGCAGCTGCTGCGCCTCTGCTCCGACACAGGGGCTTCACTTAAGATTGTCACAGGAGAGCCCTCACAACGTTTTCTGTAGAGACGCCAACGACAGGTATGGGTTAGGTAATAGTCGGGTCAGAGACGAATGCACCATCTCAGCACAGCTTGTAAAGCCCACATGAAGCGGGTTGGTGAATTATGCTCGAAAACCTGTCGTAACGAAGACAACACAATAGATGCGGCCGTCTATCTTACTGACTTGATAAAAACATGCGCTCATTAAAGTTTGCACAAAAATGCAAAACGATTAACATCTCGGTGCCCATACGGGTGTCTCGATCACAATGAAGCGGATGACCTGGAGGGTGACTAATATTGCTCATTAAACCTTTGTACATTGAATGAACGTAACATACGATTAACCAGTTGCGAGGTGATATCCTCGAGATATATAAAACAGCTCCTTTCGAAAATTCGCCCCCATAATAGTGAGCTAATCAAAGCACCTATATGGGCGCTGAAACGTTGATATTTTTTTTTTCATGACTTTTTGAGAGAGTAATTTTTGTCAAACTGGCATGAATTTTTCTCGACACGCGTGATTCCGTCGAACTCTAGAATTCACAGTTCCTTTTATGTAGTGTTTCCTTCATGGCCCAACGAGAGCTGCACCACGATCTAGAGAACAAGCGTTAGGTCCCTCACGGCGGAGCGGTTACACATCGAGCTTCTCTTTTAAGGCGAAAGCCTTCCCAGACTCATAGTGAAAACATCAAAATCTCGCGTCGGCGAGATTTGTCCGCAAAATATGTCAGCGCGATTCCGCGAGTTACAGATACTGCGCCTTTCCTTTCCTGTAAACCAATCATAGAAAGCCGGTGAACTTTGATGCGTTCAATGAAACGCTGGTTATGTTGGACGAGGGGCGCGCGATGTACCGTGTGCAGCAGCAAAGCTCACGCTTTCGCATTTCTCCAGTGCAGATTCTGCAGTGTGCTCGGATTTTTTGGTTTGGTGTAGGAGGTTCATCGTCCCAAAGCGACTTAGGCTATGAGAGACGCCGTAGTGGAAGGCTTCGGATATTTCAACCACCAGGGGTTCTTTAACGTGCACTCACATCGGCCAGCACACGGCCGCCTTGCTTTTCGCCTCCATCGAAAAGCGGCCACAGCGGCCGGGATTCGATCCAGCCTACTTGGCCACAGCAGACCACCGCCCTAACCACTGCGCCACTGCGACGGGGTCCAAGCATTTTTGTAACGTTCACTGTCCGCCTTAGAGTTATAGGAAAAGCTTTCATAGTTCCACTGGCCAAGGGAGATGCAGCATCTCAACGTAGCTACCTAAGCAAGCATAAATTGTGACGTCGAAATTTCTACCAACACAGAAGCAGATAAGCGCTGCAAAAATTCATTCTCCCGTTTCATCACGAGTTTCACGAATTTCATTACGTTAACAACGCATGGTTTTGAAATATCGCTTTCCTAAACCAAGCCGCAAAAGCAAATGCGCAGGACACCGTATCTGGCGATTGCTGCTTTTCTGGGGGACTTATGCCGCGGCACCCGTACATGCTGCCGAGAGGAGCAATGTAATGCTATAAAATAAAAAGAAAAAAAAAACTTCTAGCGATTCCATCATCTTCGACCAAGTCTTTGTAATTTTCCTAACCGCCCGTTCCGTTATGGTCAGCACTGAATCATAGGCTGGGAGGCAGCACCGACGATGAACCGTCAGTTAGTTTTAAAACTCAGCCATCATTTCCTCATGAATAGAAGCATGCTTAAAAATTAAGATTATGGGGTAGAAACAATTGCCTTCAAGACTTCATTCAAGTGTCGTGCTGGGCAAAAGAAATTACCGTTGGCTTACTGTGTTCATTTCCCACAGCGGAAGTCCTTCAGGACGTCTTTTGGTAGGCGCGCGCCTTGAAGAACATTACGCAATGAATAAAGAACAAATATACACGTACTGTGCAGTTTACAAGAATTAAATACTGTTCGCTCGACTGGAGCCCTTAGGCCCACTTGCAAATAGAATACAATCTTCCTCAAATTAACGAAAACATCGCTCCACGTAAGTAATCAAAATTAGGGCACGCTAAAACACCCTGAAGGGTAAACACGATAGCATTGCAATATGAACATTATGCGTCGTTGCTAAGCAATGGTTAACATTAGTTAATAATTACCCATCTTAATTTGCAGTGATAACGAATAATGCTGTTTAGAATGACCAAAATGCAGTGCTACTTAGTAGTGGCAAGTACTAATGCTTATTAGTACTTCTACTTAGTGGCCCTAATTTTCAATGTTGCTATACACTGTAACATATCAGATCTTCGCATAAGCCCCCTGAGCTATGGCATTAAACGAGCGCAGCTCAGTGGTGAGCTGCATTGGTGGGTATCTTGATGGCGTGGTCGCTCTCTATTTGCCCCCAACGACCAGCAAGGTTACGAAAATAAAATAACAAATTGACAAGAAAAGGTGAATTATGCACTGAGCCCAAAAAGTATACATTTAATCTCTTGTGACAGGAAACATAACGCGAGAATAGACGTATGTACACTTACAGGAAGTGACTGCCATGAAATAAAAATAATATGCAGCTTTGGTGTTTGTGTGCTAATTATAGGAACCGCTACTAAGTGCAAAAAAAAAATGTGCAATATTTTTAGAATCGCGTATTTCACAGATTAAATTCATTATGGTAAGATAGCATGGGCGCGTTGTCGACGTGTGATGGCTGGCTGGCAAGCGGTTCTTTTCGCTAGTCTTGCTACTTGGCTTTTATATTAATTGCCGGGTGTCTTGCATGGTACCATATATGGCAAAATTACTTTTGAAAAGGAATTAAATTACATTACTAATTACTTTGCTGAAAGTCGCAGAAAAGTAATTAAAATACAATACTCATTACAGCTCCCAAAAAGCAATGAAATTACATTACAATTACCTATACTGAATAATTCAATTACTTTCTAGTTTCCATCCATGCAAAAACCAAGTAAATAGTTAACAAAACAACTTCTTCTCCAGACGCGAAGAACACGCAATCTTTCGTCTTCCCACCAAATTCCGTCCCTGAGAGCTATTCCATCCCTCTTTCCTATAGCACTTGCCATTACAAAAACAATACAACCGCAAAAAACAACAACAACCAAAGCCGAAGCATTGTCGAATGGTCGTGAAATGACTGGCGAGCCCAGCTTCGTGCAGGCCCGGAGCTGTCTCCGCAATTTGAAGGGCCCGAAGAAGCTAGGTTATTTATTGCTTTCGCAGTCCCAAGAATCGACGTCGGCACCTTGTGCTAACTGCTCAGTAATGCTCAAGCCACGGTGGCGCACGCCATGGACCATGGAGGAAGGAAACAACTTAGGAGAGGCCCTTGCCATTCCCAATGCATTGGAGAAAGTGTGGCGGAAGTGACGTCAAAATTTAGGGTTAGCCAAGTCGGGCCATTACCAACGGCGACGCTGTTGCTATGAAAACTCAGGCCACTAGCAACAGCGTTGCTAAGGGATCTAGGTACGTGAGCGTCGCGGAGAAAGAAAATGCGGAGGGTCAAGGAGGAGGAGAGACGTTGCAGCGTCCGGTCGCGGCGCGGCCACGCCGGCTTCAAAAAAACACTACGTCAGGGCCTCTCATAAGTTCTTTCCTTCCTCCACGCCATGGACCCTTCCGCCTATCTCCCCCCCCCCCCCCCCCCAATCCTTCCTCGCCCCTTGGCGACGAGTGTAACTAGGCACCAAAGTGCCCTAACCGACGCAACAGGGAGTGCCACTGCGCCGCGCTCCCAACTAGTTTTCAACTCCAGCCTTTTTGCACCATCCATCCCTTCAGCATTCCCTTGATAGCCTTGTATCTTGCTGCTTGGAGAATGTTTGCCATGGGATAGCCGTACTAAGTGACCCCGTTACAGACGAGGTTTCAGACGCACTAGGTTCTGCTCAATTCTGTCTCCTTTTGCCGATCCATTACTCTGGCTTCGGCTTGCCGCACGTCGTTGCTGCTTTCGCGGCACTGTACTTTGTTGTCTATTGAAGTAGTGGAGCACTTTAGTAAAAGTAATTACTAAAGGAATTAATTACTTTTGCTACAAATTACTACCAAAAAGTAATTCATTACATTACTAAATTGCTAAACCTAAAAAATTAAATACATTACAAATTACCGAGAAAAGTAATTAAATTACAGTACTTACATTACTGTAATTCAATCACTGCCATGTCTGCTTGATACCCATGTTACTCGGAGGATCCCGGTAAGACCTCGGAGAATCTCCGAGCGGCCTCCTTCCCGGCGATCCGTGCTCTTGGATGTTTTTTTTTTTTCGTTCTAATCTGTGGCTGCTGGCGAGTTAAGCCTACCGGCTGCCTGTTTGGCCATGGCCGACGAGGCTGCTCCAGGCAGCCCACCGTCCCTGTGCGACGCGTCCTCATGTCGGGCGGCTCCTAACACCGTCGCGGACCAGGCTTCGTACCACCCCGACGTCCTTGCACCTCCTGGTGCGCTTCGTGAGTCCAACCCTCCCTCCTCCTCCGCCAGTCTCCATTTGGAACCCGACATCTCTAATCTTTCGGAGCTCCTGGCCTTCGGCTGCGGTCAACTGCGGACTCGGAGTCGCTGCAATCGAGCCGCTTGGAGCTTGGCACGGAAACTGACGCCATGAGGGGCCATGAGCAGATCGTTGCGGCAATCCTGGACAAAATTGTTTCCCGCAACCAGGGCAGTCCTTTCGCCTCTGATCTGTGCCCTGTACCGTCACACTGCGCACTTCTTTGCGTGTGCGGTCGCTGAGCTTAGTCAATCACAAACGCTCCGGACCTCTTTGGCTGCGCAAGAACATGAACTGGGTATCCTCCGAATGCGACTTGCTGGCGTGACTACCCAGGATTCCACGACTGCGACAGACCTATATGACGTGAGGCGGCAACCCGAGGTCCCTCGGACATATTCTGCCTCGTAGAGCGACGCTTCAGAATTTCAATAGGGAGGCGCTGCCATTTCAGCTCCTGCTGCGACCTCTGACCCATCCTCCTCAGTCTGGAGACTCCTGCCCGGATCACCAGCCGCACCAGATGTTCCTAACTTCTGTTGCACCCTTGGGCCACGTTGGTAGCGAGGTGGCGGCTTTGCTCAAGGTGAACATAGATCCAGAAGCTGAGGAAATCCGATCTGTTATCTCTCCCGGCCTCCGTCACGCCTTGACGGTTACGTCGAGAAACCCTGAGGACCACGACCGTCTGAAGTCTGCCATCTTACGGATCGAGGCCACGCGGACCTCCGTCGATGTCCGAATCTCCAAGCAGCGGAACCCGCACGGTCGACTGACTGGGGTTGACCTCGTTATAAGGTCGGAGGAGCTCATCGCGGCACTTTATCATTGGAACCACGCTCTCCATCTGGACCCTTCTTCCTGTAAGGTCCGGTTCTATTTTGCTCAGCGCTCCGGACAGTTTGTTTACGTTATTGAAACTGACTCCCCCCCTCCCCTCGCTTTCGCCCGTCTCTGCGCGGCGCGTCGTGTAACCATCGGTTGGACTTCCGTCGAGGTCCATGAGGACCTGCGTGTTCTCCTTTGCACTTTTTGTGCGCACTATGACCATGCTTTCACGATGTGCAAGCTCAAGAATGATCCTTCGAAGGCGGGTTGTACACGTTGTGCGGGACCACAAGCCTTCGCGGCTTGCCCTAGCTCCGACCAGGACCCGAACGTTAAGTGTGTCCCCTGTGCTGCCTTCGGTCGCCCTTCGAATCATCATGCGGGACATGAGTCGTGCTCTGTTTTGCACGAACGTTCGGACAAAATCCGCGCCCAAACTAAGTATGGGCCTTAGCATCAGGTGAACTCGCGTCGCTTGCCCTTTGGCACCCCAAACCGTAGCTCAAACATCGAACAAATCGAAATGTGGCAATATAACTGTAGGAGGTTTTGACGAAAACAGGGTTTGCTGAAACAATATCTCTGCACCACCCTCATCAGACCTGACATTATCTGTTTGCAAGAGGTAGCAGCCGACAGGTCACCGATGCTAGCCGGCTACTACACGGTTCGCCAACCCCACATGCCGTCTGTTGCAATCGTCGTCGCAAACGACATTACTGTAATCGAACACTCCTTATCCAAACCGGATGTTGAGCACTTAGCGATAGAAATAGTGTCTAACAAACGGGGCCGAAAGAGCACATTCGTCGTCAACATGTACAAGCCGCCACGACCCGCAAAGGCCGATTTCACCAACCTTCTTTCTGAAGCCACCCGACTTGCGCAAGCAAATCAGCTTATCGTGGTCGAGGACTTCAACGCCCCCCACCGTAACAGGGGGTACCAGTCAAACTCAGTCAGAAGAGTTACCGTAACGCGAGAAATAAAAGCCCTTTGCTCGGAACTCCTCACCGACCCTCTATATTCCACCAGGGAAGGCAACAGCGTCACCCGTGACTCCTGCCTGGACCTCACCCTGATCAAGAACGTTGCTGAGGCTACATGGACGAACCGAGAGGAAACCCTGGGAAGCGACCACTGCATACTAAGCACATCTATACCATCTACCAAAATCCGAAGGTGATCTGGGCGCTGCCCACATAACCGGCTGACCCAAATTCCGCAACGCATAAGTCTCATCAGATCCAATCCTGTCTATACAGGACTGGAGCGAAGACATCAGATAAGCACACAAGAAAGCAACTAAAAGAGTACAAAGCGCACCGGAAGCCCCAGAGGTAGACCGCCATCTTCTCAAGCTATGGCAGAAGCGAAGCCCCCTTGTGAGGCGATGGAAAAGACAGCGCCTAAATAGACTTCTCCGACTTGGGATTGCGCAGCTCACGGAGGAAGCCCAGACATACGCCACCTACCTAGCACAACAAAATTGGCAACAGTTTTGAGAGTCATTGCGAGGAGCGCTGGGAACCTCCTGTACCTGGGCATTCCTGCGGAACCTCACTGACCCCTCTAAATCAAAATCCACATCTACACGGACCCTGGATCGTATTGCTCACTTTTTTCCGGGGAACGACGCCACGCTGCTTTAGGCTCTAAAGGACAAATACACCGGCACCAGCACCACTCCACCCTGCTCTTTGACCTACCAGAGTGAGGAAACTCCGGCACTCGATGTTCCCATCTCTGAAGCCGAGGTGTACGCTGCAGTTCAATTATGCACCCGTAACACGGCGACGGGAGCGGACAAGATCAGCAACGCCATGATCAAGGCGCAGATTAGCGACCTCACCAAGTACCTGAACGATTCGCTGTGGGAGAAAAATGAAATTCCCTGTGAGAGGAAACGCTCGCAGATAATCGTAATTCCGAAACCGGGCAAGAAGCCGGCGGTCGAAACGCAACGACCCATATCACTCATCTCGTGCCTGGGCAAGCTCTACAAGCGAGTCAACCAGACGCGACTTCAACGCTACATAGAAGATAATGGCCTTTTCCATCCCTCCATGATCGGCTTCAAGTCGGGCCTGCCCACTCAAAACGCTTTCTTTCTCCTCAAGGAGGAGGTACTTTCCAACATTTCGAGAGGAGGCGATCACCTCATTTGGCTCTAGATCTCAAAGGCGCTTTTGGTAACGTGTCTCACGAGGCAAACCTATCTGAGCTCAATAACCTAAACTGCGGCGAACGCACTTTCCGATATGTCAAGAACGTTTTCTCCAACCGAAAGGGCAAACGATTGGAATGGGTGACATAAGATCGGATCTTCAAGACATGCCAAACAAGGGCACGCCACAGGGATCAGTCATCTCCCCGGTCCTCTTCAACATCGCCATAATTAAAGTCGCAAGGGCTCTGCAACAGGTCTCGAACATCGGATACACCCTGTATGCTGACGACATTACGATCTGGACAACCACCGGCTTTCTAGGTCAGAAGGAAGAAACACTTTAAGCAGTAGTAACCTGCGTGGAAACACAGGCCTTTCGATGCGGGCTCCGATGCTCCCCCGATAAATCCGAAGTCATCCGCATACATGGATACCACTACACATCACCAGAAAATCTTAGCATCCTCCCGCATGGGGTCCCAATCCGGGAAGTACCACTCATCCGGATCCTAGGTCTCTGGCTTAAAAGAGCTATAGGAAGCAGACCACGTGCTCCACCTCCTCAAGACTACAACACAGCAGATCTCTAAAATGATCCGCCGGGTGGCCAGAAACAGAAAAAGAATGCAGGAAGAAGACACGATCCGTCTGGTGCTGGCGCTTGTCATCAGTCGGCTTTCCTATGGACTACCCTACCTCACTCTGCTCCGAAAAGATCTCAACAAAGTCAATGCAATGATACGTGCAGCTTACAAGAACGCGTTAGGCCTCCCACCATACACCTCCAACGTCAAATTGGAAGCGCTTGGACTGCACAACACATTTGAAGAGATTCAAGAGGCTGTCCTTCTGTCCCAGAGGGAACGCCTTCTGTCAACTGAGACAGGCCGGCTCATTCTCGAGCGCGTTGGCTATCCGGCGGACCTACAAGCCATCCAGTCAACGACTAACATTCCTGTTTTGTACCGGGCAAGAGTATATGTGGCCCAGCTCCCAAAAAAACATGTCCCCAGTCCTAAACGAAGGCAGAAGACTTACGTTAAGCGCGCAGTGGAACGCAGTCCGAAAACTGTATATCTGGATGCCGCTCTATACGAGCGTACAACGACCGCAGCAGCAGCCGTGGTGGTGGGCTCTTCTTGCACAAAAGTCTCCAACATGTCCATCCCACACTGTACTATCACAGAAGCGGAAGTGGCGGCGATCGTGCTGGTCATTACCTATTCGCCGCGAGATCGACCTAGAGGTGGTGTCACCGTCACTCCGGTAGTGTGGATCGGCAGCCGGCGGCGCTCGCAGAAATGCACGCTGCGTATGTCTGCTTCTGAGTTTACGGCGGGCTTGTTGGCGATGAAAACGTGTCTTCTGCAGTATTTCTGCCAATGCAGCAGAAGAAGAGCGGATTTTAGGAAAACAAAGCACGCAACCACCAGTCTTCTAGATTTACTTTGCACGTTTCTTGCGCTGTACCGCGCTCACGCGCCTAATGCTTGGGCCTGCCTAACGACAGCTGTGTTTTCCTTATCGACTTTTAAACAGTTTGCGCGTGTCTCATGCGAGTAAGACCGGCGAATTTAGTGTCAAGCCCACGCAGGTACAAGGTTCGTGCTCTGACCTGCAGTAATTTAGATTGTAACGAGAAAGCCTGATTCATTATATCGTACTTGACTCGAGGATTAAGCAGGTTAAATGTAGCATTGGCAGCGCACTGTATGGCGAGTTGCTTTAGACTGAGTGCACATCAACTCTGGCTGAGACAACCACGCACAAGTATTCCCCAAAAAGGAGATCACGCCGACACTGTACAGGAAACCTCGCCGCACAGGAAAGCTGATTGTTCACGTGTACAGAGCTGAGTGGATTGAATTTGCCGAGATGCTTTTTGCGGCCACTGTCATAGAATGTGATAGTGTATTAATGCATGCGCCACTAACTGTAAATGATTTCCTGACACCGAGGAAAGTATAAGGGATTTCTGATGTGTGTGACGTTAATATATAACGGTAAATTAGTAGTGTAATTATTTTGTTTTGCAATGCGAATAAATTTCTCCGTGTGAGAGAACTTTTACACACTTGACAGAATTTACAATAATCAGCGATTAATTTTCAGTAACGTTAAAGTGCGAGCTACGAATTACTCGCTGAGAAGACATCGTTATAAACTGCGCCTGGGCCCTGTCATGTTCTGGGAAGCAATTTTACAGGCTGAAAATTTCTTTATCAGTAATTATTTAGCAGTTACTAAATCTTATGCGAAGTAAAATATTACGGTTGCTTCCAAAACAGATGCCGGGTATAAAACTATTCCGAAAGAAAAGGAGGTCATCTTATCATGCGACCATAAAAATGTATTCCCGAACTGTAAATGATATTTAAGTCCGCATGGAGCTGTTTTACTCCCCTTGTCAGAAATGACAAGTTTTGTCGGAAGACAGCACTTGGACGAAAAGGGATTATAATGATTAAAATAGGCTACCAGTAAAGTACATTGATCTAGGTGTATTATGTAATATTTAGGGTAACAATTAGGTGCAGGGAATATGTTTCCCAAACATTCTAGCATTTCTCTAAAGCAAACTGTGCTCTCTAAAACTTTTATGGATGCACAGAAGCCTTCAACAACAAAACAAAAGAAAAGAAAAGAAATGCACATTGGCCCGGGTTTAACGCATGAAAGCGGCATCGGCTATGACAAATGATTGCAGAGGCTGGTTTTGGTGTCGTTTTTTTTTTTTTTCATTATTAACACCACATTTACCACGTGGGACTGTTTACTGTGCAGTCAAATCCCAAAGCAGAGGACGCCTTTCGAAACGGTTGTGATTGATTCCCCCGTTCTCGAAATCAGCAGTCGAGCGCCCTTACCATTAAGACATCGCGACAGAGGTTTAAAAGCAAAAAAAAAAAAAAAAAAGTACTCACACAACTCTACCGTGCATACAGACGGCACAGTAGGCATAGAGTGGTCTGTTCAAACTGCCTTCTGCTATAAGAAGCAGTCTGCGGTGGCATATGTTTTAGTAGCTGCGGTATTCCAAACAGAAACGGGAATATGCGATTTCTGAGCGTTTTCAATAACTTTTATTGACGGCAACGACCTGCTTTGCTTTGACATGGCGGTAACGACAGTACCACTTCGTTTGAGACATTGCATGTCAAAGGATCTCAAGCGCCGAAGACGGCGATGGATGATGTGCTTATCCAAGCATGACATGCTCGATACGGACAAGTATGAAGCGTGGGGTTATAGACTGTTCATGTTTATTTTGCAAGAGGCAGATAGGTAAGCAAAAACTCACAGGAACTGCGAAACAAACAAAAACACTTCTGTACACGCCGCACGCGCGCGTAAATCACTGCGGGCTGGCACGCGACGCGAAAACGCATCCACACTGATTAGGTTTCGCCGCTGAGCCGCAAGGTGGCGACTCTGCTCGATCTCGAAGCCAATGCAGACGCGACCAACCGAAAGCTTCACGTAGTCAGACTCACAAGCGGCGTGTCGGCTCCTTTTTGCAGGCAGAATACCTACAAAATTAGCTCAATTCACGACTAATCCATTGGCTACAGATTCACGACTCCAACATCAGATCACTTGAGTCCCGGGGCACTCCGGGTTGGAAGGTAATGAGGTCGCGGATAGGCTAGCTCGAGGTCACACAAACCGAGCGACTACCATCTCCGATCTCACAACTAGCATCCCTGCATGTCCCCGTGGCCTACGGCGCGTGACTTAAGTACCTACGCGAACAACGTCGGATTTAACCCCCTCCACAAAAGGGGCTAAATGGACAGGAAACGCGGGAATGTAGAGAGCTCCAAACAAACACTTTCCCCAACCTACATCAATACAGCATCATTTTCTCAAAACACTACACAGACATGCCCTTGGTGCAACGACCAGCTGTCACATCACATGGGGGTGCACGAGTCCCAACCCTGCAGACATAAACAAACACCATTCGGAGGCGCAGTGGAAGGCCACTCTTCTATGCTCTGACCTAGCGACCCAGCGTAGGCTGGTAACTCAGGCAAGAGCGGCAGCCCGGGTCACTGGGGTATTGAAATGAAGACTCCACTCACTGCCCCCTCCCCCTTTTTCTTTTTGTTCCCTTTTCTTTCTTTTTGAAATAAAGTTTTCTCTCTCTAGTCTCGACGTGTGTACAAAGGGAAGGCACCAGAAAAAAATGAAGGCGCGTTCAAACTAATATCTCTCGTTGCGACCTTAAAGGAACAAGAGTTGGCTCTTTGCCATGATCACATTAGGAAGCCTGAAATGCAGCATCTATCAAATGCTCGACAGAAAACTACTTACGACGTTCGTAATTACCCGTATTATAGCAGGTCAGGTCTGTAGCTAACTGCAGCCGCTGTTAAACTTGAAACTTGAGCAGTTTTGTAAATCGGTATTGCAAGGCTGTCTTCCCTGTTCATTGCTCTTTATATCCAAATGTGAATGTCCATTTTCGCACCGGTTACAGCCATTTCTTTTTTGTTTTTGTTTTTTACGTCGGCAGTATGTAACAATTAAATTTTTATTACCCCTATAGTGAGCGGCTAGCAAAAGCAAAGTAATCCAAGTGAAAGGAATCATACAGATGTGCCTGGATATCCTGGACAAGTACCATGTTTTGACAGAACAAGTATGGTTACGATTCCCTTAACGCAGGGTGCACAGTAGTCCCTCAGTACGACGATGTTTTCATCCCTTTAATGTAGCCGCAAAGGCATAGACAGCGTGAAACCCTGGATCAACAGAAAAAGCGCACATTTGATAGGTTGTGTTTCTTTTCTACGGTTTAACGTCTCGAAGCGAGTCGGGCTATCAGAGGCCCGTAGTGGAGGGCTCCGGAAATTTGAACCATGGTATTCTTTAACGTGCACTGACATCGTACACTACACGGGGGCCTTGCATTTAGCTTCTATCGTAAAGTAACCGCTGCGGTCGGGATCGCACCCGCATTCTTTGGCACAGCAGTCGACCGCCTTAACCACTGCATAACCGCGACGAGACCCGCATGGGAGATGCTGTAGAGTGGAGTCGACCTTAACAGCCTCTTACAATGGCCAGACATTTGGAAAAGCGAAAGGGCTGTAAATTTTCATTCTTTAAAATTATTGCCCGAGGAGTGCTCTAAATCCGTTACTGCACCCGGCTGCTCTCCTCCCCATTCTTTCACCTGCCCCGTTCATTTTCTCTCCCAAATTAAGAGGCAGTGCGGCACGCCTTTCGAACTCTGCTGTGCGCAAGGAAGGCAACCCACGGCCCACGTTGAGGAGCGAGGAGCAACAAAATGAGAAGACATCAAATAAGAAGCCGACGCTCTGAACGCCACTCCATAACGGGGCCGCGAAACGTGGCCCAGAAAACCCGAGATTCGTAAGCGCAGCGCCGCTCTTTTGCCAGCGTGTGCCGATACTTTTCCCGCGAAGAAAAAAAAAAGAAACGAGAATCAAATACACGAATAACAAGCAACGGTAGACAAAGAAAGGTTGGCTCGAAAAAAAGCAGAAAACGGCCAACTTAATATGGACATCCTCCCTCCGGCAGAAGGACTTGTTATGCGGCGAGGCAAGAACTGCAGCAAGAACACTTGGTTCCTTGCGGGGGAATGAAAGCCACTTACCAAAAAGCTTCTCGGCGCTCTATCGCACAACAAAGCCCGACTCGAGCTTATTATGAAATCCCGCTCCTAGCAGGCACAAAACCGCAGCGGCGCGACTTCTCGCTCGGTCGAGTTAGCCGCCAAGTCGAAAAAATGCGCCTCTCATGCATTCAGCATACGCTCCCGGAAAGGCATCCAATACGCAAAAACAAGACAGAGCGAATGTAGCTATTCGGACGCTGTTCTGGGGCACGTTTGTAGGTCTATGAGTTCACCAGGCTTTGTCTGCATTTCCTTTAGTTTTGAGCCACGTGGGTGGTCCGCGCAGTCATCTCATTCGACTGCTTAAGTACTATTCCGAGCCATGAATCCTGGGTGCAGTAAAGAGTCGGTTGGTCTTCAAGCATTGCACAACATACCGAAGCCGTCACAACTGCTGCTTGATACAGCAGGAACTTCATTGAGAACGTCAAACGTCATGGATGAATAGTTTAATCGGAGAGCAAGAATCCTCGCCTGCAGGACAGTAACTTTATGATGATGAGCCCTGTCCACGTGCCCAGAAGGCTAGATAAGAAATTTGATCTGGCCCGTATTTAATACTCATTTGTAAGAGAAAACGGCGGGTTGGAATTTTGTAATGGCTTACCCGTTACAGGAATACCGGAACTTTTGGCAGGTGAAATCTAATAGACTCTCTTCGAAGATCACGAAAGCCGCCATATAGAAAGCTACGTCATTCAGAGTACATAGGGGCGGAAGCTTCTCGGTAAGTGTTGCATTCTGGGCAGCTGCTAAGCGTCTGACACAACATTGTGAAAATGGCTGATTTAAGGGACTTATTTCTTCTACCTGAGACATGCACAGTGAACGTACTCAAAATGTGTCATGTGCCTTTTCTGTACAGCGATGGGTGGCCGCGGGTTTAGTTTTTAAAAGACGCTGGCGTAAATCTTTCTCGCTCCCCAGCAAGATTCCATTGACAAGAGAATAGAACGGTCGAGTCCCGACCCCTCTACTCCGTGATGCATGTAAGGAAGGCCGCCCTAAGCAAGCAAAAGCGCGCTTTGGATTCACAAATTATCACGTACAAGAATACTTTAGTCCCGCTCTTCGTTGCTTCAACTGCCAGCCACATGGCGAAAAACTGTCGCAGTCCGGGCCGATGCAAGATCGGTTCGGGGGACCATGCGCACAACGAGTTTAAATCAGTACTCTAACTCAGGCGCGCGAACTGCTGATGCATCGAGTTGCTTACTTCTCTGGATGCCCTCAAAACAGTGGGCCTTGATTACTTCGACGACGTAAAATATTGAATGGAAAATCAGCCAATCCATATGCACCGCTTCTTAGCCTCGACTGCCTATACTGGTTATAAAATGGTAGAATGATGAGCTGTGTTTCACTCGCTGACGCTGCAAAGATGTGCACGTCAGGAACCGGGCAAACATTCTTCAATTGGGATTCTTCAATTACGTACACTCAAGAGTTGAAGAGATCTGCTCACCAACGATCTGCCTGCAAAGCTCATCCCTCGGATCCTCTCTTTGTGCACATTGACTTTCGATGGCAGCATCAGCAGTAACGTCGTTGTCTGAACACAAGGCTTCCATCACAATGGTACAAGTTGGTCGTGTTCGTGCTATTTGGAGCAGTACGATCGATTCTGTCACCGCTTCCACTCACAAGCAGCGTTCCGGAGTGAAGCCTCTGTCGTTTTTGGATCCTTTGCTGGCTGAACTAGAAAGGTCCAGACTTGCACAATCAGTCGCCTAAGTATAATCGCTATCACGATATCGCGGCTTTTCAGCGGGAGGTCAAAATTTAAAAAAAAAAAATAAAACTTGGAGGAGATTTTTGTAGACTCCTTGTACAACATAATTTCTTTATATTGTGTCTACAAGAAACATTGAACTACTATCGACCTTGTGGCGACAGTAGAACACGAAAAGCGTCACCGTCGACTAGTAGCTGCTGCATTTCTAGATATAAAGGGAGCTTACGACAACGTCCTCCATGAAGCTATTCTTGATGGACTTGACGACGTCGGAGTTGGTGGCCGGCTGTACTTGTGGATTGTAAGCTATCTCAGCGGCCGCTCTGTTTACATGACTACGCCTGAAGGAGATACTACCCGCTTTCAGGTCGGTCGTGGAGTTCCACAGGGAGGAGTTCTCAGCCCAACTTTATTTAACATTGCGCTAATTGGCCTGGTGAGTGAACTGCCAACTAACATCCACATAAGTGCATATGCTGACGACATCTGCATCTGGGCCTCTGGTTCGACGCGCCCACAACTACGTGCGAGACTGAAACGAGCTGTGTCATCAACATCGATGTACTTACGGCGTCAAGGTTTACTTTTAGCGGCAGAAAAGTGTGCAGTGATCGCGTTTACGGGAAAATGTGTCAGCCACTACCCGATTACCCTTCATGGAGTCGTAATACCATACGTCTCCAGGCACAGATTCTTGGGAGTAATTATTGACCACCGACTATCTTGGTCGAAACATATTGCTATGGTGAAGAAAAGGCTAATTATTTTTGCCATGTACTTCGTTACATAGCTGGCATCAAATGGGGTCCAACTGAGCGCTCCTTAATACGGCTTTACGAGGCTCTGTTTGTTGGCTACATCCGGTACAGTCTCCCAGTACTCTCTAGTATGAGCATTTCCTGCTTGCGGACTTTAGAGAGCGTGCAAGCGCAGGCACTGAAAATATGCCTTGGACTGCCCAGATGCACCTCTAACAAAGGCACAATTGAAAAGGCACATGCTCGCCCAATGTCCATATACTTGTCACACGAACCACTTCGTGTATATTTACGAGCACTTACAAGACACCGTTTTCACCCACTCAGCAAGATTCTGCATGAGAGGCCGGACTGCAGTTTTACAAGTGCACTCCGCTGCCATCAGTCGCAAGTACCGACAGGATATGCCCTCCCATATCGTCCCACCCAACCACCATGGACGATGGATAAACCTTTGGTGCACCTTCGTGTTCCCGGAATACTAAAGAAATCAATGGTACCAATTAGTGGACTGAAACAACTTACTCTGGCACACATCTGGTCAGAATATCCCAAATATATTCAGATATACACCGATGGATCTGTGTCAGCACAGGCATCCGCTGCAGCTGTGGTCATACCAGCTCAGAAAACGACTCTGCATTTCCTTTTGGGACATACCTCTACATCAACCGCTGCCGAACTTGTAGCCATTCGGGAATCTATTCGCTACATATGTGGGGAACCACCTCAAAAATGGTGTATATCCACGGACTCGAAGACTGCATTACAAATTTTGGAAAACTTCTTACGCCACACTGCCTATCAGTCCCTGGCACTAAACATTATGGAGCTCATGACATCTGCCTAGCTGCAAGGCCACATAATAATGTTTCAATGGATCCCTGCCCACTGCGGCCTCCATGGGAGTGAGCAGGCCGATGTTGAAGCGAAAAGCGCACTCATCAATGGCTTCCAAACAGCTGTGCCTCTTTTCAAGAGCGGATAAGACGTGTCTTCTAAAGAGTTGTATGAATATTGCTACAGCAGCTTACTGGGCTCAACCAGACGCCCGACACATCCGTCTCAGAAGGCTCGATCGAACATTTAAATTTAATGTTCCGCACCATCAGGCATGCTTAATACATAGACTTCGTTTAAACGTAGCTTTCACGCGCAAGTACTTACATTTAATTGGACAGATGAACTCACCGGAATGTTTAACTTGTGGCATCCCAGAGACTGTGGACCATATATTATTGGTGTGTCCAGCGTATGCGCGCGAAAGAAGTGTGCTAGCCGCTTCCTTGAGGCGTTTAGACAAGAGGCCTCTGTCGGAGGAACTGCTGCTGGGCGCTTGGCAGGACAAGGGGAAGGGCGTCCAGGCAGTGCGTGCTCTTTGCCGTTATTTGAGCGCCAGCGGACTTGATTCGCGCTTGTAAAGCAAGCTGCTGTGTCTGTATATATATTTCATATGCCTTCTCCCAAATCGTCACCCATCATGACCCCAGTGCAGAGAAGCAGGCCAGATTTGAATTATTCGGGCCAACCTCTCTGCCTTTTCCTTTCAATAAATCCATCTATCTATATTGAACTACTATTTGCATCTAACTGTCTTGCTTTTCATCGCTCGCGAACACGATAATTCGACAGCACGGCGTCTGTATAATAGGTCTATTCGCGCAGTCGTCGTAGCAGAAAATCTTAATAGACCAGTAAAATTCTCAAACAGCTATATTTTAATGACGCCAAACTTATCGAGGAGGTTCCAGTAAATATAAAGGGAAGTGCTTGAGTTGAAAAGAACATTGCTTTACGTTTTACGGAAATCGAAACCAGGACACTGCGAGTGCAAGGCATGTAGAGAAACCATTTTTTGTTTTTGTTTATTGACACAGGTGAGAAAATGCTGCTTGGTTCGAGCTTAATGAAGATGGACCAAGGGAATGCGCTATGCGAATGAGATCCGATAGCGTTATTGCGATCTTTCAAGAGTCCTTGCGAACTATGTCTCTGCCACGATTAGGCAAAGGTCTGCTATCCACAATACGAGTTTATTTTTGTATTCATTTTTTTTACCGACACCGCATGTAAGCACGTCTCTTCACCTCCTCTCCGCATGGCATCGAGCGTGGGTCAGGCACACGCGTGACGTCCGAATAAATTTAGCCTTGTGCAGGCGGCATGTATTTATAGACAAACAAGTGCGACCCGAGCAGCTCGCGCGAGTATTTTCGGGCAGCGCGGCACTTCACGTGACGCCGCAGTATGTCCCAGTGGAAAAAACATGCGTGCACAGACGTCGGCCGGCATGACCAGTGGAAAATGTTGGTGTGTTGGCAGCGCTTTTTGCGCCACACAAGAGGAACGTAGGTGAAAGCATTGTGCCAGGCAATCAGACGTCTCACAACCCTGCTGCTTATGATGGAGCCCGCCCGCATACAAGCGAGCCTTCCCGAAAGATGTCCGCGACACTGCATGTATACACAGCCACCACTCGATGCCCGGACTATTATTTTCTTTCTGAAAACAACTGTGTGCTCACGCACTGCAACTCTCACCTCGCGGTAAAGGACGTTCTTGGGCTATCGCCAAGCGGGCCTAGCGTGCCGAGCGCGGAGTGGCACTCGATAGTTCGTCGTCGCGGCTCTCTCTTCTGCGTAAGTTTGTGCACAATGGCAAGAGTAAGACGAAGCAAAATACGCACAGTGTTCTATAACTAACCCATGCCTCGGGCAAGCTTCGCCTTCTTCCTCTCCGCTCGCACCAGACGATAATTCTTGCCGGTGCCTCCGTTTAAAAAAGTGCTCGAGGTCACCACTCAATTCAGCGAAATGCGGGCAGCAGAGGGAACACTTTCCCAGCTTTACCAAGGTGTCCAAGACTTTCGAAAAGTCTTCACAAAATACAGTTTCATTGCACGATAAACTGAAAATGTGTTTAATGCCAGTCAAGGAATGACTAATTGAATAAAACATTATTAAACTGAGAGCCGTACATCCCTCATGCAGCGCGAAACTATTCGCCGGAAATAGTTGTACAGAAAGTCACACGACGGAATGTGAAGAAATAAATAAAAAATTGTGGTAAATTGGTTTAAAGTGGATGAGGATGTATGTCGTAATGAGAGACAGAAGAGACCGGATATCCGGTCATGGCTCGCGTCATAGCAACCGTGATGCGCCAGCCGCTGTCGAGACACCGATGCGGCGATTAGGACAATGACGTGCACATCAGGTATCAAAGAAAAGTAATGATATGTCAAAACCATAATACAATGTTGAAAGAGAACTGTGAGAAACAAGTTACTCTTAGAACATAAGAATAATTAACCTACAACTTCATCGTTTCACGGTTCCGTTCATGATACTGTATGTAACTTTCGAGGCCCCCCCTGTCTCTGTATTTATTTATTTATTTTCAAAGGTGCCCCCAGATACCCCTGTGGATACCTCACCTTCCCTTGTCGTTTCAGGCGTGCATTTGGTCCTAAGGCATTACTAATGGACATTCACGTGGCGCCAGATGCGCCCTCTGAATGCACTTCCAATTGTATGCCCTAATCGCCAAATGACCTAAACAATTTAAATTAGTTTATAGGAAAAGAAAGGCGCAGCAATTGTCGCACTTCTAGGTCGGCACTTGACCAGTACCTTAAGGGGAGGGAGGAAGATAGAAGTGAAAGAAGAAAGAGAGAAAGATGCTCTGGTAGTGGAGGGCTCCGAATAATTTCGACCCCGTGGGGAGGATTGTCCTTCCCTGACATCGCACAGCACACAGACGCCTTTGCGTTTCCCTTCCGTCAAAACAGAGCCACCACGGTATTGTTCGAACCCCGAAAATCCAGTTCAAAAGCCAATCTACCGAAACGGGCATTTTCAGAGGATGGGGATGAGGAGGAGGAGGAGATGTGGACAACGCTCTGTGGGAGAAGTAGAAAGCGTACAGAGGTCATCACGCTGCCGATCACGCGGTTGCACGCGCTACATGAGGAAGAGTGGGATTCGGGCGTGGCTGCAGAGAGCTTTCCCCTTCATACATGTAGGCGGTCCAAGTGTCTGGAAGCTTTTTTGAAAAGTAGTTCTGTGTTCAGAGCCACGTTGGTGACGGCTGTCTGTCACGCCTGTGGTTCCACTGTTGTACGGTGCTCCAAAAGTGGGCTAATGAGCATCACGTCGCACAGCTCAGTTGTGGAGTTTCTTAATAATGTCTAGCTCCTGCTTTTTCTAGCACGCCCACATCACAGGGCACAAATTGAGATATTCTTCTCCGAAGGGGGATTTAGCTCACTATGGGTTATTAGAAAAAGAAGAAAAAATCGTATTCCTTAACACCAAGTCTTAAATCACGGGGAAGAGATCGATTTTCAAAGTGCAGTCAGGTTTTGCGGTCGCAGTGCAAGAACTCGGCTGTTAAGGTAGCAGAATGCAGTTTCAATCACATGAATGTGAGCAGTGAAAGTATTGCGCCTTTCTAGTTTTGGTAAAGTTCGCTTAGCATTTGTGTTGACATCGCCTTTAAGGTGTCCACCTAGAACTGAAATAGTTTTTCGCCTTTTCAATTTGCGCTACGAAACTAGCCCGAAGTGAAGCTTTAATTTTCACTACCTGGGGTTCCTTCATGTGCACTGCTGCAGGGAAGTATTCATGGATGCCTGATGTCTTTAGGCGTTAGTTAGTTTGGTTTCCACGGAAAAGAAAGGCGCAGTATCTGCCTCACTTCTTTATGGACACCTGTACACTTACAATGAAGTGCATGAAAGCAGAGGTATGTCCACAGTTCGAATTCCTATCACAAGGAAGCCTCCAACTTGACTAGCAGATGGACGCTAAATAGAAAGCGAATTCTCATGACTCCACCCAGAACGACGCGCAAATATCGGTTACATCACTATTTTGGTACGAAATCCCCTGCGTATTTTTTTTTTTTTTCCAACACGTTTAGAATGATGCCAAGCTATTATAGGTTACGCCGATGCCTCTTTGACGGAACGATTTGTGCGCGCTATCCCATAATGCATTTACGAACAGTAGCGACTGTCGAAATATCCCTACCGAATCAATATTCGTGCTAAATAGAAAACGTTCATGCTAGCTTCGCTTTCAGCAGTATAGCTCGTGTGAATTATACGTTTAGCAGCCAAAACACGTATCGCCGATTTCCGCTACGGGGCACACCACACTAAATCGACTTAGACAATTAGGACGACGCTTCGAATTAACAGTAGACGTGACAGCGCCTTTAACCCACCTTTTCATTCCACGAATACTTTGACGTCCTTGCCTATTTGGTTCAGGTAAAAGAAAGGCGCAGCACCTTTTTCACTTTTCAGTGGGCACCTACACTTATCTGAGGTATATATGCCTTTGGTTCGATCCCCTATCGCAAAATGCAGCACTGACTGACTAGCAGATGGGGACTAAATTGGAAACAAAACGGTATGGCGCCACCCTGAATATCGCAAAAATAACGGTTACGTCCCTATTCGGATGCAAAATCATGTGTGTGTTCCCTCAATTCTGGATTACGACAACGGCGCATTTGACCGAACAAGATCTACATCCTTCGTGTAAATCTAGTATTACCGTCACGTACTTACGTCAAGTAGCTACTCGTTGCTCCTCATAGTCACAGCGAATTAGCTGAACATCACACAATCTCAGAAGTTGGGAAATACGAGATCAAAAGCTGTGACCTCAGACATCGGGATTAGCACGGTTTCGTGAACTGCGTTGCCCATTCTGGGAAGGCATGCGTGAGGATAATGAACGCCGCCACACGACCTGTACGGCCCGATCGCGGCTGCCGGATGGCGTCGGATTGGGCCATTGGAAAGGTGGCACATCAGCCGAATTGCCATGGCTGCATTGAGCCGAAGCTCGGACCTTGCACGTATACGGCAATGACAATTGGTTGTGAAGAAAGGAAACAGCGCTTGCTTTCCTTCCTGCTTTCTCTCTTTCTCTCTTTCCCTCTTTCCCTCTTTTCCTCTCTCCTTCTCTCCTCTTTCTTTCTTCTTTTCTTTCTCTCTTTCTTTCTTTCTTCCTTCCTTCATTTCTTCCTTTCTTTCTTTCTTTCTTTACATGGACGACAGGCATCTTGGTGATCCTGTGTAAAGAGCGCAAACATTTCGTTACGAACATCCAGCAGGAATGCGTACAAATCCAGCGTTTGATTTGTACTACTGCGGGGCTCATCTCGCCTAACCGTCGCAGTGTGCTATTTGAAATGTGCGCTGCATTTGTTAATTCATGGCGTGCAAAATATCATTCTGGAAAATTTGCCGCGCATGTGCTAGAAGATTATTTACTAAAGTCGTCACATCGCCCCTTTTGAATAACGTTTCGTCGCTGTAATTTCATACCACAATATCGCACTTGGCGTGAACAGTTGCACAGGTCTTCACAGCAATTCTCAGGGGAGACAGCCCCGTACCGAAGGACGGGGCAACACAGGCTTAAAAAGCAAAGATTGGGCAGCACAGGCTTCTCGGTGAGGCCAACAAAGATCCCAACATTCTGTGTGGTGCCTGCACAATGAAAGAAAAAGAGAGCGAAGGTTGAAAAAAAAAAAAAAAAAGAAATCACGTTATAGTTAAGGGCTCCGCGGGCAGCGTTGTCACCTTCTTGAGCGACCGCATAATCATGGCTTTGTCGGTACGGGTGAGCAGTTTTCTGCTGCGGAGTACAACTTGCAAAGTGTCCGGCCTTTCCGCCAGACGCTTCCTACCTCTCCTTTCATCAGGCTCTCCCACTAGCGGAAAATGTGCCGCAAGCATTCCAAATTTTGGGGGTAGCCAACCTAAATTTGGAATCTATATTACTGAATTTGCCATAGCCAAACTGGGTGGGACACCAATTTTGGTCAAAATTAGACGAAGTCAAATCTTGGGGGTCTGGTGGGCAAGCTTTTTGGGGTGTCGCCCGCTTATATCTGGGAGTAACCACTGAGTTGGCCATACTCATATTAGCTTAATCACTAGTTTCGGTCGAAATCGGACGGGGTCGAAAACCTATTTAACACACAATTTTAACATATTGAAATTCATCAATGAGACAAATATCAGGGGGCGAGAAGTCAAAATTTCAGTGGTAGCCCACATAGGTTTGAAGGTCACCGCTGAACTGGCCATTCTGAAATTAAGGTGGACATCAATTGTGGTCAAATTCAAACGCGGCAAAACTTCGAGGGTCCTGAGGGCTATATTTTGTGGGCGCGGACAGATAGTTTTCTGCCACATGCTGGTCCTGTACGAGGGCTGAAACTCGTCTCGTTATATCTCGTGAAGTCTAGTTCGGTGCCCGATGTTCCGATTTCGTTGCCGTGGTGATTTGAGCACTAAGTTTAAGCGAATAAATACTATCGGTAAATTTAATATCGATGGTATCGATAGCTTCTTGAAGCTATAGATTGAAGCTATCAATAGCTTCTTAAAGATATCAACAGTCTAAAAAATTATCGATAATACTACTGTCGATAAACTATCAATGATACTATAGTGCAATTGATAATGATGCCGAGAGTGCAATCGATAGCAGTACTATCGACATTAACTCGCTAGTATTAGTATCATAGTGCTTGAATAATTGTGCACTTTTTGGCCAGCGATATTTCCAAAACAATTGCGATAGCCTACTACCAGCAATACTCGGTTCGTGTAATTTATGAACCATTTTTGTTTGCTTGTGGTGTTTAATGTCCCAAAGCGACTCAGGCTATGAGAAACGCCGTAGTGGAGGGCTCCAGAAATTTCGACCACCTGGGATTCTTTAACGTGCACTGACATCGCACAGCACACGAGCGCCTTGTTTTCGCCTCCATCGAAAAGCGGCCGCCGAGGCCAGGATTCGATCCCGCATCCTTGGGAAGAGAGCGCCGTAACCAATGCGCCACCCTGGCGGGCTTGAAACATTTTTAGGCGAATGTAATAATTTATTTAATTCCGCAATGAAATTGCGCTCATGAATTCTCATGACGTTTCTTACAGACCAAGTAGAATGAGGTCCCTCCCTCCTATATAATGAGGGGCGCTGAGGCTCCAAGGAGAAATAAAAAGTCACGAACCACTACTGCATCGTATCAAAATTTTCCTATATATATTTTTTTCTTCTACTTAACCCCAGTTAAAATAACATGCCTTACCTTACCGCCAGCCAACAAAAAGAACTACTCAGAACTGCATACTGAATAATTTTTGTTCAGGAATCTCGTAAGATAGATACGCCCCAGTACAACATAGTCAGTTAAGAAACTACAACCAGTTTTGTACAATGCTGCTCTTACATTTTTGGAAGAGTCTGAAATTATTAGGCTACCGTAATATACATCGTCTGCGCTCTGACGCTGAACCATCTGTACAAGCTTACCTGGCATAATCGGCCGTTGTTACTGTCTGAAAGCAGCAGCCATACTACACCGAGCACAGATTTGGTCAAGCATACCCGCACAAGTATTAATTCCAACTTATTTCGACTCAAAAGCAGTCGCGTCAAACTCTGCGTCTCGAGTCGCTAATGCCAGCACAAATAGGACATCTGCGACACTTAAAACTTTATCCAGCAACTCTACTTAGGGTACAGTTGTGTTGAAAAAAATATTAACACAATGACGTCACCAGAGCGGCCGGCGAAAACTGCACCGCGCGGCTGGCGCGGTGCCGTGCTTTGCGAGCATGGTTGACCCCTTTGTTATTGGTGCGTTCGGATACCGCTACGCCCAGCGTTGTAGTTGGCCGCTCCGAAAACACGCTACTAGTGCTAATCGTTTTCAGCACGACTATACATCTGCAGGTTTCGGTGATGCGAAGATCGATATAATGGACAGTCCTGTCATAGTTGCCACAACCACGATACCACGCACTAAGAGAACCCAGTTTATACTGCAATCAGTTCGCGCGGTTAATTTTATGCGATCAATAGCACTATGAAAATTATTACAAATTGCTGATAGCACTATCGATAGCGTTATTTGTATAGTATCTAAATTACCATTGACAGTGCTATCGATAGTACTATCGATAGTATAGCATCACTACTACGGCGTCTATGGTTCAGCTTTCAACTTGAGTATTCTACAGGATGCATACAATTGTGTAACATGTGGTATTTATATTTTGATCTCCTGTTTTTTTTTTCTTTTTCGTCCGTACAAGTTCACCTCCGGACTGTTGGATGACTATTATTTAGTTCGTCTGTTAACCCCTGATATGTTACGCCATGAGCTGCCACCGCAACGCGGTCACAGACTTGGTTCCAAATGCTCGACCGCGTTTCGAGAGTCGAGCTGTGTTCTACGCGCGAGTGTGTGGCACCATGGCGCCACCTTTGGGAAGGGCGCTGAAGCCTCAGAGAGCGGAGAACTCGTCTCGCTAGAAAGTTTTAGTTTACCGAGATCCGTCACCGCGCGCTCCACTGCGCATGCCCAGACCCCCTTGACGCCGATAGATGGCGCCACATACTGGGTGTCGGCAAAAGGGCGAAGAAATGACGGGATTGTGGGGATACAACAGGTATGAGGATTTGAGGGATATTTTGGAAAGGAATTATGGTGCCCGGGCTTACTTTCGGAAATGCGGTTTTGTACCTAAAATCAGAGGTACAGTCGGACTAGAAATAAATCAGAGAGCCATCGGACGATTAGCACTGGGTGCCCCCGGCAAAACCACAAATGAGGCGGTACAGGGATGGGCTGGGCATCTTTCGAAGTACGGGAAGCTCAGAGTAAAATATTATATGAGGAACGCCTGAGGAAATCGGACAGCCACAGATCGGCAGCTAAAGCATTTAAATACCTATACCTAAAAAGCGTTGACTCACAATGGAGGAAAAGAACCAGGAAACTAACCTGTAAGTATGCTGGTCACAAGGACGAAGAAATAAACAGCGTTAAGCAACAGGTCAAAAACACAGAAGGTAAAAATTGGATAAATTCGATTGAAAAGAATGAAAGTGTAGAACTATACCGAAAGTGGAAAGGCTGATCAGGAAGGAAGCTTTCTTTGATAAATCAAGCGGCAGTACCCTGCTTTTTGAAGCTAGATCAGGGTGCCTTAGAACACGCAGCCATAAAAAAATTTAACAATGAAGATGACGCATGTGCAGTATGTGGTAACTCCACAGGAACAATTAACCATATTATACTCGAATGTAATCGTATCCATCCGAAGGTCGATGCAGGCGCAGTCACTTTTCCTGAAGCTCTGGGGTTTAGAGGTACCAGTGACCGGGTGAGTGAACCTGCGGTGGGAACTAGCAAAAAACGATTGGAAGATTGGTGGCTTAAAAGCAGAAAAGTGACATATGGTTAGTAATGTAGAAACAAAAATTCAATAAATAGAATGATGGATATAGTTAACCAATCTACAACAATAATTAAGATATAGGGGGAAATGAGCATGATAGCAACTTCTACCACACCGTTTCAAAGGGGACGCGTCAATATTCCATCGATCCATCGATCCATCCATCCATCCATCCATCCATCGGCACATAGACCTGCCGCGTCGGGACCAATCAGTTGTGCGCCCCGCCCACGCGCGCACAAGCTGTAGAGGGTCACGGTGGCGGATCGCGGATCACAGTAAGCTAAATCTCTCTACTATCGTTCGGTGCCTCGATGTTCATGTTTCGGTGCCCGGATGAAGGCGAATCGGTGCCCGAATGTTCACTTAGGTCTTGGCTCGACGCTCCTCATGGTCGCCGACAAGTAAAACATGCTATGTCCAAGGCTCCCTCCTGTTGAACAGCACAGACTGATGCGCTCTATAGGGGTTTGATACGCCAGCGCAGCGTCTCTTTTTAACTTGCGCGGGTGAGATCATTCGCCTTTAATCTCGGCTAGATAGCAATGTACAGCTACTCTACATGTGCAGCACCACGTACGAGAGAAAAATGGCGCCTCACTCTGTAACGAGCATGCGCCAACCACCAAGCACTACTGTGCAGACACGCTTTTCTAAAGTTAATCCGCCCATCCGCGTGCCTCTTTTGCACGTTTTTATATTTCTTGTTTCCTGAAACTGACGTTAGCAAACGCAATTATCTGGACCCCCAACATAGAGCAGCATAATTCAAAACGCGCTATGCAGCGTGCCATATCGTCTGGCTCGAACCTTGAGAACCAGCCAAGCGCTGGAGGGGCTGCAGAGAAGAAGCTGCCCTTAACAACGAGGCTTTTTCTTTTCGGTTCCTTCTTTGAAGCGCTAAATTGCAAAGCGTTTTTGTTCATCATGCAGCAGCGTGCGGGACAGCAAGCGCATCATTGCGGCACATTTTATTACTGCAATCTCACTGAAAATCCGTGTGAAGGAAGTAGCGCGGAGAACACCGTGAGCTCATGTGCTGCAGACGACCTGCGCGCGTTTCTCAGGTTATGTCTATTACGGCGGCAGATTAAACTAGGAAAAGTGAGCATTTACCTTGCGCATTGAAAAACTAAATAGCGTCAGCGACGAAAACAGTCCTGTCGCTCTCTTTTAGCAGTTCCGCTACAGGCGCTGTCCCGATGCCGCGACTTATTTCTCCGCTGGTGCACGTAACTTCACCAAGGTACAGTAGCTTGTATGGTTGCAGTGTAATTTTTTGATAAGGTACTGCACCCTTCTCGGCACAACTAGAAAAATAAACAGGGCTCCGCCTCCCTTACTTCCAGGCGAAAAGGCGGGGTCCCAAGACATAGTATTAGACCACCGCACCAGGGGCAAGGGAGTGGGAACCAGTACGAACAGACGCACACCGCATTATCTCTCTCACCCTTCATCGCAAAAGGCGCAATCATGTTTCCTCCCAAACTTCTCGCCTTCCAAGTTGCACGGAAAAAGACGTGCCGAACAGAGCTTCGATCGCAGCCCCCCCCCCCCCCCCCCCCCCCCCCCCCACGGATCGTGAGCGGCAAGCGCAGAATTATGTTGCTGTTTTGCCCACACCTGTTCGTGTTTAGACACAGAAGGAAAAGAGGGCAGCCACGTACGCGGCCAAAGTTTTCATCGCGCTGCCGAGAAAGTAGCGGAACTTCCGTCGCCGCTACCCTGGGTGCATCCTGTGCCCCACAATGGAGCAAACACGATAACGAGGACCAGTTGAGGTACAGACAACTGCCACGCGAGGCAGCCTGAAGAGCAAAAATCGGAGCATGCATTCTTCCAAGCGAGGGAACAAGAGAAAAGGGAAGAAGGGTCATCTCCGCCCCTGTCAGCGCCGGCCAAGACAGAGAAATGGGCCACCTAGTGGTCCGGCGTCTTGGTTCGATCGCCGGGTTACCAACGGTAAATTACGGCCGGGGGCCTCTCCTTCGCTTACGCCAGGCACTGGTGCTGCGGGTGCGTCGGAGCGCGGGAGCCGATGGTGGCCGACGGAGCTTTTCCAGCACCCGCCTGCATTCACGTTCTGCGAGCGCGGAAAGCAAGGAAGGTTGTGCGTCCATGGAGGACGGCCACTAGTATTTGGCAGCAGCCACGATTATTAGCCTTTTCTTGTCCCGTGCTCATAATCGGAGATGGCAGCTGACCTTAGTCGGAAATCGATGAAAGGTAGGACTGCGAAAATAAGATAAAGACGAGAAACAACAGAAACAAATATAACACAACGGGCGCCGTTGTATGCATTCTTTTTCTCCTGGTCACGCAACACTACCTTTTATCGAAATGAACCAACCATCCAACAACAACATACTACCATCCTTAGTCGCAACTTTTTCTAGGGGCTGATCAATGGCAGAACAAGAAGGCCTGTAAATACAGCTGCTGGCAACGGTTTACAGGCTTTTGTTAAACAGACTAGTCAATTAATGAAAGGTTTCTTTTAACAGCTAAGTGAAAGCCACAACCTTTCGTATCGACATTTTGTAAGTACAAAGAAAGTAACCAACTCGAGAAGTGCACATAATGCCCTGTTTTACGTAAGCGCGCAGAGGTCTGGTTCGAGGCCATCAGTGGGTGGATTTTCCGGGGGCAGGGCGTTAGAATTAGAGCTCTTTTCTGCCTCGTTTGACGCTCCCTCTGTCAAAAAGACCAAGACAAGCATGTTCATTGCCGGGACATTGCACAGAAATAAGACTGCGACCCAGCCCGCTAACGAGAGTTCTTCGTCCTGGACCTCACAGCCTTCTGACTGTGTTTGTCTAAAGTGGGTCCATATCTGTACCCTTCGCGAGAGTCGATTGTTTTAATGCGAAAGCACTTCTTGCCTTATATTTCGTGCTTCCAGAAAATGTGACCAGAAGACTTCCTTCGCACTGACACTTATGAAATCTTGCCACCGCCAGGGGTCGAATCACCATCCGAGTAGATCAGCCGCTTTACCTTAGGCGCGAGAGCACTATCTATCGGCCATTTCTTTAAAATATGGTATTTATTGGAATGCAATGCGCTATATTTACGCTAAATATATACAGAGGTTTTAGAAACACCAATAAAGACATCGGAAAATAGAGGGTAACATAGCATTAGATTGGAGGTAAGGCCCGGCACTTCACCAAGCAACTGCGGTTCAAAGTTCATACACTTCCCTCGGTTGAACAACCACTTGGGAGAAATGCGATTTTGTCGAAACAACAAATGAACAGTGCCGATCTATCATTCTATCTTGCCATAAGCTATGTAGCCCAGTTGAAAATAAAAATAACATATCCAGAGGTGCATCAACAAATTGTATTGCGGTGAGGCGTAGGAATGCGAAGTCAAATATCGTTTCTCGAAGGACCGTCCCAGGACTTCCCGGCACAAAGTTGCAGCCGTTCATGCCTCGTGTAAAACGGCAACACACTGCCGCGCTATGCAGAAAACATCGTCGTCTTCGTCAAGTTCCACCTGCAAAACACTATCGCACTCTGCAGTGAACATCGTCTCTTCTTGAAGTTTTATCTGCGCCCCTGCCTCATTTAACTTTTGTAAAAAGGCCCTGTCATCAGGCGGTACACGTTCTTTGTGGAAATAACGGAGTGGTAAGGATAGTGATGTCGTGGCGGGACAGTAAGAGAAATACTTTCGCAGTACTTTAACTAAGCAGACTTAAGTGCACCCCTGGAATAATTTTTTTTCAGCAAGCGTCACATTCACAGAAATTCTTTAAGCGTACGTCGAGAAAATAAAACGTGCTCAGCTAAACATAAGCAAGGCTACGTTTAGCTGCCGAAACCAGCCGAAAAGCATGCGTTCGCAAGAAAATGGAGTACCCGGCACGACGCTTGTCCTTTTATGTTTGTTCTTCCATAACCATGCGCCAACAATGCACGCTTCAATGCTGCCTGCTTTCATGCCATTCTGTCTTGGCACCATACCAGTGGTCACTTTATTGCAATGCCATATATGTGCATTCCCTCACTCAATCGTCGTCCCCTCCACCCGCACGGCGGTGCACTTTCACGCTTTCTGTAATAAAAGTTCATTCTCCTTTTCATACAAGCTTTAAAGGATGTCCTAATGCATATTTTCATACCGACGCTAATTAATTCACGCATGTCCAGTTAAATCCGGATACTGACAAACTTGGCAAGCATGACATTTCAAATAAGTCTACGCTTGAACTGGCAGACCCAAGGTGAAAAGTAAAGCCCTTGTCAAGGCATCTATATAATTCATTTGTGTAGTTGCTAGCAGAAGTCCCACTGCAGTGATTGTGTTGACATGCGTCGAAATGGTTTGCCACTCTTCGCTCAAAAATCGGTCCCATCTGCAGCGGGAGACTGTCGGAACAATCAAATGCGCTTGGCAATACTACGAGCCAAAAATAGCATCACCCATCGAGCGTGCAGAGAGACGGAGATCGCGCGGGCCGGCATTCGTGTACGAAACAATCTACAACCTGCCGGTGCGTCCCGAGCAGTGTAGGGTTGTGGTCTGGTACCAGACGCAACTTCTGATGTCGATAACGGGTTTCTCCGATAACAAGCAGCTGAAAAGCGGTGGACTGAACTCGGGGAATCACCGTGAAGATAAAGGCTGTGGTAAAGGGGGCAGCTAGATTATAGTTCTCAGGTCGTTGCACCTGCGCCGCGCTGTTTCTCCGGCGGCGATCACCAGCGCCCAATTCTTGGTTTCAAAGGCAGCCCCGAACACTTGCCTAAATAGGAAGGAGAGAATATTGATACTTCCGGCAGCATGTGCCTACCTCGTTACTTTCTTTGGCTTATTTTTACAGCGCCTTGTTTTGTTCCACTTGATGTAGAAGCTAACACTGCACTCAACTGTCTAAGCTATGGGAACAACAAGCGCCTCGGAATCAGACTGCAAAGGCTTGTGCGGCACACTTCTAGAGCGCCATGAATTTCGTCATATTCAACCAACAAGTTGCCGTATTACACAATATTCCGTTTGCTTTTTGGATCCATTTCATTCACTATCATTGGGTGGATGATGAAGCCACGGCTTGCAAGCGTGCGTGGCATGGAATCGGGCCATTCGTTCGTTATTGACCGCACCTCAGCATTAGCTGTATGATGCAGCCAGGAGTTAAACGGCGCTTGCGACGAGAGAAGATGGCAATCGCCAACAGCGCCACCCACCATCTTGTGAATTCTGTGACTGGCTGCTGGCGGCTTTTGACAAACGTACGTTGTCGTAATGCAGACCCAATCAATGCCACAAGACCAAATGAATTTGAAACAAAAACGAAAAGTTAGGGACTACGCCACCTGTGTCCATTACATTCTAGAATTACACTCCAGGGGCGCTCTCGACGAAGAGCGTTCTCAGCGCAGAAACGGGAAAACTCAACTGCCGCTCGTAAACCGCCGCGTCTGTCTCGGTGCGGCATAAAAAGGGCACAGTGCAGAACATCCTTGCAAAAAGATAAGGAAATACGTTTTATTTTTACCTTTCGTAGCCCTTGAAGATTCTGCTGCATCGAGATCTAAATTGGTGCCTTGAACAAAAATTCACTTAGCGAGCCGCGGGTTGATTTATCGACTACGAAGCACGAACGTTCGGTGTCTATCCAATAAAGTTCGCCGACTTCCGTACGGGAGCCGAGCTGCGCACAAGTGAGCAACTTGATTTTTTACTGTTCTGGAGCGTATACAAACTGTTTACTTCTATGTACAGCGCAGACAACATTGCTCCACCTAAACAAACAGCGAGTGTTCGAAACATAGAGCTTCCGCACACAAAAAAATTGCTATACTAAATGGTACTGTATCTAGCAGCAGGCAGATGTCCAGAATTCCTGGTTCTGGTGAAGTGTTGCAAACATCTGCGCGAAAGTAGCCAGAATAATGCAGGCAAAAGCAGAAACCAATCAACACTAATTGGTTGGGAATTGGTTGGGTTCACTTTATAGGGTTCAACGTATCAAAGCGACTCATGTGGAGGTTTCCGAATAATTTTAAACACCTGGGGCTCCAACTTCTACAGACATTGCAAGGTAAACGGGCTGCTTACGTTTCACCTACTCCAAAAGGCAGCGGCAGAGGCCAGTATCAAAAAGGCATCCTTAGGATCAGGAGACGAGCGCCCTAATCATGCAGTGAGCCACCTTGATGGGACGCTAACATATCTTAAACAAATTAGAGCTAGCAGAAAACCTTTTTCTGAAACCGTTCCAAAAGACACGTCTTGTCAATTAAAATATTTGCGGCAAGCACACACACAAAAAAGGTTAATAACTAAGCAGCGAACTCTGATAAAAAATTTAACCACCTTAAGTTTCTCTTTTCATTGGACCTCACTGAGTGAGAACTGACCAAGGTTGCGGTGACATGTCCGATCGAGATCCTCCAGGCCAGTGCCGCAGATGTTCAAGAATTTCGCTGTTTTGGGAAGCAAGGAAGCCTGCCTTGTGCAGCACTCCTACTACAAATCAATCTACCGGGCTTTCCGTATTTCGGTCATTTCCCGCGTGTGCAAGAACCGGAGAAATTTTGAACGTAGGATTTTCATGACAGCGCAATTCAGAGCAGTTTAACTACTCCAATTCTCACTTAACCGCTTACAAACCTCCAGCGCTCCACCAAACTTAATTAACTTCATCCACAAAGGGAGCGGTGCCTCCACGGTGAAGGGCTTTTGATTTCTCTCTGGAAGCTGACTGCTACTAATAGTTGGAGGAAAAATGAGTCCTTTTTTCCATGACACTGCCCAGATGGCAGCCGGTGGACTTATGGCTATGCCAGTAGCCTTCTCACGACATCGCAATGACAAAAAAGGGCTTCTCACGGCAAGCTTCCATATTATGAATTGTAATCAATGTATAGAAAGCGAACCGACTACAGCAGGCTGTTGCACGATAGATGCCTGGTACACAAAACGTAGCTTTTTTTTTTTTTTTTGCTACTACTTTCTAGCAAACCGCAACGCGTTTTCTTGTGTCCTATAGCTTTGCGATCCAGGTAAAATTTCGGCTAAATATTGAACCCCATCGTAGCTTGATGTTCTAGCGCGAAAGCCAACTTATCGACATTTTGTGGATGTCAAACTGAATACAAGTCTTCAAGGCGGGCTGAGTGGAGAAACGGTCCGCGGACCAGCTCCTGTACTTGTGAACTTGTTTAAACCTTTCAGGGCGATGAAAAGACTCGAGAATCTGAAAGGTTTTGGAGGAAACGATTTACAAATACGTTGCTGCAATCTATACTAAAATGTGGCTATATAAGTTCGCTTTCGCTAATATGAATATTTCTTACTTAGGCACTAAACATAAAAATATGCTTTCATTTGGAACTTTCGCCAAAGAAATGTTAACAAAATGTTGGAGAAGGATTATTATAAAATCAGGAAACGGCAATAAATGTCACAGCATATGAAACCTGATACCATTCCTTTTATTTTTCGTCTTGAACGCATGGCTTGCTCATGTACCAAATTCGTTTTCCGGTTCCAACATTTTGATGACCAAAGAATAATATAGGCGACTCTGAGGGGTCCTGAAGGCATTTTAATTAAATGAAACAATTCTACGACTCTGTTATGATGTACTGAAGTGGAGCTACTCAAACGGTGTTTGATATATACAGCAAAGTTTCTGCTTAAATTTGTACATGACACGAAGAGAAAACCTCGCTCTGCGACCTTGCTGCAAAAACATCCAAAGAATAATGAATATCAAGATAAAACCCCAATAAAATATTCAGCAATTTAAAAGTATATTACACTGTTTCTTTTAGTGTGAATTCAGCGCGCCTATATGCAGATGTTTTCTTTTCTTATAGTGCTATTTGGGAGCTGTGGTCAACATTCAGTCCCCGCAGCGGTTTTTTGCAAGTCTGACGCACCCATTATCCCAACAGCACTAACAAAATGCAGTGAAGCCAGATTACCAAAGAAATAATAGTAGGTTATATGCTGAAATCCATTGTGAAGGCGCGCCATTTTTAATCAGAACGTTGTTAAATTGTTCAAAACGTTTGTTTTCAACCCTCTCTGCTCATTTTTTTTTTGTACTTTTTCGAATGCGGTTGATGGCTGGCATGTCTTGCGGTACATTTCGCAGAAGATTCAAGAGTGTGATCTAGTTTGCAATGAAGATTGAAAACATTGTTTTGGGAACAGTTCCTTAAAACCTAGGTCCTAGTACCTCGCTCGATGTGCCTGAAAGAGCTTCCCATTTTGCTTCTCTCTGGAGAAGCCGCCTGACTGCTGGAGATTTTTTCTTGTTGCTGAAACCCTAGAATAGATTTTTGAAGTTCTACAGAGAGGAAATAAACAACCAGAACAGAGAGTAAGCTCCTGCAACTGCTCAAGAGCGAGTTGAAATTGAAAGTGCGCTTTTCTTGGGCCACTAGATGTAGTTCCAGGCTGACATTTGACTGAATGATTTTCTAAGCTTAAGTCAGAGCCCATGAATTTGAAGTCAGAGCTTCGAGACCTCCACTACAACTTTCATGAAAAACAAATCCGCCGCGGAAACAGCGGAGTCACGCTGGTGGCGCCAAATTTTAAGCGCGTCCTAACGCGAGCTCGACGCCATTTTTACTGACATGTGAGAGAGCCCCGCACCGATTATATTTCTTCCACATTGCCGCTTGCCGAAGGAAAAGAGAACCACGAGAGCGGAGATTGCAGTTGTCTTATTATCTGCTAGACAGGGCTACGTGTTTCAACTCATCGAAATTTGAGTTCGCCAACGCCTCGAAGACTGTCATTCATGTATAAGCGTTGGCCTATTAACTCATTGTTACCTAGCCGAATGCTAAACATTAGCAAAAACGTAAAGCGAGCCTTTAATTATCATTAAGCGATGATAATGCCCCCCATTGGGTGTTCTAAATAAAAAAAAATACTATTATAAAATTGTGTTTGTTTTTGTTTTTGTTTTTTCATTTGCTGATATTCTTAGCCATTAGATCATGAAGCTTCATTGCAACATCGCGCGTCCAAATTCTCGCGCCGCCAAAACACAAACAAAAGCACATACGTGCACAACACAGTCTGCATGGGGCAGCATCAGCACCTCATGCCAAAAGGAGTCTCTGTAGAACTACGGTATCCAAACTGATGATACCAGCTTCTTGGGAACACTATTCCGGAGGCTTTTCTCCGTACGCGACTCTGCCTCAGACTGGTGGAACGATCCCTCCAAAGATTGTAAAAAGGAGTCAACGTGGAATATGTACGTCATGCTTGAAGTCTCTGGCAGAGTGAGTAGCACTGTCTCAAAGAAGCTACGACAGTGCGAGGAATTTACCGACGGACAAATGTTCGAACAATGCAAGACGAGGATAGTGTACCAAGGTGTTCATACGTTTTCGGGCTTTCTAAACCTGCATTGTATTGCAGAGAATCTAAAGAGTATTCCTGCATTTAGAAAGGCCTGGGGACATCTTTCTCAACAGAAGTCAGATATATAAAGACCTGGTTGCATACTTAGTCACCACAGATGCCGAAGCATGAGTTACGAAATCTCACGTTGGCCTCTACGAAAACCAACTGCAGTCAAAACTCTATTTAACGAAACTTCCTATTTAACAAAGATATCCCGATTCCTCTTCAGACACCCATACGGTCCAATGCTTTTACTAACCCGAAATTGCGAAGCCAATCTCGTGATATGTCCTGATGGAAAAAAAAATATTTTTAGGTCTGCTGTGTAGAATATGCCCAACCATTGTGAGCCAATGGTAACAACAGTTCACGGAGCACCTTCATCCCGCTTTTACTAAACTGCGGCGAGCAAAACGAGATTTACGATTTCGAATTGAATTCACCAGATGGCGGCAGAAGTGGTGCATGCCCTTCATTTGCTGGAACACACGACGAGAGGAAAGACGTGCTGGACGAATGTACACCAAACATAAGAGGAATCCATGCAGCCGTTACTTACAAAGCACACGCAAGCAAAGATTATCGACTTCATTGCTGGGAAATAAATATGTAGTCGCCTGGGGCTCTTGCTGTTTCTTTTCATGCGCGCTGGTGGTGTCGGTTATATCGGCGGGCCGTAATTTCATTTTCGGGCCAATCATGTTTTACCAATATCAAGCCGATGTAGCTTTCTGGATGCCGCTGTTCCATAAAATCAAAAGTATCCAATTAAATGACCGAGAAATGCCTAACTCAATTTAACAAAGCTTCAGATGTCACGAAATATTTCATGGTTAGCCTCCACTGCGTTAAATCGAGAATTAACTGTAGTTGTCTTCGGAAATCGCTTAGGTTTGAGGAGATAGCGCGGAGGTTTGGTATCACGTGAGTTCAAATGGATATGCCTTGGCATGTGCGCACAGGGGTTCGAAGGATTGGTATGGTATGTGGGGCTTTAAGTCCCGAACTTACTCAGGCTAAAGGCGACACCTTAGTGGAGGGCTCTGTAATCTCTACCACTTGATGTTGTTTAAAGTGCACTGACATCGCACAGTACACGGGGGCCCGGCTTTTCGCCTCCATCGGAAAGCGGCCGCCGAGACCGGGACGCGATCCCACATCCTTGGGCACAGAAGACGAGCGCCATACCTACAAATCTTGTTTCTCTGGGAGTAGAAGCGGCAACTGACAGCCGAATAAGCGACAATAACCTGGCGATGATAATTTTAATGGAGAAGAAGCATGTAGAAAGGTCCAGGGGAACAAACTCGAGTTATTGGCATTAAAGTCGTCAACAAAAATTAAAAATAGACCCAGGTAGGGCATGCAATGCGAAGGAAGGATAACAGATGGTTGTTAATGGTGACACACTGTATTCTGAGAAAAAGGAGTCGTAGCAGGATGCGGCACAATGTTGGGCGCGTGGTGAGGTCCGGCACTTTGGGAGTATAAGGCGGCCGGAATCGGCACTATAAAACAAAGCAAGTTGAGGGATATGGGATAGGCCTCTGTTCCGCAGTAAGCGTGGTCACGCTAGTGACAACGATAGCGATAGCTGTACTTGTCTGCCTCTTGTCCGTGTGCACCTTACGCTGCGTGAACGTGAGTCGCCAACATAAACTTCCAGCTGGCGCGAGGGCGCTCGACCGAGGAGCTGTTCCGGCGATCCACTCTCCCTATACTAGAACACGACAACGAATGACTTACTGACGGCGCGTGCTGACGAACCACGAGTCAGGTAACTAACACCGTAAGTGCCACGGCTGAACTCAACGAAGCATATGGTACCTAAACGTCACGCCGTAATTCGCAATGTATGCAAAGCTTTAACGTGATAAGTTAGGCTGGTTGAAATGAATGAAGGCATGGAAACCTGTTCGTTTCTGTAGAGCACATGGAGAGCCGCCATAAGTCCCAGCTAGAAGGAAGCCTTGGGAGTACGCCATCAAACTACGGTCTTAAGGGTCGTCTTCTAAATTATTCTCCAATAACTCCAACAAAACACGATAATTCACAGTATGAAAAGCTGCGTCAAAAAAAAAAAAACGGGGCTCGTCAGAAGTTGGGCACTCATCCACGAAACGCGCAGAGATAAACACATGAAAAAAAGAAAAAAGAAGTGTCTTCCTGCTAAGGTGGCTTCATCGTTCCTCTGAAAATTCTTGCCGTCCTTGTAAGCACCTGTCCTGGCTCCAGAGAAGTGGATCTTCTATTTCCGAGGAAGCTCCAGACGTCCTCTCCGTGTCAGGTTGCGAGACCTCCAGCGCATGCTACTCATGCATGATTGCAGCTCAGGTCGGCACGGAGGCTAGGCCTAGTGCTGCCGCTGCCACGCTGGCAGAGGTAGCTTCGCCGGAGTTGCTCGCTGCAACTCCTGCCTTGCCGTCGACACCTCAACCTGACCATCGGCCTCAGGTCCAGCTTGGTGCTCCCGGTTCTTCAGCACCAGCGCCCATTCAGCCTTCCCAAAATGGACAACAGCCCGTAACTATTCTCTGAACTGGCCACTGGCCACTCAGCTAACACGACGAGATGCACATCCAACAGTGCGACCTTAGGAGACAAGCTTTCCAATGAACCTATCGGCTCCACCATCCGTATCAACGAGCACCCGTGCCCCTCACAAGCGTCCTTCGGAAGATAATCAACCGAATGCGTCCTCGGCAAGTGGTAGCTATCAAGGAAAGCGCTCCTGTTTAACTATCGAAAACCAGGTTGCACCTACACCGGGATCGTCATCTTATAAGGTGGCGATTAAATCTCTAGCCAACAAAAGCCTCACCGATATACCAAACAGGATTATCCAGGCCAACTTGGACGCGTGTCTCGGAACCAGAGGTTTTCGGGGCTTCACGGCAAGGAAGAAGTCAAACACTATAGCTGTGTGGCTCCCGACACTTACTGCGGTGGAACGTGTCCAAGCACTTAGTTATATTTCAGTCACAAGTGAGATCTCAGTGCCTGTGCAAGTGTATCTATTGAAGGCTCCGACTTGCAGCGTTGCGTCGTTTACAACGTCGACATAAACGAAGATCAAACCACCCTTCAACGTGAGCTGTACTGCCCAACGCACCGAGTCATACAGGCCCGACACATAGGAAAGGGCCGTTCCTGCATGATCACCTTGCAAGGCCCTCCGACACTCCCAGCCTGTCTGTACTATTACGGCTGCATATTAAGGCCACGGCCGTATAAACCGAGTGTGGTTTACTGTTATAACTGTTTTCGGGCAGGGCACATGCGCAAATCTTGCCCCTTTGCTCCTGCCGATGAAGGTGCGTCTGAAGGAAAAGTTACGTACCGATGCGGCCTCTGCAAATCGGACGACCACGAGATAACATCTCCAAGTTTTCCGACAAAGCAAAAGGCAACGCAGAAGGCTCGTCTTCGGAACACTAAGCGTTGGCCAATAGAGGACATAACACCGGTGCAGACATCCAATCGCTTTGCAGCTCTTCAGTATGATGATGACGAGTGGCCAGAGCTTCCTGAGCCCGCTTCGAATGCACCTCCAGCTAAGACAAAGTCTAATGATACGGTGCTCAAGAAACGCCGTCGACAACAGCCAATACAGCAGCGTACTGATCTACCAGACGACGATATGGCTGCAGTGGATGAGCAAATCAATCGTCTCTTAGCAGAAGTCTCTAAGCTCCGACAACACCGCGAAATGCTTGCTCGACGTCGGCGAGCTGCAGAAGTAACCGCCAAATCTAGTAATTGCTCAACACAACCGCCTTCATCCCGCGCAACAGGGCCATTTGCTGCCTCTTCCCAGAGTACCACAACGCCCAATGATAACTCTGCAACATCGCTGCTCCGCTATATGGTCAGCCAGTTGTCCAACCTGACATCCGTGATACTACAGCGCTTGGACTAGCACACAAAAATGGCGAAATCCGGTCGTCCTGGTGTACTACAGTGGAACTGTAGAGGTATTTCCACGAAGGTGGCCGGGCTCAAGACCCGACTGCGATTCAACAAGCTTCGGGTGTGGGCTATGTTACTTCAGGAAACGAACGCCTTGCCATCTATTCCTGGCTTCAGCGGCTACGTGTCTCCTTCAATGACCGACCGCCGCGTGCAGACTGCTTCTCCCCCGGGAAAGGCGGCGATATATGTTGAAACGCGTATTCCTCATGTACGCCTTTCTCTCGAAAACTGGTGCACATCATACCAAGAGGTAGTAGCAGTTGCTGCGAAATTTCTGAAAGGAACCGTTGTTCTTGTTTCTTATTACGTTCGACCAGCTGGAGGCGCCACTTCCCGTATTAATCTTGGCTGGTTCTTAAGTGTTCGTCGGCAATACCCCGGGTGTCCAATTTTAGTCGGAGGCGACTTTAACGCCCCTCACCCAGATTGGGGGTATCCGACTGCAAGCCCTCGTGGTAGGCGTGTGCGGGACGCCTTCATTGATGCCCTGTTTGTTCTGCTTAATCACCCTGGGGCAGCAACACGGCCTGTGCGTCACATACGTAGTGCTGCCTATGCTCCAGACTTGACGTGGTGGTTGGGCGCAGGAACTCCCTCATGGCACATGGAGCCGTACTGCTAGGGAAGTGATCACCACCCTATCCTCACCGGACTCCATCCCTCCCGTCTCCGCCCTTTACGCCGCAAATGTTCTGTGATAAACTGGGACAGCTTTCGCTCATGTCTCGACAGTATGTCTTCAGATTCGCCGTCACTCCTTGTTGACCGTATACAGAGAGCACTAAACAGCGGTACGACTACTACCTGGACTGATGTAGGTCAACCGACACCAGATCTCGGCCTGCTTAACTTGTGGGCAGCCCGCCGTCAAGCTGAGCTGGCTGCTACGCGAGACCCTACTTCGGGGCAGGCACGTACACGATTGAATTATCTTACCGCGAAGGCTCGGAGATATGAACGCGATCTCTCGCGACGCCAGTGGCATGCATGGTGTGAACAATTTTCTGATAAATTATTGAATGCCTCACTCTGGCGAACGTTTCGTGCAATGGAACACGGTCGTCGTTCTACAGACGCAGCAGCAACAGCATGCTTTGCGGCTAATCTGTCGCCGGGCGATTTCGCCAAAGAAGCTGCTCGAAAATTTTTCCCAAAATACAATATACTGCCTCCTTCAGCTGTAAACCTTAATTTGGCAGGTATCCCTGCGGACGCATGGAAACTACCATCTGCTGCCGACGCTGATGGAATTGCGAGCCCCTTTTCGATGTGCGAGCTGCTGGCTGCAATTGACGATGCGAAACGGAAAACAGCGCCCGGCCTGGACAAAATTCAGTATGAGGTTTACAAGAACCTCAGTACTGCTGCACTTCCTCAACTACTAGACACCATAAACAAAGTGTGGCTTGATGGTGTCGTACTCGAGAGCTGGAAAACCGCTGTCGTGATCCCTATTCCCAAACCTGGGAAGCCTGCAACGGACCTCGCCAACTTACGACCAATCTCCTTAACATCAACGCTTTGCAAGCTCGCAGAGAAAATGCTAGCCACACGACTTTCTTGGTGGCTTGAACAGCACTGTGTTTATCACCCTGCTCAAATTGGATTTCGTCCATACATAGGTACAGAGGACGGGTTGGCTGTCTTGGCATCAGCAGTTCTATCATCTACCCGCAGCCGCAATGTACGTACCATATTAGCAATGGATGTTGAAAAGGCATATGACAACATCAGTCATGCTGCAATCCTGAATGCCACTGACATGCTTCATCTCCCTCCGAGAGTACGCACTTTTGTCGCATCATTTTTGGACGGAAGAAAATTTGCAATACGCCTCAGCGGTGACACTGTTGGTTCATTCGTTTCACTACGTGGCGTGCCCCAGGGATCAGTATTGTCTCCGACGTTGTTCAATATTACTTTCATCCCATTGGCGTGGCGCTTACATGATATCCCTGAAATGAAGTTTTTGCAGTACGCAGATGATATCACGGTATGGAGCACTCACCATGATCTTCTCACTCAAGAGTCAGCATTAGACGTAACCTCTGATTACGCATCCTCCATTGGCCTTCAACTTTCAGCGTGTAAAACTTCATACACGTCAGTCGCCAACCGCTGGGGACGCCGTAAACTTGCCTCAAATCCAATTCGTCTCTCTCTATCAGGCACCCCAATACAAGAAAGTTCGAGCCTGAAAATTCTGGGATTAACAATTCACCAATCAGGATCAGCGACTGCTTGGCTCTCTCAGGCAAAAAAGCAAGCACTTCAAACTATAAGTTTAATAAGAAGAATTGCACCTAAAACGGGTGGCGCTGGCTCATCTGTTGCACGCCAGTTAGTGAGGGCGGTTCTGCAGCCACGTATTGTTTATCAGGCCCAGTTCCTGCATCTTACAAGGGCACAGTGGGATCGCCTTGAAACCGTAAATTGAGAAGCTATGAGGACCATAACATGCCTCCCACGAATCACACCGGCGTAGCGTTACAGGAGAATGCGCCGCTCAACACCATCGATGAACTGGTGCAGCAGCGTCGTGATGCTCGCAGACTCAAGGCCACTTTGTCACATTCCACGCAAGCACTGAGGGCGTATGCAACGTCACACATTATTCTTCAGCCACCTGCACCACTTCTCCCTCCCTGGAAATTTATACAGTTAGGAGACAACAAGCCAACTGACATCCGCAGACCGACGTCTGCCAACTCTGCATCGTTGCTACGCCAGAGATTTGAAGAGCAAGATACTAACCTGCCTCAAGATTCCATAGTAGTGTACGTAGATGGAAGCCTGCAAGGCTGTGAAGCCAAAACGGCAATCTACTGTCCACGGAGACCTAGCCTGAATCAGACAACTACGTTTCAGCTTTCGGAACCACTTACATCTTTCTGCGCTGAGCTTGTGGCAGTTCAGGAGGCACTCTGCTCCGTGACTTCTATAACCATGCTCCCTACAGCCCACGTTGTCATCCGCACTGACGCACTTCAAGCAGTACGTCTGCTCCGACGTGTCAGCCGCTGCCCTAAAATTTGCCAGGACATCCACCAGCTTGCGGCGCGCATCCCACAATCAATACGCATTGAGTGGGTCCCGGGCTCTGCTGCCTTCCCAAAGTCAAGCTGATTTTGCAACCCGCCTCGTGAACCAAGACGCATCAATCCCACGGCTTCTCGAAGTCGACGACGCTACCCTCCTTCTGTCAAGAAAGGAGCACCTCCGGCGCCGCACACGTGCACTTATCCCTCCGTGTGCGATATCCCTTCCTCGCGGTCTCACCCGTGCAGAGGAGGTTGCGCTTAGGAGGATCCGGGTCGGTGTTGCCCTTACACCAGCTGTAACTAGGACGTGGTCATATTTCCAGCACTAATATCCTCGCCCAGGATGCCCGATCTGTAACAACGAAGATGTCGAGGCCGACATCCACCACTTGCTGTGGGACTGCCCAGCACTCAAGCCAACACGAATCCGGCACCTGAGCATAGCTGGCCTTTCAGCAACCAATCCTGCCTCATACGTCACTTGGACGCAGGGACCTCATCATCGCTCACTTCTGGACTTCATAAAATCAGCCAACCTTTTTCCATTCATTTAATCATTTATTCATCCTTCATCTCATAACCTACTGATGCCCTGAGGCAATAAATATCGACTAAAAAAAATAAATAAACACATGAAATTAACTAGCTTGCTCACCTCCATAAACGTATGCTAGAAGTACAGTGAGAAACGACAACAAAGCAGACGCCATGGCTAGTCATGACTTACAGGCTGATGATTACTCGCTATTAAAACGTCGATGTCATAAAGAAGCTCCTCATTTTCTCTAACTGTTTGCTGATTACTTGCGTGCTCATGCCAACAGCTAAACAAATGTATGCACTATTCTTTTTCATTAAAAATACAATTTATCATGCCTATCCTGACAGTCGTGTGTGTGTGTGTGTGTGTGTGCGTGTGCGTGTGCGTTCGTGTGCGTGTTCGTGTGCGTTCGTGTGCGTGTGCGTGTGCGTGCGCGTGCGCGTGTGCGTGTGAGTGTGAGTGTGAGTGTGAGTGTGAGTGTGAGTGTGAGTGTGAGTGTGAGTGTGCGTGTGCGTGTGCGTGTGCGTGTGTGAGTGTGAGTGTGAGTGTGAGTGTGAGTGTGAGTGTGAGTGTGAGTGTGAGTGTGTGTGTGTGAGTGTGAGTGTGAGTGTGTGTGTGTGTGTGTGTGTGTGTGTGTGTGTGTGTGTGTGTGTGTGTGTGTGTGTGTGTGTGTGTGTGTGTGTTGTGTGTGTGTGTGTGTGTGTGTGTGTGTGTGTGTGTGTGTGTGTGTGTGTGTGTGTGTGTGTGTGTGTGTGTGTGTGTGTGTGTGTGTGTGTGTGTGTGTGTGTGTGTGTGTGTGTGTGTGTGTGTGTGTGTGTGTGTGTGTGTGTGTGTGTGTGTGTGTGTGTGTGTGTGTGTGTGTGTGTGTGTGTGTGTGTGTGTGTGTGTGTGTGTGTGTGTGTGTGTGTGTGTGTGTGTGTGTGTGTGTGTGTGTGTGTGTGTGTGTGTGTGTGTGTGTGTGTGTGTGTGTGTGTGTGTGTGTGTGTGTGTGTGTGTGTGTGTGTGTGTGTGTGTGTGTGTGTGTGTGTGTGTGTGTGTGTGTGTGTGTGTGTGTGTGTGTGTGTGTGTGTGTGTGTGTGCGTGCGTGCGTGCGTGCGCGTGCGCGCGGGGAGGGGGGAGATTACAACTACAGCTGCACTTGCAACCCTCGCAAAAATGCTGCAAAAAAGTCCTTTATTTTGTAGCAGGACAGCTTAAAGAAATTTCCCTGATTACTCTGAATGCATGCTTTTTTAGGCATTTTCCCTGATTGCATACGGCATCTGTAGGAAATTCAGTGTACCCTCCAGTACAGTGCGCACTATATCCTTTTTGGGTTGTACCTGTCTGGCTTCATTGAGCACTGCATTCACAATGCTCGGAGTTAGTTAAGAGTAGGGAGCTGAACAGAAAAAGAAAGAAAGCGGGTCTGAGAGACCACACAGAAATGTTGGGGGCTCTCGTCATTGACGGCAACAATGGGGCGCGACAAAGCTATCTGTAAAGTGAACAAAAAAAAAAAAAAAACTACAGACAGCATTCCGCGATGTCTTCTCTTTTTCAGTGCCCTTTGTTCTCTTTAGGTTCTATTTTACAGCATAAAACGCGTTCATACTTCGCACTGTCTCATCAGCCATCGCAGCCTCGCTTTCGTATGTTGTCTCATTCTCGTTCGCTCCTCATTTGTTCGGAAAATTTGTTGAGCCTCGCCACGTCTGCGAGTCCGTGAATATACGGCGTTGCGGGAGGGAGCTGAACGCATGGCAAGGGCTCTAAAAAAAAAAAAAGAAAAAAAAAGAAGAAAAAAATTTTATCGCTCTTGCATAGCTTCACCCCGATTAGCGCAGGCGAATGCGAAGCAAGCTGCTAAAGAAAGAGTTTTCACAGCAAATAAGAGCTTTGCCGGCAGCCAGTGGTTGCTGCGGCAACAATGCTCTTCATTGCCAGAAGGGCAGGTAGGATCCCTCGCTCTTCTGTACTGTTCCTCTTATGCACAGTGCGTGCACACGAGCTTCGTTAGCGTCAGGCCCCCACAAACACGGGCAAGCTCAGAAGCCGATCAGAGAGTCGGGATTGTCGGTATCGGGGTGTGTTTATATTCTTATTTATTCATTTGGATTACCCTCAGGGCAGATGGCACGGAGAGTGGAGTAGTTAGAAGAACATTCGAATAAGAGGTACGAAAGATATTTGATTATACGCAATGTTAGCTGAAATCGATTACAGGCTTCGTTACATTCCTAGTTATACAATGTTAGATGAAGCACTACTAAAACTCGAGTGATCAACAGCGGAGGTGAGCGAACTGGAAAGCCGCTTCCTGTCGTGTAGTAATGAACGGGTAATGAACGACTGAAGGATGTCTTTGTGTGATACAAATCAGCGCCAAAGTATTTTTCGCATGATCAATGGGGGAGACAAATATATAAGGGGGAAGTAAGAATATCAGTATGCAAATACGGTAGCATAAATATTGCTAAAATAAACAGACTCAAGAAAATTTATTCGGGAATGCGCCAGGTGCACATTTTACGAATTTTGATCGCATCTTATGCTAGTCATCCGATAATAGTTCGAAAGACTGAAATGAAGAGAGATATTCAGAACTAAATCAAGCCAATAAATTAGGTGGTCACTGCTCGGATTGCACATGGGTGCGGCGTATTTGAGCGTGCTACAAATTGTCGATTTATGAGCAGAAGATTTAGTGACACCGAGGCAGGGGAAAATTTACGACACAATTAGACATCCCGACGTACAATTAGCTCTGCTAATTAACTTATTGTAGTGAACAATTACGGCTGCATGTCGTGTGAACACGAAGGAAAGTATACGACGAAACTAATTCCAAGGTCAGGTTACGAAAAGAGTACTATATGTGAGTAGCGGAGATACGCATGTCATGCCCTTGTTTCATAACCAGATAACACACAAATTGTAAACGACATTTTGGAGTATGATGAGATTGTTAGGGTAATTATGTTTGTGAAAAACTTCATATTCATCCACGAGTAACAAATGTTAGAAGAGACGCATAAACTTAAGCCGTTCATTGTTCACGTAATTAAGGAACAGACGATGATCTAGAAGAAAACTTTGAGGCACCCCGGAAGCGGAGATATGCCGTAGGGAGCTGAAAGTGTTAACCAAGGAGGCCTGCAAGCGTTAAGGTATGAAATATGCCGGCTATGTTAGAACCTTGTTGTCTATATTCAATCTGTTGAGCTTAAAAAGGAGTTATAAGATTTTAAGGCGAAAGCCTAGGCTCATGGTGAAACCCTTGCGTGGCTGAGATCTTACTGCGAGATCTGCCTATAGGTTGCCCGCGAGATTGCGCGGGATATCAGAGAAGTTCGTTCTAACTTAAAAAAAAAAATCCTCCTCAACCGGAAATCGACCTCCGAACCGGAAAACGCAGTGACGATGTCACCGGTCATGATGGTATGCAACATCATTCAACACCCACTCATTACAGCAACAATTAGTTCAAATCACGACGGCTAATTATCAACGCTAAGCAGGAAAACTACTTTCCCTACTAATTAGCACGACTATTTAAGGATACTAACCAAGATAATTACTTAACAAAAACGCATAATGTTGATACGGCAATGGCAGCGCATGAATTCTCCGGGACATTTATTGACCCCTGATTTTTTTTTCGTGTGGAAACTTATGCGGAATTAGCAACCTTACGGACTGTCCGTCGCTCATAACCCGAATAGCATTCGACGCAATTGTTTTGTGTTTTTTTTTTTTTTTCTGCTGCCTTGGTGTTTTATGTTCGCGTTATATACCAACCAAAGTGCTTGCGACTATGAAGGAATTGTTAGCTATGGAACATGAGGATCTGTAAATTGTTCTACCTTGATTATTTAGAAAGACATCAATTTCCTTTCACAGATTTTTTGTGTACAACAACTGATGATGTCACAAAGTTCATTGTCGATTTCTTGAAAGTTAACTTTATTATAATAGAGAATACGCTTCGTTATCTTGACGTTATTTATTTCAGTGCTTCGCACTTGAAAATACAGTCATACATTTTCATTAAAACCGCGTATATAAGAGAAGCCTGAAGCAAGATCAGGTGAAGTCTTATTCATAGATCCAATATACTGGAAGTGGCACTTGTACCTCCGGTTGGTTGGCCGCCAACTTTAATTGAGGAGATTAGTGAGTACAGGTTTAAAAATCTTTTACTTCTGAGCAGAAAGGTAGCAAAAGTGAAAGATCACATCACTAAACAATACTGTAAAGGTTGAATTCGCCCAGAACGAGTGCGGACGCCTCAGGTATGCGAAGAAATGAGGAGCATGTAACAAGAGAAACACTACCAAACTCCCACTTTGTTAGCATACTTAATGTTCGGAATGAGCAGAAGAAAAACCCTGGCGTTCCATAAACACTAAATTTGAGGCGATGGGTTGGTGGATTTTATTTATTTATTTATTTATTTATTTATTTATTTATTTATTTATTTATTTATTTATTTATTTATTTATTTATTTATTTATTAACTTATTTATTTACAGGAACTGCTAGCCTCTTAGGGTGCTGTGACAGTATTAGAGGAGAAAGGTTAACAACACAAAAGCATGTTCTCTACAATCAATTAAAAGTGCACTGTAACCCAACAGATACATAAACGGACGGCGTAAAGGGTTGCACTGCAGAAATACATGCTCATGTGAGAAAAGGAAAAAGAAAAAACATTTTTTTTTATATAAACTTGCGCGAGTTAGACACATCGTGAACGTGTAGATGTGGTCGCCAATACTAACCTATAGTTATGCGCAAGCGATACGTTCTTTTCCAGTATTTGTCTTCCAGCGCTCGTCCACCACAGCAGCTTTCTCTATCAAAGCGTGTCTACGCAATAATCTCTTTGATCACCGGCACCTGCTCCTTCTAGATGTTTTCTGCCTGTTACGAAGACCCGCCTCTTTTCCTTTAACATGTTGAAAATAGACGATAAGTGGTCGCCTCGCACACCACCCCGGTCTATGAATACTAGTAACTAACTAGCAGCGGAATCCGAATTCAGCTTCAAAAACATCTCGCCAAAAGATGCCAAAAATGACCAGATTAGACCTACGGCTACGAAGTTCTCAATCTTAAAGTTTTGCTTGTTTAGACTTCAATGTCGCATGCATCATTTTAACAATTAAATTTTTACTTTACAATGCAAAAGAATCGAGCTGCACTAGACGCTTGCCAAAACAGTTCATATATACTTCTGTATTTTCTGAACAAGGTGAGTGCGAATGTCAGTAATTTCGCACAGGATATCTATAGGCCATACGTAATATTTATACGTAAGGGCGCAAATGATCCACTTTACTAGCATTCCAACACAGTTTAGAGGAGCTCCAGGCCAGGGGAAATCTTGAACACACCGCATTACCTGTGGGCGCCTGTGGCTCGTCTGTTCATCTGAGCCACTCTTCATGAAAATGTACAAAATGTCATTGTAAAAAAATGTGTGGCTTGAAGCACACCCCGAGTTTGAAAGAACAGTTCAACGCCTCGAGGTAGAGGTGGGTTTGAGCGAACCGGGGGCGTGAAAGAGTGTGTAATATTACCAGCGAACTGAGCCGCTGAAACTGTGGACAAAACATATCGGACTACGGCAAAAAAAAAAAAAAAAAAAAAGTGAAAATGAACAGAGGTGGCGCTAGACTACCGGAAGCAAAACGGTCAGAAAAACGGTATAAGTGCCTCCTATGCCGCTCTCCGCAGGTTCCCTATTCTTTTCCATTTTCCTCGATGACCATGGCGCTTCTCCCCACGGCGCCGGCTGGAGATAGAGCATGTCGCTCTTTTACTGTTCCAGGAAATGTGCACGGAAAACAAACGAATACCAGCGAGCAAAGGGACTTCGTTTGCACCAAATTCTCACGTGTGCACCACAGAGAGAGAAAAGCAAATTTAATCACTGTATCGTTAGCAGCAGAAGAACGGAAATCTGAGCTAGTTGGTGCACTGCAAGATCAAAAAACAGCGCGGCTACTTGGGACAAACAGAGAGGAGAATCATGCGTCCTGGTTCTTGAGGAAAAAAAGTGTATATTACCTGTGCTTTTTTCGAATAAACTTCAGTTGTTAGTCAGCGCTTGTCCGTTATTCTCCTCGCTGTTTGTCCCAAGTAGCCGCGCTGTTCTTTGATCGTTAGCAGCCTACTACTGCTTTCAAATGACCGAAGTGGCACGTACACTCTGCAGTGAGTGGACAGATCAATAAAAACTTAGGCGGCTCTTAACTACCCTTAAGAGCTGATGCGACAGCATTACCGTACGCATTTGAGCTAAGTAATGGGTTTAGCTGCTAATTAGTAATCCTCTTTCGTAGCACTAAGTCATCGGGCTAAGCCGAGTGCTCTTAGAATTGTTAACTTAGTGGTAGTACTACTTAACAGAAAGTCTAGTGATGCTATTTGGTGGACTTAATTTCAACTAAGTGTTGCTGTCATGTAATGTGCGGCTATTACCGATTTTATGGTAAACGACGGTCGCATAACTACCCTAAACTACCGCACTGAAGGAGGGCTACTTTTCCGCACGCCTGGCTCACGACCCAAACGGCAGGGACTCGAGTGTGCTCGGCCACCTTTCTGTTTTCAGCGAACGAGCATCTCTTTATGCACATCCCCTTTGTAATGCTCTTTGGGTGAGGTTGCGATACTGTAGATGGCGGCACGACCCAGTAGGCCATATCACCTGCCGAACCGCCTACCAAGCCAGGTACAAAATTCTTGGATGGGCTAAATGGGTGATGAAGTCTCAAGATCACGTGATCTGGTCAAGCACTAATTGGTACGCCGAGCATGAGTCGTCACGAGACCTAGTGACTTCTGGCACCCGCGGAGAATGAACAGGCACGGAGTATGCTTCTTCCACATCACTATTTTGATCATTAATAATCTCTATAATCTCAAGCTGTTTTCTCTAACGACATGCATGCACACCACCAACTGCACCCTCGGACGGGGTATAGCAGGCGTAACAACATTCACAATTTCCGGATTTTTCTGATTTGCTTTGGCACATTACTCGTGAAGAGTGGGTGAGACGCTGTCTGATACAGACGGATGGAGTCCGATACGCTATAGTTTTCTTTATACCTTTTTTTCTGCTCAACGAATATTAGTCGCCTGGCCCTGCAAGTTCCTGTAACCGCGCTAGAAATGCAGGTTCGGTATCAAGAAGCCTATTCCACTCCTTTGCTTCGCACTAATAACCATTGACACGCACAAACGCTCTATGCGAAAACAAGCTGTAGAACAAACCACTTCATTCTGTTCAAACACGGTGATTCACTCTTGATGGCGCAGAAAAATCGGCAGAGAAGTGTGTCCCTGTTTTCGCCAAATCACTCCACTTCCTCGCTGAGCGGTTTTCCTCGTCGACGTTCCTACGTTGACAGGACACTCATTAATCGAAGGCAAAAGACGCTGGTCAATCGGCTCTTAACGCAGAAAAACACTGTGCGCGGGAGAGCGTTGACACATGCTACAAAATGCGAATCAGCCCGATATCTCCGTCGAGGTAGTGAACAGGTGTAAAGGAACTGGTAGTCGTCACCTCGACAGACTTTGTTTTCTCACCCTGGTTGGCCGGTGAACCGCAGAATAACGACGTCATAAAAATGGAGCTCACGTAACTAAATTTCGCAGGCGATTTCAATGTGGAATGTTTTGGGAATTTCATATCTGATTTTGTCAAGAACGCGGCTAACATTCCGCTAAGAAAAAAAAAAAGATGTTCGCAGCGCTTTTAAGAATTGCGCTATCAACATCTTTAAGTTTGCTACTGCCTTTAGAGTCCCTTAATTTATGCAAGATGGAGCCGATTATCCTTCTGTGGATGGTTTCTGTCGCGGAACAGTTTTTACGATATCTTGGTCCATTAAGTGAGATTTATATATAGTAGTCTTTGTATTGAGCAAATGGCTGTTTGCAATAATGTTGAAAAAAGTGTTTTTTAGCGCTTGCTATGACGAGCACCAAAGTGCGAAAAGATTAATACACTTATCGGGTGCACAAATACGTTGTATTATTACGGCCCAAGCGAATGATTCCGTCATCTTCTGACGTATCGGTGGTGCGACGTTCCCGGCGTATCTACGCAGACCGGCTTTCGTGAAACGACGCTGCTATGCAGAACCAGCGCCGGAGTGCGGTGAACGTGCGGGGACTATAAAGGTCGAGCTCTATCCCACCGCGGAGGCTCAGTGGTTAGTAGGGCGCTCGACTAACGCGGGATCAAAACCTGGCGGTTGCATTTCGATGGAGGCGAAAAGCAAGGCGCCCGTGTGCTGCGCTTAAAAAACCTTGGTGGCCGGTATTTCCGGAGTCCTACACTACGGCTTTCCTCATAACATGAGTCCCTTTGGGACGTTAAACCTTATGAACTAGCCTATAAAAACCGATATGCATAACATGCATTAAGATAGGGAGCCTGAAATAATGGGGACCAATAAGCCTTTGTCTTTGCCGCTGTGCTTTACACCAGGCTAAAGCCATTGAGAAGAGTGGATTATTCAGCAACGGAGGACAAGAGTTCGCCGAGAAAAGGATATGGGAAAGTAAAACGGGGGCTAGAAAGCAAAACAGCAGACGAGGGAACGGGCCCTGGAGACTCCCGTAATCTCTCCTGGGAAGTAGCAGGATAGGATAAGCATCGGGAATGGGGACAGCGTAGGATTTTGTGGCTAATTATCCCGATTGGTCGAGCTCCTTACAGGGCAAGCTCTTGACCGAATGTGCGGCCTTCGAGCTGTCCCAAAATGCCAGCACACGTTCATCGGGTCCTCGAGAGACAGGATAACGTAACGAGGCGACGATTGAGGTCCCACGCACCAAGCCATGTTTCGTTAGAGCGAACACATGTGCTAGAAGAGTGTAAATCGCCGTCGTATGGTAGTGCTCCGGCTCCAATGCACTGTGGGACACGCAGCGAGAAACCAATCACGGTCGTCCCATATTAGCAGAAGGCAGAGTTTTAACGGTCGAGAACAGCCGTGTGCACGGGAGACGAATCGAACAGGGCTGCGAACAGACAGGATATGCCGGGTGATTATTCTCCCCTTATCTACATCGTTTCTTTGTGGAAGTTGTGTTCTGTGGCTGCTGAGCTACGAAAGCAGCCTTCCACCATGTACGTCGACGGGCGCGCATTCTGGATTTGCAGAGTCTGTCCGGCACCAACGCAGCGAACGTCCCTGCAATCATGCGTGCTTGCGATTCCTAAGCAGAGTGAACGAGTTCCACTCCTCGGAACCACATAGCCGAGGATAGTTAAGACGAACTTGAAGACAATCACCCGATGCAAGAGAAGCGCTTCTATTAAGGAAATTATCCTTCGCCCACGGTAGCTGAGCGCTTTGAACATTGTGCGGCCCCGACTCTGGCCGTCATAGCCATCTGAAGGGTGAGCAGCAGCTGATTTGAAGTAGCCGCATCGAAATTAACAAGTAGCAGGCAAGACTAATGTAGATGAGGGAAGAGCACGCCAAGGATGACAACGACGACTGCAGCACCTGCCAGCTACATGCTTCACACGACTTATCATTCTTTCTTTCTCATGTGAAAGCGCACACCGGCGGTGCGCATGCACCTCGCCGGTACAAAGTGCAAAAAAGAAAAAAGTATCCCGGCATTACCAGCGAACCGTCGATAATGGAACGAACGCCTGCTCTTTTGCCCTTTAAGGAAAAGAACGTCCTGAACGGATTCGTGACGGCGACCGGCAGAATTCACACCGTTGCGGAGACGCTGCTCTTGGCTGTGTTGTGCCGTTGGTTGCGAGCGTGGAGAGATATAGACATGCTTGGAACGAGCTCGTTAACAAATACGGAGCATGCGGGACACAACTGTCTTTCTGCACTCGAATATACGTACGCAGCCCCTCTTACTCCTCCTATGGGAACAGCAGATTGTTTGTTAGCTCTGGGTTTATTGAAATTTCCGATGAATTTAGGACTGCGACATTGAGCCGTGGTTACCTAGACGCTAACAAACATGAGCAGGATGAGGTGAAACAGAAATAAATTATACACTTTTGCAAACATGTGAGACAGACTTCACCCATTACGCAGTGTTGTGTCCAATGGCTGGGTTCATTCTGCGCTTTCTTATGACCGCGCTCCTTGTTACTTGAGTTCGCAGCAGTAACAAAAAGCAGCACTTTTATTGAATAATGTGATTTGCAAGAATATATTTGCGTAGCAACGATATATTCGCGACTCTCATTGCAAAAGTGAGGGTAAAGACAGCGAACGAGATGTGCGGACACTGGGATGTTCGAGTCTATTGCTCCTGCAGTGAAGCCGGCAGAAGTGAACTCGTCTCTTGGATGGATGCCCAAATATAATACTCAGCCAAAACAATATCTCAACAAGCCCCCTTTCCTTGATCGTAGCGAGCACCGCATGCGGACAAAAGTAAACGGAGCCCCGGCAGTTATGGTATGTGCACCCTTGTAGTTCGTTTCCTCATGAAGGGATGTTTATTTGTGTCGCACAGGGAAGGTGCATTTAGAAACAAATCGCACGCTCCCCTAACGAAGAAACTTGCGACCTGCAGTTGTAATAATGAATAAGAGGTCATTACTGCTTCTCAAAGCTGCTGAAAGCGGGGAACTGCATAAATGCATTAACACATGCGTCTGGTGCTTGAGCATTAGTGGACAACGCTGCGGTGAACGAGGCAAACGTTAGGCAGCGTGAACATAACGAAACACTATATATATGAGCGAAAGCGGTCGTAGCTTCGGGTTACTCATGTAGAATTCTTACGCATTTCGCATTACCTCCACGGCGGCCACCCTATAGTTTCTTCCCAAATCCCTTCCAACGGTCCACCCTAGTTGTAAGCACCTGACCACCCACCACATGCCACCCTATCTTCCCTCTTCCCTGGTATTACGGAGGACAACTAAATGAATTCTTAAAGTAATTACGGTCTTAGATGCCGTAAACTACACGAGGCTACACCTATCCGTTCGCCGTGAAAAACAAAAACCGATTCGGCGCGATAAACGTTTCATGACCATTGGCTAAGCTGTCACAATGCGAGAGCTGGTATTCGTGCTGCTAGACGCTCTCGGAGCGTTTGCAACTCGCAACTCGTGTCGCCTGTTCCTTACTGTGCTGCCAGTTAACGCACGCGGTACCTGAACTCCAGCCAGCATCATAAAGCATGCCCAATTTAAGGCGCATTGACAAGAACGTCGGAAGGAGATTTCTTCTGGGTACGACGGAGGGATCCAATCTTCGTGTTTTGAGGCTGTGATAAAAGCAGTTCAGATGGACGTGGTGCCTGCATTTTCGGCACCTGCGTTCGACAGGTGTAATCAGTGTTTCGAAGTCGATGAACTTCGTGAAACTTTCTCGTAGGTTCAGCATCCCGGAAAACGACGTGTTCCCGTTGAACATACGTCGTGACAATGCAAACTTCGGCGTAAACAATTCCAGGTTTAAAACAATGTCAAACCGGCCTGTAATCACAAAGAATGAGCAATGAGATAGCGCCATCAGATATTGTGCAATTTCCAAACGCAGTAGAATCCCCAGGCCGTTAACCTGCGTTAACCGCGAGTTGAAATCGATCAGCTTTCTCGTAGCGGTACTGATGGATCACTATAAACTATAGACATACCAGAAACTACCGGCCCTGGTAGTACCTCACCCAGGGTATTAAAACTGTTATCATGTCAAAGTATCTTTACATCATCTTCTCTAAGTTATTTTATGGTGGCAAGCTTCCAGAATACTTAAAGGTTGCCAATGAAGCGCCCACATTTACCTGCGGATCCAAATCAGATGTGTCAAACTAATTACTTATATCGCTGACTTGAGTTTGCTTTTAAAATACCTGTATATGCCATGTATTCAGCGATGATAAAGCACCTTAGTCGGTTTGGTTTTCCTAACAAATGCCAGAATTGGTTAAGAAAAGAGATTTCTTGCAGAATAAAGCGTTTGAATATTATCATGATACCATGGCATATCCTCTGCAACTGGCAGTAAGGGTCGAACAGACGGCATAGTAATTGATTTTCAAAAACTTTTTCAAGTGTATTTAAGTAGAAGTCCTGTAAAAAAAAAAATTGCCTTATACATCAGTACCACTTCCATGTATAAAATTATTGAAGACTACTTAAAGAGAAATTTCACTGATTTTAGAATCCGATGAGGTTCGAGGGTTCTATTGGTTAAAGCCTGTACTTAAAGCTCGTGAAATATTTTTCCGCTAGCATTTGAGACAGTGGTGCAATCAGCAATAAAAGGCGCGACGACTTTTAGGCTTCTCTGCAACGCATATCACTGGGTTGAGGGTGCATGATGACGCCATAGACCGCGCCGGTGCATTTCCCGCATGGAAACGCTTTATCCAAAGACGTAAAAGCAACGCTACTGAAGCCACAGCCCTTGAAGTGCTTTCTTTGCAGTCGTCGGATAATGCACCGCAGAGTCCTGGAGAATTCAATGGAATTAAGAAATATTACCGTCGATCAGGGACGTCATTGCCGAGCGTCACCGAAGTTTTCGGACGCTGGCAGATGCTTGAGAGGTAATCGTTAAATACGTCATCAGTATGAACTGTAGCGCAAAAAAAAAAAAAACAATTTGCATGCAATGCCTACAGCCGACCTAGCTGAATTCATAAGAATGGCGGGATTCTCAAAAAGTGGTACAGTCGCTCCTTAAAGGGAAGAAAACAGCGCATATTGGATAATGGAAGGTCTTGCGGCTATTACGCCGGAAGTGCCTCAGGGTTCTGCCCGGGGCCACTGTTCTTTCTTATTTTCATAAACGATCTTCGTGTAGGGATTAAGTCCCGAACATGGTTTTAAGAGCATAAGTTCTTAATATACTTTTTCGCACCTGTACGCTGTCAGATACACCACGTGATCAAATTGCCGCCCCATTTTAGTCTAAGTGCTGTTGTTGTAGTCATGTAACTGCCTCACGTATAACGTTGTGATGTTATCATGTAATTGCGGTGCGTATTGCCTCGTAGGGTACACCCATGTTAGGATGTCATGAACCAGGTTACGTATATCACATGACTAGGTGGCCATGTTGTAACGACATCACTGGTTGCCCCCTCGCGCGCTGTATATATACACCAGCCGGACGAGTGCCCAAATCGGACCACGTACAGCTACCATTGCTGTCAAAATTGTGGCGCACCCGTTTAGCGCAGAGGGTACGGAATGGTGGCAGCCGTTTTGGTACAATGTGGAGCACGGAATTACTAGTCTAGTTAAAATTCAGCATGCGTGAGGGATTCACACCGACGATCTTTGGTCCTCGAAACCGTACGAGGATGACCTTCGGAGGGCGGCCGAACCAGTGGTTGCAGAGGGACGCCACTTCGCCTCGTTGAAGAGTGAAGCAACGCGTCAAACGAGCGCGTCATCACGTGCACGGCGATGTACGCGGAGGCGGGACCTTCCGATGCTGGTTAGAGTAGAATGAAGATATACAGTCGCCACAGAGCTGCCTCACACGTCCTGAGAAATGGGTGCTTGACGAGAACGCTTTATGATGAAACGAATGTGTCAATGGCGAAACAGTTTGGGGTAGCACTGTAAGCAGCAGCGGTGAAACAAGTTTAGTAACATCGTTTAATAAGATGCGTGTATGTACGGGTTGATCGCAAAGACTGAGCTGACATTTTTCAGTCGAACGCCGAATTGGCGATGCGCTCTGAGTATTTTTTTTTTTTTTGAGGACGATTGTAGCTTGTACAAAATGATTTCATGTGAAACGAATGTGAATGTGAACATACACGAAGAATGATCTCAGACGTACTGAGAGCTGCTGTTTCATTAATACAATGTCGACTCAATCTGAACAACGTGTCCATGTATGCTACCAAATAAAAAATGAAATAAAATCAACTTGTTCTGTAGCATTCCCGCTGCGAAGAAACGGTTTGGTCAGAAACTATCGTAATACCCCGAGTGGTCGCCCACCGCCCCCGCGACCACGAATTCATTGAGAAAAGTGCGCGCGATGTCTAGGTGACAAAAAAATTCAAGAAGCTTTGATTTGATTTTTTTTTATTGTTTGTAGCATGGCATGGGGGGGGGGGGGGGGGGGGGGGGGGGGGGAGAAAAGATACACTGAACTTTGATCAAATGATTTTACCTTGCTTAAATAGATCCCTTTGGAAAGCTAGCGCTACCTTATGCACACAAGCTCAACTAGGTCCACTTGTTATGGTGAGGTCTTCCGGCAATCGAATTTCGACGTCTGCATCCGCGATGGATATTGCGCGGTACAAAGAGATAGCGACCTCCTGTCCCTTATCGGGGGCCAAAAGATTTCATTGCGCTCAGGAAGAAAATATTTACTTACGTTACCGTAATCGTTTTTCTTCTGCAAGACCCTCACCATCTATTGACCTCGGTGTAGTGAAAATTCGGGAGAATGCTTGGACAAGACAGTTTCCTTCAGTCCACTTTTCGTTTTGCGTGTGTGTGTGTGGGGGGGGGGGGGGGGGGGGGGGTTGAGGGAGGGTCGGAAGTAGGGCATCTTTCGACAATCGGCCGGGCCGCGGTTTATGCTGTCTAGGGATGGACGGTGAGAAAGTGGTTTTGACAATCAATCATTTGCCTAAAGAGGGAAGTGTGCTCCAGGATGTGCGATGACTCGGGATGTTACAGTACGTATATCTATGTATCATATTTCTCGTGATGATACATGGTCGGCGCATTTAACAATGTAGCTGGAAAAGTGGTAGATCATCGTAGATCCCTGTAATTTCCAGCGTAATTTACATCAAACGCATAGGGAGACTACAGAGGCGGCGTATCATTACAAAGCATTTATGTCAGCGCAATCTTACCTACAGATTATAGATAGATAGAATCTTACCTATAAAATATACCTGCCCTATGTAAAATCCGGCGGATTATATACATGCGCAGATGCTTCAAGGCATTCGATCTGCTGCTGCACGATTTGTCCGTAGCCTCTAAGCTCGCTTAGCACAAGCTAAATGAAAAGTAAATTGGGCTGGGTACCATAAATTGACAGCGCTGGACTCTACATGTAAGGTCTTCTGCCCAATAATGATCAAACCAGAGTTTCACTACAATCATAGTTGCAACCGCCGCATTATGTATCTTCACAAATTGACCATTCGCACAGTGCACGTTAAAGAACCCCAGGTGGTCGAAATTTCAGGAGTCCTCCACTGCGGCGTCTCTCATAGCCCGAGTTGCTTTGGGACGTCAAAACCCACAAACAAACAAACACAAAGTGTGACCGTACAGCTAAATGAAAAATATTTTCCAGTATGCTTTTCTTCCTTTTCATTTTTGTACCAATCATCAGGAAATGGAAATCACAGTCAAGTGAAGTCATGAGACGAAGCACTGCGAATTTGTTTTTGAAAAGGCCTGTGTCCCTCGCAGTAATACCATACAGGTGCTGCAGGTTTTCACTGAATAATTCCTACGACCGAACAGCCATTTTAAAAAGCATACCTAATGTAAATGTTTCTGAATGTGCTCCAAATGAAACTGAAACAAACTAAAATTTAGTATTCCCACGCGGCCGTTCGTAGCTATCTTCCCGTGAATACAGTTATGGTCAAGGACGGCAGAATCTCGCGAGCTGGTCGCCCGCGCCAATGGGAATGATTGCAGTGAACCTGGTGCGAGGCAGCCCTCCCCATTAAAAACTCGGTTTCTAATATTGTGCAACCAGATGCAAGCAACGGAAGGTTAAAGGGTGTACACTTGACAAGTGTGGGCTTTCTTTAGCCAGTGTGAGCTGTTATAACGTGGCACCTCGCCCACATACTGTGAGTTAAGACCACAGGAACATGAGGGCACAGCGACATTTCCGCGCACCCTTCCCTGCGCACTCGCTCCTAAGGAAGTGGAGGTGCAGGTAATTCAAAGCACAGTGGTTTATTACGCAGAAGGCTGCATTAAACAGCACAGCACTAATCGCAAGAACTCAGTGCAAACCCAGAGCCCTGCCGCAGCATCCGAGAGCGGGACAGAGGCATCGCGGAGCCGCACACGCCAGGCAAGAGCTATTCATGCGTACGCGGCCAGTAAGAGCGCTCGCAAACCGCACGGCCAATCAGAGGATTAAAGTGCGCGTGAAACATCACGAGGGAGGTAGAGGGAAACACGAAGCACATCTTGACGACATAGGTCGCACGTATGGTATATCTCGCGTCGCTACAGGTAGTGGCAGGCGGTGATGGAGAGCTTGCCAAATATGCCCTCCCGACTCAGAAGCGTCGGCGCAGAACCCCTTCCGTGTCTGGACTCGAGCAAGCACGCAAGGTGCGCGCGTCCAAAACCGGCGTCCACGGCCTGCGGCTTCCTGCTGCTTCTTACGCTACCTGTTATTTCTAGTGTCGGCGGTGGAGGCGGCCCAGCGCGGCCTCGCGTCAGAACAATTCAGTCCAGTGCGTCACTTGTAGGGACCCAAAGAGGACGCGAGGACAACGCGGGAAGAACCGAAAGGAGGTTGACTGACAGTGGTTCTTGGTGTGACTCCCTTCGGAGAAGAATAAGGAGGAACCCTCTGTCCAGGGCTCCATGTGCTGCTGCTCTCCTGCAGGCCCGTTGGAGCAGATGTCGCAGGTGCTGGTGAGAGCGGTGAAAAGATACAGTATAAAGTCCAGAGTCCCGTTCGCCACTGCTATTTCCTCAGCTCGCTCGATCAGATGGCGCTGATTCGTCGGCTCTGCGCTGGTCAAAAGCTAAGAGGAAAGAGTGGGGAAATTTATAGGTGGAACGCCGCCGGGTGAAGGCCCAAACTCAATGATATAGTGCAGCTGTGTATTTTTGGCAGGTGAGTCATTTATTTGGGTAGCGCGCGGGGTAGAACAAGTGTTTTGTGGTACAGGTTAGGATACATATGAGCTTGTAGCTGACGCCATGCCACAACTTCGGCTTTGGTGAGTGATGCGTGAGGTGGTGGCAGTGCTTTTATTTGTGTATGGTAATATTTCGTGATGTGGATGTAAGAGTAGACTCGCGCAGGAACCCTTTGTGTCTACTTCTTCCTCCGCTTCCTTCGACAGCGTTCGCACGGTTGCTGCTCGGTCAAGCCCGTGCGCACTCTCGTTGCCGGGTAGGGAGGTTTGACCAGGGCTCCATACGATGCGGACGCTGGGGGAACATGTCGGAAAATATTGGAGCTCAGCCTGCAAAGATAATACATTTTTCGCGAGGGCGCGGCCCGCCCTTTGGGAACATGTAATCATTTTGCATGTCATAGTGGTAGGGCGTTCGTTACAAGTGTTCATGTGGTGTTAAAAGCGAGTTGTATACCTTTATGGCGGTCTCCTCAGCCGTCGTGCGCGAGCCCGTTCCCGAAAGGAGGCCGTAATTTCGGCGTCTGTAACAGCTGGTAACATAGCATCTCTGCCAGATTGATATTTCGCAGCGCTAACATATAGGACGTTTTGTCTCGGCTACATCGGGTTGGGAGACGCAGGGCAGTGCGACTATCGTCGCCTCCCTCTCATAGTGACCCCGCGGGTGTAAGAGCAGCAGCGGCCGCGTGATCATGTCGCTTGTGTCCCTATACACACGGTCTCTCTCTCGTCGCTCGGCGAGCGAGGAGCAAAAAAGAGGGGGAGGGGGGGGAGCGCAGGAGCGAACGAAAGCGCAGTCAAAATCAGCGAATGATAAACAATCAAAAACCAATGAGAACTAAGAAAAATTTGCTGTGGCTTAGCACTGGTTAAGCCTGAGTGATTGCGAGAGCAATACCTCCCTGGCTGCGCTTGGCTCTGCTGGTGGTTTGGCATGGCTTCGGCTTTTGTGCAACTAAAGGATTTACTGTGGACACAACATGGTTTCTACTGTTTGTTTATCTGTCTCCTCGGCACGGCGCCGGCGTTTCCGCGCAAAACATCGCTCCAGCGACGCCTTGTACAACTCCTCAGACATGAGTAAGCGGAGCGCGCCTGCGGCGCTCCGTTTATCCTCTCCTAGCGAGCGCCCTCACGCGGCGGGCCGAGGAGGCCGTCACGTGGTAGCCGCCACGCCGAGCGAAAGAACGACTACGGCCGAAGAGACGAGTTGGGGCCCCTGCTCTCCTCTGGTCGTGACGTCACGCTGTCACGTGGTCGTGCGCCGCAGCTACGCCGGAGCGAAGGAACGACCTCCACCGAGAGCAGAAAGGTGCTAGCAGTATTCTTTCGTAATAAAAGGAACGAAATGTCACACGTTTGTTATTTTGCGCAAGTTGTGGAACATTCACGCAGCAAAGATCAATACCATTTCTCTGGAGATCCTACTGACCGCATTATGCATGCATTCACTGCTCATGCGCGAAGTCTCGTTACAGAGGATACCTAGAAAGCGTCAGCAACCTTAAAGGTGAAATAACTTTACGACTTGCATTAGCTGCGAGAAAGCCAAGAGTTTTTTCAGGTTCCCCGTTAAATAGTAAGACGAAAGCCTTGCTTCACTCATGAGTTTGTGAGGAAGTTTTTGCAGGCTAGTCGATGCATTAATGGACTTAGTTTTAGAGCAGAAAGAGAGCACAGGGAGGAACCACGGTATATAGCGCTGCATCCTGACTCGAACTTCGTTCCTTCCTGAGATTGTCTTTCTGCTCTGACTCTAAGTCAAGCAATGTCTCATGAGTGGCATGAGACGAAATTAAATGTCGACAGAAAGTATGCACAGGAAGCGGCAACAAATATATAAGGTAATTTCGTGTCTAAATTTCGTAGCATCCATTTGCTGCGAAAACTAGCATTCAGTTTGCGATAGGGATTCGAACCGACAACATGTGTAGTTGTAGGCCACTATTTTAAGTTCAGGAGTACACCGATAACTGAGACAGATACTGTGCCTCATTTTTTCTCCAAAATCAAACCAATCACAGACGTTTAACACTTTGCCAAACTCTGTGCCAGTCTATCAATCCTAAACTGCCAAGCAAAGCCAAGTGAAAGCATTCCAGAGAATCATCTCGCCCGTTTTAATAGGTTTAAGATGACTTAAACCCCGGGTCATTTCTCCCGCTTTTCTTTTGCGAATTATCCTTGATTGGAAATCTGGTATGCTTAAACCAAACACGCACAATTGTGGCAGTTTTGAATGTGCTGAGAAACTTTTGTTACACTACTGGGCATATGGCATTTGGGAAAAGTTTGTTTTTACTTTTGTGTGTGTGTCTAAAACCTGGATTTCCTATGCATGTCTTTATTACTTAACCTAGTTCGGGAGGCTTTCCGTGCCACAGACTCTGTTGTTTTAGTTATTCCAGCAGTAGCACCTAACGCCGTAAATGGATCAAGTGAGATCCTCTATCTAGTATAACTTCGTAAAAGTTATGTGGTGCTTGCATCCGTAGCATTTTGCGCTCTTCTGCAGACCACCATCGATGCAGATTGGCAGCCAGAATTACCGCAGAGAGTCGATTGGTTTGCGCACCACGCTGAAAGTTCGGAAAGCAGCGGACTGTTTTGCCACATGCAGAGGAAGTGTATTTCGCCGTTATCTGCGCTTCAGTGTGCTTCTCAGGGGCCACGTTCAAAACTCCTGTTGATTACAACGCTTCCTCTCCGAATTCCGCATATTCTCCTGAACGCCTAACACTGCTTGTTGTTAACGCGTCCCTGAGGTCACTGGACTTATTCCGCAATGTTCCCTCCCCTCCTCTGGTGCGCTTTCGGATAGTTCCCGAAACAGTTTTGCCTCATACCCGGCTTGGGGAACACGCACGCAGCCATTGAGTGTGTTTTCGCGACCATCGCGGTGAATGCAGCCATAAGGTCGCTCTGGTTTGGCGAAGAGGAGAGCGGTGCCCTTAGGCCTGCCTTTCCACACACACAAGTTATTCTGTTTGCTTCCTATGGATCCAGTCGATGTTTTGCCTCAGCCTCCTTTCTGTCTTCTTAACTTTAAGAGCGCTATTTTAGTTCAGTGACCTTTTTTATTTCTTTTTTCAGGCGTTCAGTAATTATAGCGCATTGACTTTTATTCAAACAGAGTTTCGAGGTTTAATACCACGACAGGCTTGAAGACAGGGGTCAAAGCAGTACAGTTGCATTATGTAACAACAAGTGCAGTGACTGCAAAGCAAGATAATATGCCCGATATTTTGAATTAAAAAGGCAAGCGAAACTCTAGGACCCGCCAGTGCAGCAACAACGCGTACGCACAGACACAGGACTGGCGCTAAGAGCGGCTGCAATTATCGACTCTGCCAGACACACCAAAAAATCGATATCTGCATCTTGGAATGAAAATTGAGTCCAGGATCTCTCGGCACGATAGAGATCGACCATGGGGTCGAACAGATCTCACCATATAGGCGACGTGCTACACTGGGCAAAAAATTATAACTCGCATCTGAGCCCAGGATCTCTCGGCACGATAGAGATCGACCATGGGGTCGAACAGATCTCACCATATAGGCGACGTGCTACACTGGGCAAAAAATTATAACTCGCATCTGATTAAGCTTTAATGGCGAATTTTAAAGCTACATCCACAGGTTCGATATTTCTTTAATTGAATTTTTTTTAATGTGAGTTGAGAGTCAACGACTACAAAATGTAGGCAGAAAATTAGGAGGACGGTTAAGCTTCGCCTTAAGAGTAGACGCGATCGCTTGCGCACTCACTGCGTGACTTAATCGTCGCTACTCTGATGCTGTTTCGACTACGCACGCTACATTGCCTAGTATAATAGTTGACGTTGCAGCTCGACATGTTTGACTTTACGGACCGACTCAGCTTCAACCCTGCGTTTACTATCGTAGACATTTGCTGACGTTCCGACACTTACGTCGCTCCGCTGCGTTTATGGCCTTCGTACCTCGGCATCTCACCTTGCTTCAACCTCATTCCGAGCTTTATTCCGAGCGCTTTTCTGCGCCATAATTCTGGACATCAGCTTTACGAAGCCTCACTGGTAGTCGAGTACCACCATCACGAAAAGACACAACCCTCAAACGAAGCCCCTACGAATCTGGTGCAATGTCAGGCGACGACACCGCACTAGTATACGAGCCACAGGTTCCATCACACGCGTTCAAATTCAGCGACATACGCACAAGGTTATTCGTCCGCATCACGCCGGCTTCATTCACTAATCATAGGTCACTACCCCCTAATCAATCATTTGACCAATCATGCTATCAACCAACGTCCAATCAATGAACCGACACTACACATATACATCATATGCACTCCACGCAAGACGTCCATCATTTTGCGGCATGTTTTTTGACGTTAGACGCGCAATGTGCACTAGCGCTTTCTATTTAAGGAAATGCGTATCAGGTCGACTCCGATGGCCATGGAGGAGTCGGCGCGACTCAAGTGTTTTCCCCGGAAGGATTTTGACTCGCCCCTGAAAACTCCCTCTCAAATTCAGGTACGGCTTTTCAGCACAACGAGAAGAGTACGCTTCGCATATTATAGGTTCCCGCGATAAGCTTACAGGACAGGCGGAGCACTCTTTGATAACAGAAGGACAAAACCGAAAACTCAGCGGGTGCAGCCCTCAAACAAAGGGACTAGTATTTACCTCCTGGCAGATCTAGTCTGAAAAACACGGAGACGCGCACTGGTCTCATCAGCAGCTCGGAGCAAGCTCGTTCACCCAGAGAGTAAGAGTGGCCCCAAATGCCGCCTTCTAGGCTCCTTCTTTGAGCAATTGCGCTGCCATTCTTAAGTCGCAAGGCCGATAATAATCACCAGTGCGGTGGGCAGCTCCTTTCCGAGCCAGAGCAGGGTACAACGTCTGCTACTCTTTTGTCCGTGCGTTCGCTTTTGGAGGCTATCCGCGTGCAGAATTTTCGACCCACGGATACAATGCGGCTATCGCTGGCTGTAGCTGTGAAAAAAAAAAAAAAAAAATTGACAAAACCGCGTAGGCGTATGAAATCTCTCGCGCGATGCGCTGCCGCGACGCCCGCTTCCCACGCTTCCTCCTGCGCCACCACGTGACCGGGGTATACCGCTATGCTCTCTGTACTCTTTGTGCCCCTCTCACGGTGCCCTCTCCTCTCATCCTCAATGCATTATAAAAACACGTTTTACAGTGTGGCTTCACATACAGCCTACTGACATATTACATAAAAACAATAAAGTATCCACCTGCGTTTTCACCGATGCTCGTGCTACATTCTGCAAAGGATTGCTCTGCCAAGAACTGCCTCAGAGGCTGCCTAAGAATCGCCAGAAGAGCCTGGTCATCCTCTTGAAAAAAACAAATCTGTGCAAATTTTGTAAAAACAAATGCTTTGCTTAAATAGTACACCTTCTAGGATGCTGAATTATCTTTCGGGTAATTTCAATGACTTTTTTTTTTTTCTGAACCGCAGCACATTTGCTAGATGTATGACTGTGAATATAATCAACCTTACAATGCTGTTTGAATGACAAGTTCTTGTTCATCGCATTACGTATCTTTGTCCAAATGTCTGCAAGTATCATCATATTATTATTAAATTTTTAGTGAAGGAAATTTGTTGATATACTCAAGGCGATTTTTACTGTATCTCGAAGTTGTGCACTCTGAAGACTTCTAGGAATATGTGCATCATAAGCGTGCTGTTTAACAAAATATGCTTAGAATGATGGTCCTTAGTTTTGCACTGTGCATGTTTTGAAGGCACTCGTCTTGTCTCTACTGCTTATCGTATCCCATCTCTTGAGTTCTGATTTTTATCACTTGAATGCCTCTTCAGAAGTGTGATAAATGCCGTGTTCACAATATAGCGTTCTCTTATTTTATACCGCTTGTATTTCGTGTTGGCTGTGTTCCATACCACTTGTATTTTGTGTTCACCGTGTTCCTTATAAAACCCTCAAGCTGACTTCGTTTTACATTATAGCGATTTTATTTGTTTATTTAGTTTTATTGAACAATAATTATATTGCCTATTTTATTGCAGTAGAACAAATGTGAACTTGAATTATTTTGCCGCATGTTCGACTCAGTTTTCTCTGGCTTGCAAACAGTGGTATAATATGGCATCAGATTTCAAACTTCGTTGCGCGCCTTTTTATTTTTACATTCTTGCGGTGATACCTGTTCGGAAACATGCACTATACTAGAATAATCACGTAGGGTGTATTTGATGTAGCCAACACAGAAGAATATACTTTTTCATTTGTGTCTATACTCTTGAGTCAATGAATGTTTGGACAATCACACTTATTTTTATCGTTTGTTGTCTTTCTACAACATGAACCTGGTTAATCAATTTTTGTACAATTGAAATCTACACCCAGCAGAGTTTGGATTGCATAACTTTTAGCACTCCCAAAGGAGAGTTTTGATAAATGAACTCTTTATGTCAACCGTACAAAGGGTACACGTATAGCAGCAAGTAACCTATGCCATTTTGAATGCTCTGTACCTTCGCAAATGTACACTGCTTCAAATACCATACCCCTTTGTAGAAAATAGAATTAACCTTTACGACCTGCAACCTTTACAGTGCAGATTAAAGGTTAATTTTGTAACCTTTAAATTATAGGTGCCCAAAAATGAGAAAATCTGCACTTATACTAAAGTTACCATATTTAGAGTGTATGCTTAACCAAATTCTTCACCGGATTGATTGAGTGATTGAAAAAAAATAGTTCTTCTTAACACATTTTACCTCAGAGCCCTAAAAAGCGCAAACGCAAATGAGCCGCTTTTCCTAACTTTCTTATATCACGGGATCTCGTTAAGTCGCGCAAACAACCTAAGAATCGGTGGTCGGCCATGCCAGCTGCCCCTTGTCAGCATCATGCCAGTGATTTTTCGCTCGCAACGTCAAGGCAGGATTTTCTTAATAACGAGGCTTTTAACGCTGTCACCTTAATATGTCGGCTTCCAACATGGCTATAGCAGATGCATGCTAAATGAAACTGAAGTGGTATGACACCATCCTGGCCGCTGACCGAATAATTATTGCTTCAGAATCCTGATACGAAAGAAAGGAAATTTGGCGCCCCATGGAGGTCCCTTATTTATTATACCGCACCAGCAAATGGCGCGCCAAAGGCCAAAGGAATGGTGGGGCATCTATTGTGCATGCGGGCGTCCCAATCTCCGATTCTGTGGCTCGACAATGCCCGTCGCGAGGTCATCTTTATGGGTACGATCTTGTATTGAGAACACAGACAGACGGACTTTCGCGTAATGGGGCTATTAATGTTTTAATTAACGAAAGTCCGCCGTATCACACGTTCCCAACGAAAAGTTAGAAAAGCCCGTGCGCACGGCGCCACGAAATGTCTGGAAACGTGCTTGACGCTCTTGAAACAGCGGGCGGCAGCTGTCACTAATTGGCTGCCCAACTTGCACGCAGCCCGGGCACGCAAGATGGCCGTCTGCGTGGCGCAGTTGCTCGTGTTGCAACAACTAGCTCCCGCTGAATTTTTCAATTGTCTCTGACCTCGGAACGCATTTGATCGCAGAGTTCTTTTTTTTTTTTTTTTTTTTTTTTTGCTGTGCTTCAACGCCAAGGTTCTTTCAGTACCCAGTAGCGGGGCAACTTTGCACGCCGATACCAAGGTCTACGGCCGTTCGAGAATCGAAACAGGAGAAAATACAACCAGGGCTGGCGCCCGAAACGACAAAGTGCCTGCTGAGCAAGACAACAGGGGCGGGAGCCGCAAAGCCTGGTCTATTTTTTTGTGCGTCCCCTTAATCAGCTGTCCACGCAGACGGCGGCTCGACTAGGTGCAGGAAAATAACGCATTCCTGGTAGAATAACATGCCGGCAAGCCGTCGGATAGAAGTAGTTATGCTCTCGATTTAATGTCAATCTTTACATACGCACAGGCTTCCCTAAAGGCAATTCCTCGTGCTCTACTGCGCGGGTTTTCGCAGTAGAGAGAAGCGCTCCATCCATCCAGCTTCAGTGTCCCCCGCGCTGACTGAAGGATATTATTTTTTTCCTTTGTGAGGAACATGCCCACACCTCGTGAGATATTGCCCTGTAATTCAGCCCTGTCATAATTAAGCCTTCGGCGTATACACCTAACAATGTTTGCGTAACTCGGCAAGGCCGTCCGCTGAGTTTTAACGCGACTTCGTTCTTCTGAGATGCCTGCGTCGGCGTTGAGATAATTCACGAACATGCCTCTGACAGGTGCTAGTTGCCAGGTGACACGGCCAGACACTGATTGGGCGACGATTTGTGTGATGACACGAAACCACGTGACATAGCCGAGTTTGTAGGGGCTGCCTCCCACGGCATCTCTGAGAAGAGGAGGGTGGATGACGAGAATCGAACCTAAGAGTCTTTGGTCTCGGATGATACCGCTAGGCCGCACAGGCACCTTCGTGCGATGTAATGAAGCCAGCGTGGGATAATGGATCCACAAATTAAAAGCTTACTCATTAGGTGAGCTGCAAAGTGGCCTTACGCGAACCAAGATCAGTTAGGAAAGCCGCAGATGGACATCACACCCTTACAAGCGGATCTTAAGTGCCTCAAAAAAACATTTCTTGCGTAACTCGACTTCACTACAGTCACTTCTCTCTGTCGCTGTCCTGAGCTATAGTCTCGCTGTTCGGTTGTCGCCTTATTTCGCTCGGATAACATTTACACTAAGGATTGCCCAGTCGTGAGAGAAATCGTAAGATTACAGACCTGTTTCGTCAGATCGGATGTTCTAAATCCGCTACAGCACCTTCGCACCGCAAGTACATTTCAGTTTAGCATGAGCTGCGTATAGACAGAACGCGTCGGTGTATGATATTCAGCGAAGTTTCGAAACGGCGAAAACGTACCACTGAATCAATGGGCTCAGAGGAAAGCCTGGCACTACCATCAATTTGTTTTTGCCCTTCTACAAAGGGATCTCGCCCGACTTACCCCACGTGTAATGCCGGCCAGCGACGAAGGTGTTTCTTTTGCGGCAGGCCAGCAGCCCAGCTGTGCGTACAGCCGGGTGTGGCCTTAAAGCAGCGCTGAGGGCAAACACAAAATGGTCTCAGACGATCTTCGTAGCATGAATGGACCTCAAAGGCAAAGATACACCGCCATTCACCTAAAGAAGCGGCCCTTTTCGGTGTACGAGCTTGAATCAAGTCGCGGGAAATTTTTGAAATGCAATTTATGCGCTGATAAATGCATCTCTTCTAGCCGGACAAACGTCAACTGGTATTTGGTTCTAGCTGCAAGTGTCCAGCAATTAATTTTTTTCCTTATAGTAATAATTACATTGATTTATCAGCGCCCTTTTTTTCACTGTTTTGAACCTCCGTGTAAGTTTCCGTCACTGGCTTCGGTGGTTACCAGTTCTCTTCTTAAATACATCGTTTGTCTCATCTCTGTAAGATCTCGACTATAGGAGGTTTAAGCAGCTCAATTCCGTGAAGCCGAACATTTGCAGGCTGCAGCCCGCAGTGATTTCGAACGTCGGCCAAGAAAGGCCATGTCGAACATAATTGTGTTCCCTGCATCTTCTTCACTTCATCGGAAATGACGCGCACCTAAAGACTGCGCTAAAAGGCTAAAAAGTCGGCGGCAGTGTGGTGTCTTGTTAGTTCAGGCTGAAAGAAAGTAGCGCGCCAAGTTCTTCCAAAAAAACAAACATCTCTTTTCGCTTTCCTGTCGTACCTCGTCAGACCTAATTACAGGCCATGACTAAACGCCCGTTCTCTCATTCGCGCCTGGTTCGGTATCGCTTTCACCTTCCACTGCATACAATTCTCAGCATTTTGCGTCTTGCTAACCTTATGTGATTTCTCCTTCGTGATTCGGCACTTTTAACTTGATAAGGTGATCTTGCTTCAGAGCAGCGTTGTCTCAATAAATTATTTCGAGAATCGCGTCAATTTCTTTACCGCGAAGTTGACGGCTAACCTTAAACGAAGAGAAGAGCGTGTAACATCTCTCTCGAAACTAGCCAGGCTGCATGTTTTGCATCTGACTAGAATTGTGGAGCCAGTGATGCTTCCCGGACGATCGATACGCTTTAAAAATGGGGACAAATGCTTGCTTGAACGTTACGCAGATTTAAAGGTTCAAGGGTGCCATGAATACTTTGCTTTATGACTGACAAGCCCAACGTGCTGCCTGGTTACTTCCAGAAAGGAGCTACGGGTACATCTGAGTCTGTGCCGCATTACTGAAACCGAACTAATTTGCTAACGCCAAATGAATGGACTAAAGCGGCACAGGACAGCATTAGCAGATGGTAAGCGCTGCAAGCGCTCTCGTTCTCTCCCGCCTTTGAGGCAAGTTACGCTCGCAACATTTTTAAAAGCACCCTGCATCGACGGACGGTTCTATGGGGAAAAGGGAGGCCTGAGAAAATCGCTTAGCAGAGGATCGTCATAGATCGATCGTAGACAGAAAGGGCTCTTCACAGGTTTCACCACGGCCGCCTACATCGGACACGATTGAGCTTCCGCTGCGTGGTCGATCTAGGCGACCGAGGTTTTATGCAGGATGCTCCCTGCGCTCAACATTCTGTGGCCCAGGCAGGTAGAACGATTGCGCTTTCGGAATAGCATGGACAGAATAATAAGAAAATACCTCGCATAGCGCCATTCCCATGATGACAGAAAAATACTGAAAACGGTCGCAGGCTAGAACCAATGCAGACATTCCCTGACGTTTCGGCTCCATTCGAGTGCCCTTCTTGAAACAAGCGTGGCCTTGTGGTAGAGCATCCGCCTCGTGTTCGGGAGGTACCAGGTTCGATCCCTGGTGCCGCCGGGTACCCACCGGCTTTTCAATGGGTACAAGCATTCACCCGGCCTGGTGCTCGGCTTTTTGGAGTGAAATGTGAAACTAATGATCTTTGCAGGTCATTTGTTTGTTCGAAACGCCCTCTAAGGAGCACAGCAGGGTTAGCACAGCCTCTTCCAAACGCGGCGCCGGGCCGGGGGACGCTTGTACCCATTTTACCGGTGGGTATCCGGCGGCGGCTTTCGAACTGACCACCTCCCGCAGCCGAAACGGGCGCCCAAACCACTTGGCCACGACTCGGCCAATCAATGGAGAGGAAATGCGAGCCATCACTGGCCTCCTTCGCCTGACATCCATTCCCACTCTTCAAGCGGAGTCCCAGCTGAACACCATTGATGAGCTCGTCGAGCAGCGTCGTGCAGCGCGCTACCTGAAGCGTGAAGCTATTCCTGTAGCGTCTGCATTAGCGCATTATTTTGATTCGTCTTGTACGCCGCTGGAAGCAACGCCTTCGGAACCTCCATGGAATCGGCCACAGATGACAAACAACCGTCCGCTACGAGAAAAGCGCCGAGTTCAACGTTCGGTGCAAGAAGCGCAGCCAGATCATTACACAGACACTACAGGGGCACTTCAAGATTATGTAAAAGCAATCACTATGAGATTTTACATACCACCCTCATTTGTCCATTGCTTTCTGAAATACTCCACATACGTTCATATAAAACAGAAGCAACGCACCTTCCTTCTCTAATAGGAGAGCTCGTTGCCATTCACGACGGTTTGTCTGCATTAGCAGACAGCCTGTATGCTGCACCCCCGACCATTTTGATCTTGCATTCAGAATCCAGCCAAGCAGTCCGAGCATTACGGAGCATAGCTAATACCTTCGACATCATCAATGATATCTGCAATATTGTGCAAACATATCCTTGCCCTGTGCGTGTGGTGTGGGCTCCCCGCACTACGCTCCGTCTCACAGAAACTGATGATGCGTCCTGTTCCCAGAAAGTGACATATCCTCTGCCTATGTTAAAGTTGTCCGCAGGAGATGCCGCAGTGCCTGAAAAAGAATTTCTTCGCCGCTACACGCGTGCTTAATTCCACCGTGTGGATCAAACCTTCCCGGCGATTTAACTCGCCGTGAGGATGTGGCGCTGAGAAGAATCCGCGTGGGTGCTGCGTTAACGCCTGCTGTAAAATTTTCCTGGACCAGTCAGACTGCTCCCATGAACTGCCCTTTCTGCCCAGCCCCTGCTATTGGGGCCACACAGGACGACTTCCTAACAACTTGTCTTGGTCTTCGCATGTCCCGCAAAGCACGCCTTAGAAGCCACTCTTACCACCCTACCAGACCGCCCGACACAGGGCTATGGACACATGGCCCACACCACCGAGAGCTGTTGGCATTCATTGCTGCCACAGGCCTGTATCAATATATTTAAGCCCTATGCCGAAGGGCGAACTTGCGCAATAAAAAAGGCGTGTTGGTATTTGTATATCTGGTATCAAAAGGCACACACACTTCCACGAGACTTTCTCTCATATATCATGCGCCAACATGGACCACTAGGCCCCTCGTGAGAGACTAGAGAGCCAAATTTGTGTTGCACCACATGAGGATAGTTAGCGAGTGACTGGAGATAAATACACCTTAGCACCCTACCTGCAATGGCACGTTCGAGCAACTGAATCAAGCAGTGGCCGGGTGCCTGGGGCATTTTGCATCGTGAACCAACTTGTCTGGGACTGTTACCCCTGCCAGCAGAACAGTTAAAGCTGCCAATCATAGCAATCATCTTCATCCATGTGCTAAGATGCCGGTGCTGCCACTCACACCGTTGTTTTCAAGACGTAGCACCCTTTAAGAGAGCATGCACCCTTCTACAACATAAATAGCTGCTTCCTTTCACAATGCCCTTTTTTTGAGGCCATGAACATGATAAAAGCTCCTGTGTGAATGTATACAGTTGATGTCTGGTTTGGATAAGAAAAGACAGGATCGTGGGCAAGCTTGTGAGGTATGATCAGTATAGCCCGGGACATATGATCTCGCGCGAAAATGCTGCGTGGGGCGAATCTGACTATGAGTGTAATTCCTGAGTATATTTTGTATATTGTAAGCATAGTGTAAAAAAAAAAAAAAAAATAGGAGTTCTTATCTGGATTGAAAAAAAAAAGGATGACGACTCTCGTCTCCCTTTTACCGTCACTGGCTTGGGATTCACGATCCTAACGAAGGGCGTACTTTATATGTGTGCTGTTTTCCAAAGGCAGCAGCAACCACGCAATGGAGGCTGCGTGCTCATCTGATTGCGCCGTGCGCATGTAAGTCTTAGCGCTAATAAAGGTGCCTCGATGCACCCCTTCCCAGCCGGCGGAGAGTACACCTGTGCGCGTCGGCCACCACGACGGCAAAGCATTTCAGCCGAGCTTAGAAATGATGGTTCGTCTCCGACGTTCAAAGTAGGTAGAAAGTAGCGAGCCAAAGTGAAGTTTGCAACGCCAGAGAGGGTCATAAAGTAGCCAATTTGGCGCAAAGTAGCTTGGCATCAACGGCAACACTGCTCACTCTACTGGATGAAAAGGGGGAAGAGTGCCTAGGGAGCGGTTAACATTCCCCCGAGTCTGCTGAATATCTGCAAGCCTTAAAAGCGGCTCTTCGCGTGAAGCCCATGAGCAACTCGCCGCGGAAATACGACAACTTCATCACTCTGCCATAAATGGAGGACATGACATCATCTACCAATGGCTTCCAGGACACAGCGGCATAGCGGGCAATCTCCGGGCGGACGAGGTCGCACGAACAGCCACCAAGACGGCGATTGTGTGTTGATTCCATTTTCCAGGGCAGACGCAGCGGGCAGGCTTCGCGCACTTGAGCGGGAACACACGCTCTCCTTGTGGAATTCTGGCCAGTTTGCGAACTGAAAAGGTTCAAGTCGCTTTGCGTGTCTTCTGTACTCCTTCCTTTCGCAGAATGCGGGCCAAGGCTCCTTCCTGTGATGCCTTTTACGTAAGCAGTGCAAACGCGTTTTTGCCGATCGCGTATGATTGGGCCAAAGGTGAAATTACTTTTATTTCAGATGAGTTTTTTCTGGTTTTGGATGACCCGCCGAATGAGGAGATGGGGTACCCGTTTTTGTGGAGACGAGAGAGGACTCGGGTATTTTAGCTTCTTTTTTCTCATCACCAAGAACAGATGGTGCCCGCTTCTTCAATCAAATTTTTACGACAGCTGCCTTGTGGGGAATGGGGCGGCTGGAAATGCGCTGGCGTCCCATAAGGGTAGGCTCTTTGTAGGCAGAGAGGCGTAAGACTTTTAGGACCCTGTTAGCAGAGAAATGGAACAGCTTTTCACTGTGCGACTGGTTTGGTGGCGTTTAGGAGAAACTGGAAGTTTTTACGTTAGATGGAAGCCGTGTATATTACATATATATGTGTGTATTCGAGTGTGTGTGTGTGTGGAGGGGGGGGGGGGCTTTGATTGGGGATATAAGGATGAAACAAACGCTTGGGCGAGCTGGTAATCTATGAGTGCAGACAACTAAAAAAAGACGGGGCATAGGAAGGACATTGAGCGCTGACTTTCAACTGAAGCTTTATTGCTTGCTCCATGAAAATATAAACACCGAACACAACCAACATAAGAAAACATAATGACAATCACGTGAATAGATTCATGCTATCTGCAGCTGAGGGTGACAACAGCGACGTCATTGCATTCAGTCCAAAATTAGAGGGCCTCTTAGATGTTTCTTAAGAGGAGAAAGGCGAATGCCTGCCCTTTCTCTCCTATCATTTGCGTCTCATTGTTTGCTTCTTATCGGCGTTCGCTGCAGTGCTACATGTAATAATAATTGGTTTACAGGAAAGGAAAGGCGCAGTATCTGTCACAATTTCTCCGGCAGCTGTGAGTTTGGAAGGTACACCATCGCTCCTGTAGCGTAGCGTTCCTCGATACGCGTTCGAGTGTGGGATTGCAGATAGCAGGGACGCTAAACAAGTAGAACACATCTCGCGGAATCTCGCGCACAGATCCAACGCCTCCTAATGGAAGGCGTTGCCACATTTTGCGCACAGATCTCGCGCACAACTCTCGCGCACGGGATTTCATTGCATGAGCCTAGAAAGACTTTCACATTAAAAACCTAATTTCCTTCGGTGTTAATGCCATCAAAGCACTACTGACACAAGCGCTCGAGATTTCAGCGGCTTCTAGAATTTCTCTGGTTAGCTTATTATAGTGTCTCTCTGTCACTCTCGTTCGGGCCAAATGTGGCGTGCACGTATTACATTCCCTGCAGTGAGCGCCCAGTTGCCCTTTCACTGTGGCGAACAATATTGTGTACTAATATTGTGTACTCAATTGTGTATTGAGTTGTACACGACGAGAGATTCTCCGTGTCGTTGACTCGTTCGCGTTCGGTTTGCGGGAGGTCAAGCCAGCGCGGCGGTATTTACGGCGGTATGAAGGCCGTCGTGGAAATGCTGCCATCGTGCGGTGCATGACCGCGCTCCTAACGCTCCGCCGGACGGCACTAGAGAGACTGAGACTTAGAAGCAAGATATTCGCAAATGCCGCTCCGTTCCGCCAGTCGCTGCGTCATTTCGACTATTGTACTTAATGAGCAATGGCCGCGATAACTGACAACTGCGATGACCTGTGTAACAATAGTGAACAGCGATTCGCGGTTAACCGTGGCTAAGTTCGGTAACCTCCGTTAAGTCGGCCGTGTAGTAGTTAGAAATGCTTAGTCATAGTGATGATTAGCCATAGTCAAAGCCACTCATGTTTAGCCATAGATAAGGTAATAGTTGGTCACGGTAAGTCATAGTCCTATTCATAGTCAGAGTTAGCGTAGTGACAGTTAGCATAGTCATAGTCATAATCATGGTTTGTCATAGTCGCATTCATGACTTATGATTATGACTAACTGCCACTATGGATAACTATGATTGTGACTATGACTGACCCTGATGCTTACTAATCAAATCTTAATCATGAACAATTTTCAGTAATCGATTTCATTACTATCGATCTCTGGGTGATTGATCGACAGGTGCGAAGGACGTTTCCTGGTACCACTTTTTGGTCACACGAATCATGAGGCAATAAGCGTTTTCGCATTAAGTTATGGTGGCGCGCGACAGAGTACGCGAGGTGTCACAGAGAGCGAATGTAACGCGCACGGAGATCAGCGCATTCATGATCACCGTCGCGGCAAATATGACGAAACGAGGCATCTGTTAACAAAAGACCACTACGGCGAAAGGTATAAGGGGAAGTAATGAGCAATTCTCCAGCCGACGCTCAACGCGTCAGCCAGCAATAAGCTTCCTGTTGCGATGCGGGCACAGCGATAGCGGCTACGAAAGCGACAGAACGATAGATGAGCCTCATAGAAGGGTGCGCCCACCACAGCGCAATCACCACCGTTGACTACATGTCCCGCTTTGGGTCTGCGACGCCACAGATAAGGCGCCCTCAACCACATCGTGGCACAGCGGCTCCCGTAAATTTAATTGCAAGCTCGTACCCTTGCATTCCGAGCTGCTCCATTCTTCTCCATTGGGGGGATTTTTAGAGGAGCAGACTTCGTGCCAGCGCGCATTAGACTCGCTCTGGTGATCAAAGGGTACCTACCGGCGGAGGAATGGCCTTTGTCTGCGGTCAGCGCATTATACATTATGTAAAGAGCGCCGCCGGCCACGCTATGTGGGCCTCGTGTGGTGCGCAAGTGGACAGGGAGCACTTGTCTGTGCTGCCCTCTCGAGCCCCTTCGGAAAAGGAAATCCTCCTATTCCTACCTCTTTCTTTTTCTGCCGTAGCATTTTTTCGGCGCCCTGCTCGAATTGTGCTGCATGTTCCCGCTTCTCAATGTCCACACGAGAGGCAGTTGTTGGCGAGTTGATTAGAAATCTTGCGCTGTCTGTTTTTAGAAGGCGCACACAATTGGACTGCTGATCAGATGTGACACTAAACTTTGTTCGGTGCGGAGCGAACAATGTGCGCAGGCGCCTGTTAGTTGCTCTCCCCGTCTCTCCTGCGCTGAACGTCAGTACCAGTGACAGACAAAGATTCCGATCAGGGCCGAGACTAAAAGAACAAAGGCCTAATGGGCGAACAGTACGCGATAGAAGGTAACAAATGCCTACAAGTGCGAGGTAGACAGACCTAGGTTTATACGCGCTATCACTGGTAGTCAAGTGCATCTTTTGAGGAAGAGCACGAAGACGCGTGCCAGAAACAATAAAGATTTCTGTCGACGATTGTCACTATAGACAATAAACACACACAAAAACAAACATGTTTCGACAATTGTAGTCTAAGCATCCCAAATATCCTTATAGTACCTCAACCTATTCACACCAGGTGTCCAAGCTAAATGTAACCATGCTTCTCCAAAGACTGCGTTCTAGTCCAGTGGACAGAACAGCGAGCAACCTGAAATTAGAATACTCTGAGATACCCCCTCAAACTAGATTGCTCATTATAGATACGGGAGATCGGTGACACCGCCTAGCAACCAGCCTAAAAGATTCAGCACGCTCAAGGGGACAATCGTTAAAAGGCGAATGCAGTTTCAACCCTTTAGATTAGCGCAACTACACGCGAGACAAGGAATAATCATTCCGAATGACTCAGCGCTCGGCGTGGCGTTGCTGTCAAAGCACTCGGGTAAAGCTCCAATGCCATGTGCCCCAGTTTATTTTCTTTATAGTTTTTGTCCTTTTTTTTCATAAGTACCCATACTATATTTTAAAGCTTATATCATTTGCAGCCTTCCCTTTCATGCCTGGGCAGGCGGGTAATACGGGTTCAGCCTATATTGACAGCTCCACCGGGTTTCGTGCAAGTTTATCATGCACAACAAACCGACACTAAGTCCTGTACAAATTCCTACGAGCTTATTTTTTTTTTCTTTTTTCAAGAGGAAAGCCCTTGCCTAGGTACGAAGTTCGTCCGAGTAGGAGTTGGACGTCCGCTACTGCTCCGCGTTCGTGAACCAGGAAACGTGAAAAACGGAACCACGTGGGCACGCAAAGTGCGTAGCTGGGATTGCGAAATGCCGAAACCGAAGCATACCGAAGCGAAACTGGCCGACTTTGGGGCAGCAGATTTTCCTTGTCCTCCAAACTGTCTTTTTACCGTGTTCTGTGCGTAATAAAAGCGCGCATGGAGATTCGTAACAACACTTCGCAGTTCAGGTATGTAATGGTAATAATCACTACAAAAGCCTTCAAGATCCCTTGAGCGTAAAGTAAGTTGTACTTGCAGAAATGACAGCGATACCTGTATTTCAGTTCAGCACTTTTTCGACCGTTTATGGGCTTTGTTTTTAGTAAGAGCGGTATTTTGTTGTGAGAAGCAGTTGTTCTTTTAATACAGGCCAGCTCCTTTTTATTTTTTTCTTTAGTGCCAGTTTACACCTGCGCCAAGAAGTTTGTTCGGATTATAAGTAGCTGGGCATCATATGGGTAGCATAGGCGGTTGGCATTGTTGCAACAGACCTTTGCGGTTTGCGGCGATCAGGATATGGGGTTTTGAAGTCCTTCATAACCGGGAACGTTATCGCACCTTTTGAGGTCCGTTCGTGTTTCTTACAGTAGCAGCCGCTTTAAAGTTCTAACAATAGACCTCTGCATGGTCGGTTTCGGCTCAAACAAGCAGAAAGTTCTGCAAAGTGGTGGCAGGTTCGCGGTTTTCCTGCAGTACTTAGCGGGTTTTTACACCGTTTAGCGGGCAAAAATGAACTGCGGGAGGTTCTGATGGAGTTTTTATTGCCCGTTTTCGTGGTCTTGCAATTCCTGTTGAGAATAGTGCAAGTTCTTTACAATTATATCCAATCCTGCGAGACAACGTCGCTATAAGGGCTTGACGTCACTGAGACATCAAGGTGACCAATACTTCACCGCGTCCAATACGACTTGTATTGATTTATCCGGCTATTTTGGAGCGTACGCTCTACTATTCGGAATACAACTTCGGATTTCGTTTCGATGTGTCCGAATGACTGACACGCCTCGGTGGGTGCGAGCGCCCTTAACACAGTTAATTGTAACACTGCAGGTGTCCACCGAAAAGCGAGACAGGTACCTTCCTTTCCCGCCAAACTTAAACGAATTATATTTAAAAATTTGCGGAAAGAAAAAGCCGTGTTAAAGGCGCTGTCGCGTCTACTCTTAATAAAAAGATAAGATATCCCCTAATTCAAACCGACAAACCATGCACAACCTCGCCAAAGCAAGCGAAATAATGCCGAACAGAGCTTTAGATCGTGTCACAGAGTTCAAGCCATGGTTAAAATCCCGGCCATTTTTCGATGCTGCCGTCAAGTCTTCTGATGCCAGGCTCGGTGGACTGGGACCTGTCAACTGTGAGCAGTAGTTTAGAAAAGAGTGGCTGCACGATTTCGAGAATAATCGCCGCCTTCAAGAAGCCCACTCTCGTCAGGTGGAACAGCTGTGGAAAGCGAGCTGAGTTCTGAGATGCTGTCAAAATGCAGCAGACTGCTTCCGACATAAATTCCTTCGAGCTGGCTAAGTTTGCTCTCCCCATGCTGATGCTGCTCTGGAGGCTGGGCGCATGTTCGGTCACCGAAACAATATCAAATTTAAACAGTGAGCCTATGATGAACATAACTCACGAATCCCATCTTAATTTTTTGAGCTGGACTCAGAAGGCAGAGTAAATGCGGCTCAAGCTGCTAACTGCTCGCAACTGCTCGCAACTGCAATTCCAAAGTTTACAGCATAGCTGGAATCCCGCTTAGAACCGGCAGTAAGTGCGGACGATCGCCCACAGGGAGCGCGGCAAACCGTGATTAAGCAGGCGACGTCTTTTTGCAACTGAAAGTGCCGGCAGAAAACACACTGTTGTCAGAAAAGATGTCCTTTTGCAAGATTCATTTAAACGTAGAGAAGGCAGGCGTGATAGCCCTGAAAAAGAAAGCATTTGCAAACCGAAATTTCAAGCCAAAAAAGGGAGAAAAAATGCTTTCTACTGTGCCTGAAATATTGGCGATATTATTTACAAGTAAAAAAATAAGTAGAATGCTTGAAAGTTCGCTTTGTGATGCGTATATCGAATTTAGCGGTTTCGTATGGCAGCCTTTCTCTTTTTAACGCAGCGGCGAACTGTGGCGGCAGGAGCTGCCCCGGCTGCCGAGCTGGATACGAGGGACAACGGCGACGGCGGCGAAGAAGAGAAACGCAGGAACGGGCACTTAACAGCTGAATTAGCACTTCTTATACCTCTGCAATTGCCGCTGATATTTGTCTTATCCAAGCAATTTTCCTATTCTCACTCATCCCTCCATCTGCCACCTCCTTGTGCACTTGCTTTTAAATTTTCATGAACCGTAAGCAGATAGTTATCGCCAAATTTACAAGTACACTTATTTTAGATTCCTGTCTCTTTTTTTTTACCTCAGGAAGCGGTGGGAATATTGCAAATTTATTTCTCCGTTGGCCGTAGAGCACGAACACTACAGCAGAAATAAATGCTAACGCTCGCTCTATTTTCTATTAAAGGGGTCATGACAGCTAATACTTGAGCATAAACTGATTATTGCATTTCACTCCACAGACGTTAAATTATAAATCCTCAAAATCTGAACTCATTCGGTTCAGTAAGTAGTTTTAAAATGAATATTTATTAATAACATTGAAAGCTGCTTTCTGGTCTGGGCACTATTAGCCGCTGACGTCACAAGGAGATCTCATCCCCATGTGGTCTGCCATTCACAGTGTCGGCTGCGCTCTTGCATACAGGCCGTGAACGGTGGTCACTAAGAGCTTTCTGTTTTTTCTTCAGCAAAAATATTTTATTCGCATATTTTTTTTTGCTTTGACAAGCCTTCACTATAATATGCGACCTTAGTAATCCTCGGACTTGTTTTGGCCTTCATCTAGGGATTGTCGAGGAGGCCGAAATCGATGACCTTGGGCTGTATTATTTAAGCACAAAATCAGCAACGTATTATTTTTACGTTATGAGAATTACCTTGTCAACAAAATGCTCCCGCATATAAAAAAAGGCGCATGTCCAACGTTTCCTTCTGCCGTGTGCGCGGCGAAAGGGGAGAGAGGTTAGCGTTGTGTTGCTGATTGCTAAGCTATTGCTCGTCGCTCGTTCGGTCCAAAACTAAGAGGAAATCCCAAACAAGCATACGTTGACGCTAGAGCATACCTTGGGATATTAGAGTAACCGACAAAACATTTAAACGAAGCGGTACTCCTTGACTTCTTGTTATATGCGTGATTTAGTCAAACTTATTTATTCCCGGCTAATAAAGCATTCTTTATTTTTTTTTTTTTAGTAAACTAAGTTCAGTCTGGCCATGGCCAGCGCACGAAAGCATGCGCCTCCATCGACGCTTCAGTTCCGTCACCGCAAAATCCATCGCGATTGGAATGCGCTTGATTACCCGCACCGAACATAAGCCTCCCACCTGCCGCCGTCTCCGCGTCTCGCCTCCCTCGCAGCCGCGCGCGCGACTGCAACCGACTCCCGAGCCAAATGACGTCTCGAGAGTGCTTCAACGTAAACACAGTAAACATGCACCATTTAGTATTTAGTGTGTGAGCCCTAAACTTCCGCAGGAATACGCCGATTCGCGGATCACGACTGCGCCCCCAGCGTGTTTACCCACAAGCGGCGCCTCGGCTGCCCTAAGTATTGCTCTCCAGACAGGGTCACATCGACGCTTCCCGCTCAATGTGCACGCGCGTTGCGATGTAAGCAGTCATCGATTTGGGGTCATTACTGCCACAACTACACTCGATGTCCCCGTGCAACGGCTAAAGCTTGTCAATGCGCGCTCCGCAATCGCCGAAACTCTAGACCCGAACCCCGCGTACTTGCGCTAGGCCTATCGTAGCGGAACGGACCGGTAGTTCGGCGCCGACTAACATCTCTGGCTAAGGTCACTGCTGGTGAGAAGGGGGATCATATAAAGTGTAGCCGCTTCTTTTCCTTTTTATAACTCAGTTAAGCTGCAGACGAACGTAGCCGTTCAAGCCATTCATCGGCTGTCAAGTTCTCGCTCGGCCTCCGAACGCGATCCGACCAAAATAGATCGGGCGAACGTCCGCTGATCAGTTCCGTCGGCGTCGCGGGGCCGAAAACTCCACACTACGGTGATAGGCGACCGTTAGTCGTGGTGGTGTCGTTGCCGGTGTCGTTGCCGGTGCAATTCGACAGATCAGTGCGTCGACAAGTAGCTAAGAAAGCTAATCGCGGCCGCCCCAATGTGACTGTGCCTAATGCTGAAAGAAAAAAAAAAAACATGCCTTACTCTATATTGCTTTCTTGCGGTAACATCTTCATCAAGCACTTCTGCAAGAGGGACGACCACTGTGTCAATCGTCAAAAAAATGAGAGAGACGTGTCCTTTGATATTCCAGCCTTCATACAGACGACACTATGCTGCGTATCCCCTGTGACGTCACACGAGCATCTCAAAATGGCAGTCGCTCTCGGTGGGACGAGCTTCTCGATTCCGATCGCGTTTTTTTTTAATATGTGCCGCTTGCTAGGCACTAAACTGTGCGTGTAGAATCACCGACCTGTATAATATTCACCAACTAAGAAACGGCAATACATCGACCGACCTTGTCATCGCCCCTTTAAGATTGCGCACAGTCTTTGGTATTATGCCAACATTTGCCTCTATACTTCGTCTCACAAGATATCTGCAGCACTGCGAAAAGCAGAGGCACCCCGGTTCATTCAGGATCACGCGCACTACAATAGGCAATTGTGCTCCTACGCGCCTCCCGCCCTCAAATTAGCGGTGGTGACAGTAGGAGCACAATTCTCTATTATAGTGCGCAGGGGCGAGAGGCACTTAGGAGCACAATTGCAATCCTCCTCTGCCTTTCGCAGTGCTGCAGATTTCTTGTGAGACGAAGTATAGTAACCCAGAGCACAGTAATATATGCTGAATGTGGAACTCGACTGAACTAAAGGAAAGGAAAATTGGGTGGCAGACACTGGACTAAGCTGTAAGATCTCTCAGGTGCAGGCGTTCACGCGGTGCGGATACCATCCTAGAAAGCTTATCATTGCTGCCATTTTAGTTTCCATCTGTGATTGCCGAAGCCTGAATGGACAAGGTGTATCAATCTAAACCTCTGCTTCACCGGTTTTGTTTACTTTTATTGTTACTGCATATCACGTTCTTACAGCGCTAAAAATGTAAGACCAGCTGTCTTTTTCTTACCGTAAATAATGTCTGCCAGAGGTGGGCTTTTTAGTTTCGGGGTTGACTGTTACGCTATTATTCATTTTATTTGTCCTTTTGGTTTAGTAATAAAGCAAGAAACTTGCTGAGGGGAAATTTATTTTTATACGCGATAATTTTCAAGCTTGCTTCTATAGGTGATTGCAAACTGTTGTTCTTAGGAAACTCCGAGAGACATGAGGTCGTTCAACCATAAATATTTTCCATGGGGCGGGTGAAGCGCAATATGCTGCAGCGGTTGTTCAGTAGATTAAATCCATTTTTTCAGATCAGCCATTTCAAAATAATGGTCTCGTACCGTACTTCTGAACAATAGCAATTTCGAGTGTTCATTTTAGATATATTAAGGCAAACGGCTTAATTGGCTCAAGCGTGGTATGGACAGGAAGCGTCGGCAGCAAGCGGGGGAAAACAAGAAAAAAAGAAAACGTCCCGTCACGCCTCGCTGTTTGCCATAGCAACGAGGCACCGAAGCGCCGAGTGGGACGACGGCATGCACAAGAGATACTCCCGTGGCAGTGCGTTGTCAGAAGAGGAGGACCGGAGCGGACGCCTACGGGGGAGCAGAAAGCGTACACAGCGCATCGCGCTGCCAGTCGTAGAGTATCGCAATCGGGCATCGCGCGTAGCCATTGCGAGAGCGAGATTTCGCCTTCATACACCTAGGCGGTCCGAAATGTCGCTGCTGAATTTTTCATTCCGCATTCTACGCAAGTGTGAAAGCATAGAAAAAAAAGAAAAGTATTTCTGGTTATTTTTTTGTAACCGCTCGAGCTAGACTGAAGAAATTGAATAAATTGAATGTATTTTTCCGTGCGGTACAGATACGGATGAGTGCATGCAGCATTTGTACCTATGACGGAAGCTCGAACCGCAACCTGAGGCCTGGCTTAATCACCATTGTTCTACTAGTTTTTTTTAACCTTATTTTACTCCTCCCAGCGTATGGATGACTCAAAGAACGGAGACCCAATCACGGCAGCTCGGAGGATCAGATTTCTCCTGACTTCGTTTTTGTTTCACTCCGTCTGGCACCTCGTAAAAAAGGCAGCCAAGCGCCTCGCTAGCTCCTTCCACCCTCTACATGCCCGGCATCTTCCTTCTGCCAGGAATCACTCGTTCGCATCGCTAGCCGTCGTGCACCGCTCGGACGTCTCACGGGAAGGGCCCGCCTCTTTCTCTTCGATGTCAGTTGTGCGCAGCGGAGTACACTGGCAACGCCGCCTGTCCCAGCTAAAAGCAAGCAGTTTTTTTTCTTGCAGCATCCAAGAAAAAACTGCGCGTCCTATGAAGCAATACCTTTATTTGTTCGGAGCAACTAAGGTGACATTGCTGTAGCAAGAATTTGATCGGAAAGCCAACTCCACTGGATACATGTGTTTCCAGAGTTGGAAAACGAAAGCGTCAGCTTCAATGAGGAAGAAGTATCTCTGCAAATACCGGTTTCCATCGAAGAAAAGCTTCGATATTGCTCCGATATTGGAAGGGATCAAACTTGAGTCTCACCATTACGGGTGACTACCAGTGCTCGCTCAATTTCGGCGTAAAGAGCTTTACGAGTAGCGTCTTCCAGAGGCCAGCCATACCTCGGCCATGGTGCACGGAACTGTGGCGATGCCAGCTCCACTGGGCGCCAGCAACAGCTCTGATTTACGAGCAACGCAGCCGCGGCAGCTCTTTTTTTCTCCCCTCCATAGACCCCAGGCCGTCACTTGAGCCGCCGCGATAGGAGGTTTAAATCTGCTTCACGGACACATGCAAGCCGTGTCGGTGCTCGAGCGTCCAAGAGACGCTCAGGGATGGGGCTCGCAACGCATGTCTGCTTGCGCAGGGGGAGCATAGCTCGATTCCCGCTGTACCTGTCCGTAGCGCTGCTGGCCGCTGTTGCCAGCAGCACTCCATGTCAAGCGGACAGGTTGGAAAAAGCAGATAGTGGCCTGTCAAGATACGTCCTCAGAGAGATGCCTCCGTAGGTTTTCCCGATTCTGGGAGGAGGAAATACACAGTGTCCAAAAATGCCGGTCTCTTCTTGAAGCCGTATCTATACTCCCGGAAAAGGGACAAGGCATGCGTGAATTAATCATCCTGAATGAAACAGCGCTTGTAGACTATATGCATGGACTAATGTTGGAATGTTTGTTTTATCGTATATCCGCAGTATCTTTTCTCCGGAAAAAGGTTGGCTACCGTGTGCTTCCATTCCACTTACGCGCAGTTTGTTGAATATTATCTCTCTAGTGCCGCCATTCATTTCGCAGCTGTCTGGTTAGATCTAATCTGGTTAGATCTAATGACGAAGAGTCGCTCAAATTGCTACGAGAAAGATACAAGACATATTAAAATAAGACGCGTTACGATTTATGCGCCAGCGTGTATCAATTACGGATAATCTTCCAAGGCTTGCGAGAACTGACGCCATGTGCTCGGTGAAGCAGCGCATGACTTGACCGACAACCTATTTTATTAAGCATCTATTTTATGAGCGATTGCGGAGAAGAAGGAAAACAGCATCGCGCTACTATTACTAATGACAGCTTTGTGATAACGTAAACTATGACTCGGTGCTGTGGCATCACTCAATGCTTTGCCGGCATAAAACATGTCGAATTAAGCCGGGCCAGGCCAAGATTGAAAATCACTGTGTGCAGAGGACAGAATAGTTGTATAAAACGACTGAGCTTCGTATACGCTCACTTCCCCTCGATAACAAACCGGGGCGCGATGCAGGCTGCGTATAAGCCTCCGATCGATACGACCGCAGGTGCATATGGCTAGGCGCAACCTCTCCGGACTCAGGCGTTATTAGTAGGCGCTGATAGAAATGTGGATATATGCGGCTACATCATTTTTTTTTAAATCCAGATAGCGTTAAGGGCTAAGCGGATGGATGGACGGAATCAACTTCATTAGATAAAAAAGATTAGCCTTCCAGAGTGGTCCCCTACTAGTCGAGGAGTCCACGGGCTTGCGCTTCACATAGAGCCCTATCCACCAGCCATTTCTGGCCGGCGGGCTGAGCGGTCCGCTGAGCAGCCTCCCAGGTAGAATAAGTGGGATGAGGGATGGGGAGTACTGCCTGTGGGGAAGGACATTCCCACAGGTAGTGGTAAAGTGAGCGGAAAACCCGGCGTCATCGGCCGGCAGCGTTATGAGTGAAAAATCTGGATTAGTAGGAAAGTTGGCTTGATGGCAGTGGATAGTCGGATTTGAAAACTGAATAAACATCTGAAGAGTGGTGATTAGACTGCAGCATGACTCAGACAAAATTAGGAATACCGGTATATAAAGTAAATTAACTGCACCGAAAAGGAAATTGAGGTAATAAGTCCCAATTAGGTTGCTAGTCAGATATGCCGCTTTGTTCAAGAGGAACGTTCGTTAGGATTGCTTAAGGCGGGGCTTCATGTGTATTGCTAGTGCTCTTTGACGCGAGGGGTTACACTTGTATAAGATGAAAGCGTGCCCCTGTCTGTGTGGGCAAGAGGAACAGCTGACGGGACTTGCTAACCAGTCCCTTCATACCCTCAACTTATTCTTTATTTTGTCATTCGCACTAAACAGCACTCTTTCGCTGCAGGCAATACTATCTTTTGGCATCTCCTCTGCAAACTTAGACAAGTCGTCTCTCCTTTACAACACGCTCGAGTCGTCATTGCATATATATTAATGCTTAAGAGAGAAGACTGGCACGGGCTGAGAAGCACAGCACTGTTTAACAGATTCTTTCTCTTTAACTGGCCAGACGTCTTCTTGACAGTAGTGTAAAGAGTTATGGAACAGACTGACGAAACAACCCCTTGTGTTAGTGTCAATACTGCTTTTAATGTCATTTTGCACGAGTTGTTTTTTACCTGTGAGCACAACAGAAAGGCATTCAATCACAGCACGTTGCACACAACTTTGGGTGCTCGGAGAAAACATTTTCTCAATACGGAGCTTATCTTTTGATAAGTATACTATTCGGACATTAATTAGCGGGCTCTATTATGTTGACACCTTGGACTTCAGCGCGTTACAGGAAGCGAGAATACAGGGAGAATACACACTGGCAGCAGACTATCCGAAAATTGTTTCGGTAGTCCGCACTTGTGCCTTCTTTTTTCATTCTTGTCAATGCTCGGGGCGTTCATTCCTCCGCCTAAAACAACACGTACACTGTTAAGTCAGCTTGATTATGACTTCCCTCTTCAGTTGTCCACTCGGATTTTCCCACCACAAGGAGGCATCTTTCGAACTCCCATGGACACTACCACCCCAACCTACCCCAGTCCTGCTCTGTCAGCGCTCGTTAGCCGAGATACCTACGCCCGCAATGAGAGACGGGAATGGAAGCGACGCCGCTAGCAGCAGCCAGCTGCGACCGCCGCTGCAGAAAACTTTTGATAAGGTCTGCACACGAATGCCTGGACTGGCCAAGCCTTCCTTGCGCGGATAGCGCTGCACGCGATCCTCTGAGCTTGGAGAAAGGGCGGGGGACAAAAAAGCGCGCGCGCTTTTCCGGACCAGCGCTTTGTGTGTTGGTTTTCTTTTCCTCCCTCCGCTCACGCGTGGGGCGGGACAAAGCCGCTTAAGCGAGGTGTACGAAGCGCGCTCGCCAGAGCGACCCGTGCAAAAATGCCCCTCGGTGGGCGGCTCCCGGAACGAGCATCGCGTGCGCTCTGTCCCCTCCCTGGGCGGCTTTTACGCCCGCTCGGGGAAGCTTATCGCGCGCACTGCGTCAGCGGGACAAAGCGAGAAGTGTGGATTTTTCAAGCTGACGGAAACCGCGGACCTGAAGCCCCCCGTCCGCACAGTGAGGAATGAGACGGAATAGTTTGTACACGACACCCGAAAAGAGCAGTGCACCAGGCGGGGCAAAGCAAAAGCATCATAGACGCCAGCGCTGGCTATCAACTGATGGCATTTTATTCCGCAAGTCCCAATACATACGGCCATTTCAAACACCCAAAAAATCGCATAGGCCATATATATATATATTTCCTTCTTTTTTTCTTTTTAAGCAGGCTGCATATAGCCTGTCCGAAAAGACGGTGACAGCAGGAGTGCTGCCACCGTCTGCTCCACAGCAGTGTAGCAGGTAGGCTGCATATTCATCACGCACAAACTGATCTCTGCCATTTCTAAGAGCCTTGCTTTCCTCCAAGTTTGCTGTCCGCTTAAAGAAAAAAAAAAAAACGCTCTTCAGGCAGCTTCCTCCCTCTTCGCGTCTGCTTTTATATCACTGCAAGCTGTGCTATCCTGTCATTAAAGACAGTCTCTTCTGTCATGATGACCCGCCAGGTAGCATAATTTCTTCAACTCTCTCTCATGTTTACTGATTCTTTTCGCGCTTCTTTTCTCACTACTGGCGCCACATCTTCGCTCGTCATCCAGGCCAGGCACCACCTGCCGGCCACCTACCGAGATCAAGAGTCGGCCCAGACCTAGTGCTTCACCTTGTCGACTCATAAATGAAGTTTGTACCACCACCACCCCAAGAGGGTAACTCGCCGGAGTCACGGGTGCTTTTTCCGTTTCTCCCGGTCCTGTGTTGTGATGACTGTATTTGCAAACTTTTGTAGAGAACTCTACAGAGGGCGCCTTCCGGGAGCCTGTGTCCTTGAAGCTTGCTTAGTCTGTTGATAGTAAAACTGTTTAGCGCGTTTTTGAAAGGCTCTGGTGGCTATTGCTCGCTTTATTTAGACTGAGAAATGTCAGGCTTGAGGCTCTTCTTGAAGCGCGTAGAGTAGCAACGACAGGCACGCTCTTGACGTTTTGAAAGGGTTAAGTTGTTATCAGTATTTCCTTCGTCAAAGTGAAATGACTGCCGAAGAGGACCTTGAAACTTCCTTTAGTTAATTTAGTTGGGACACACGTTAAATATTAAGGCAAAGCTATGACTACACCGTATCGAACGCGTGCGAACCGCTCGGGCCACGCAGCTAACTACGCTGTATCGCGCAAGGCAGTTCTTCTGGAATTACGAAATGGACAATTTTGCGTATGTTGAAAACAATAGCTTAAAACACGTGCATCCATGCAAATACCCACATCCAGCGCACCCTTCCCTAGACTTGTGCGGCTCTGAAGAGAAACTGGTTTGGTTTGTGGAGTTCCAAAGCGAATCAGGCTATAACAGACGCCGCAGTCCAGGACTCCGGAAATTTCAACCACCTGGGATTCTTTAACGTGCACTGATATCGCACAGAACAAGGGCGCCTTGCTTTTCGCTTCCGCGGCAGGGATTCGATACCGCATCCTTGGACACAGAAGTCGAGCACACTAACCACTGCACCGCCGCGGCGGGGCTGAAATAAGAGGGGGGGGGGGGGGGGGGGGGGCGGGGAAGAGATCTCGCTGCCGGAAGCGTGCGACGCAGTAGTCGCGACTGTCATAACATTTGTACGCAGAGGGCTCCTCAGTCAGATACTCAGTCAGATAGACGTCGCCAATCTATTGGGTTTTGAACATTCCAGTCCAAGGCACGCGCTACGATTGTTCACGAATATGTCGCCACTCACTACAGGGAAGAAAATGTGCTTAGTCAACGCACAAAGCCGGTGAGATCAACGCGGTAGCATAGGCAAGCGTCATGTTTGTAAACAAAGGTGGCGCTGCGATAGGCAGCGACAGCGACATGCGATGGGCAGCGACAGATAGTTGTATGCACAGTACCAGAGGTGCTAGGATTGAACGGAAAGATGGAAAAGGACGTGGTGACAGTTAATCAGGACATAAGAAAGTTAAGCCTGGAGAAGCGTTTCGAAGTGGTTGAGGTAAACAGAGAGGTACATAAAGCAGGTTTTGGTAGGGCTTTTCCGCGAGATGGCATTCATTTTAACAGAAGGGTCGGAGCAGAGATCGGCTGGCGCTTGGCAGGCAGGGCTGTAGCTTTTTTAGGGGGTCCGCGAGGACTCTGTGCACAGAGGTAGTTAGAAGTGAAGCAGAAGAAAGTGTAATAATGGAGGCTGAGCCCTCAAAAATGGCAAAGAGTAGGTCGAGAAAGAAAAGTACAAAAAAGAAATTTAACACTAGGATCAGCTATATAAACATGCAAGGAGGTAGAAAAAGACCGAAATGGCTAGAGATAGAACAGCAGTTGAAGGATGACAAAATAGGTGTGTACGCTCTTTGCGAGACTCATCTCAGGGATCTAGAAGATCCGCCGTTTATAGAAGGCTACGTCTGGGAAGGGTGCAACGGAACGAGAACGGAAAAAAGGGGTGGAGGGGTAGGTATGTTGATACACCAGGGAACAAATTGGCAAAGAATTAAATCATCTTGTAAAGAACATATCTGGGTTTCAGGAACAATTGCCGGCATAAGGACATGGCTAGGGGTAGTTTATTTAGGAACAGGACATCAATGCAGGCAAGAAAACAGGGATCTTGTTGAATGTCTCAGTGACGATATAAGCCAGTTTGGAAACGGGGCCAATATTATTCTACTGTGGAACATGAACGGCCCCATCGACGATCTAGATGGATACACGGATTGTAACGGCAAGCTAATGCTAGATTTCTGTGAGCGACACGATCTAGTTATATATAGAGAAGCAAAATGTGAAGGCCAAATCACATGGGAATTCCGCAACAGGCAGACGACCATTGACTATTATCTAATGTCACAGGAAATTTATAGCAAGGTCACAAAAATGGAAATAGACGAAGAAGGGGAGTGTAGTCTGGGAAGTGATCATAAACGTATTAGTCTGCAGATGGGGCCCTTGATGAAAAGAGAAATGGAACTTAGACAAAACGTAATCACAAAATTAAACGACGATCAAATAGCGCAGATAGCAGCAGACATAGAGGAAGCAATAGAAAAAAGCCCCATGGAAGACTGGAATTATGAACAGGTAGAACTACTCATAAGGAGGAAAATTCAGGAGGTTAAAGTAGAATACCGCTGGAATGGAAAGAGGAAGCCACGGAGCTGGTGGAATAAGGAAATCAGGGAAGCTATTGAACAACGACGGGCTGCTTCAAGGGAACACCGAATGGCAAAGAAGGCACAGGTATCTCAGGAGGAAATCGACCAAAAATGGGAATCATATCGACAAAAGAAACTGCAAGTGCAGGCCCTCGTCCAAAGTAAAATAAGACAGTCCACCGATCGCTGGATGGCTGATATACACGATGCCTCTAGAGGTGGAGCAAGAAAATTCTGGAACCATATAAGCTGGCTAGGGAAGAAGAATCAAAGAAAGCAGGATCGGATTCAAGATAACGAGGGAAATTGTTTAAAGGGAGATAACGCAGTGAACTACATTACATCAGTTATAGCCGAGTCATTTAAGAACGACGATAGGGTAATCTCCGCAAATCAGGAAGCAACACAAGGTAGCAGAATACAAAGCAGCTTAGAACTGACCAATCTAAGCTGGAAATAGGCAGATAAAAATATTCCTAAAAACACAACTACGGGAATAGATGGAATTCCGATCAAGCTGATTAATGAACTCGGTCCAAAGAGTAAGGAAACGTTGTTAAAAGCTCTGGAAACAGTCATAACGAATAAGCAAATTCCGGACAGCTGGCGGCAGAGTAAAATGAATTTGATTTATAAAGGGAAAGGAGAAAGAATGCACATAACATCCTACTGGCCGATTACCATAACATCTGTTATGTACAGGTTAGCCATGCAGGCGGTGAAATTAAAGGTGCAAGCATGGGTTGAAAGTAACAAGATACTCGGAGAACTTCAGAACGGCTTTAGAAACAGTAGGCGCTTAGATGATAGCCTGTTCGTGCTTACCCAATGCATCGAAATATCTAGAGTGGAAAATAGACCTTTGTATTTGGCCTTCCTGGACATAAACGGGGCGTACGACAACGTAAGCAGGGAACTCCTGTGAAATATATTAAAAGAAGAAGGTATCGGTTATGAGATAATAGAGTTCCTACAGGAAATATACCGGGATAACAAAGTAGAAATTACGTGAGAAGGGATAAGAAGTACGGAGGATGTCAAAGTATGCAAAGGATTAAGACAAGGCTGTCCTCTATCACCGGTGCTGCTCATGCTTTATATGATAAACCTGGAACGGAGGATACAAGATAGTAACCTAGGTTTTAACCTGTCATACAGATTAGGTGGAAAGGCGGTAGAGCAGCGCCTCCCCGGTTTGATGTATGCAGACGATATTGTGCTGCCAGCTGAGAGTCTGGAAGAATTGCAAACTCTAGTTAAGTATTGCGGAGACGAAGGGGACGCTCTAGGCTTCAGTTTCAGCGCCGTTAAGTCGGGTCTGATGATTTTCAACGGCTCAACTGATCAGGGTCTTAAAATACAAGGCCTTGAAATACCTAGAGTAGCAGAATATAAATATCTGGGGGTATAGGTAAACGAAGGATTGGCATACATTGGAAAGCATGAGCAATCACTTAAGGCCAAAGGGCGAAGGAATGCCGGGATAATGAAGCATAAGGCATTGTGGGGATACAATAGGTATGAGGTTTTGAGGGGTATTTGGAAAGGAATTATGGTGCCCGGACTTACTTTCGGAAATGCGGTTTTGTGCCTAAAATCAGAGGTACAGTCGACATTAGAAACAAATCAGAGATCCGTTGGACGATTAGAACTAGGTGCCCACGGCAAAACTAGAAATGAGGCGGTACAGGGAGATATGGGCTGGGCATCTTTCGAAGTACGGGAAGCTCAGAGTAAAATATTATATGAGGAACGCCTGAGGAAATTGGACAGTAACAGATGGGCAGCTAAAGTATTTAAATACCTGTACCTAAAAAGCGTTGACTCACAGTGGAGGAAAAGAACTAGGAAACTAACTAGTAAGTATGCTAGTAACAAGGACGGAGAAATAAAGAGCATTAAGCAACAGGTGAAAAACACAGAAGGTAAAAATTGGATAAATTCGATGGAAAAGAAACAGAGTGTGGAATTATACTGAAAGTGGAAAATGCAGATCAGGAAGGAAGATTTCTTTGATAACTCAAGAGGCAGTGCCCTACTTTTTGAAGCTAGATCAGGGTGCTTTAGAACACGCAGCTACAAAAAGAAATTTAACAATGGAGATGACGCATGTGCTGTATGTGGAAACTCCAGTGAAACAATTGACCATATTATACTCGAATGCAATGGTATCAATCCGGAAGTTGGTGCAGGCGCAATCACTCTTCCTGAAGCTCTGGGGTTTAGAGATAACAGTGGCCGGGTGAATAAACCGGCGGTGGAAACTAGCAAAAAACGACTGGAAGATTGGTGGCTTAAAAGCAGAGAAGTGACATAATGTTAGTAATGTAGGAACAAAATTTATTAAATAGAATGGTGGTTTAGTTAACCAATCTAAATCATAATTAAGATATAGGGAGAAAAATGAGCATGATAGCTACTGCAGCCACCCTGTTTCAAAGGGGACGCTCCTATATTCCATCCATCCATCCATCCACATGGCGTGGCAAAAACGCAGCGTGCCTACGCTGCGCCAAGCGGCGCTACCTTCGAAACAAGTTCCCGCGTGCAAATATTCTGAAGCGTAAGCTTTGCTTGTGCGTAGAAATAGTTTGGTCTATGCCTGTAGAGTAGTTCAGCCCTTTACTAGCCGATTACTGCTGGAATTACCTGGTGAAAAGCGCTACATCGGCTTCCTTCCCCGTGGCCTCAAAAGCGCGCGGCTACAAACGAGAAATCGCAATGCATAAGAAAAACTAATATATAGTCAGCATTGTCCAACTTCCAGGCCTATTGTTAGCGCATGCAAGGACGATATGAATAACTGTTCTCATATGACGACTATTTTGATCTGTACTTTTTCTGCTGCTCCAAGCACCTTCACTCTAAAGAACAGTATTACCGGCAACTATATTGAACCAGAAATCATATTTCTAGCTCACTGTACCAGCAACTTACGTCATAGAATTCCACTGAATAAGAAGAACTCAATCTTCTAGTTCTTTGTAACATTCACCTAGTGGGCGCTGAAAACTTTTTTTTTATCCTGCTAGATAAAAAGACATTTGACATCTGTTTCATAATACAGACGCAGCCAGGGTCATTCACAGGTTAATATATACATGAAGGCCCGTAAGAATGCTGTTTTTTTTTTTTTTTTTTTTTTTGCTATTAGCGCGAATGCAATGTTCTCCACTATGTGCACGGTCGCTCGCAGCACAATTTGCACGATCTGCTGAACATTTTTAAATATATTGGGAAAAGTTTTATTGAAATGCGCGTCATCTTATTCTGTTTATCTTCCATCCCTCGTGGCAATTCCACTTTGGGACATTAAACTCAATGTACCGTACACACCATAATTAAATATTGTTACGTGGTGGCATGATAAGCGATGGAACACGGCGACACAACAGAAACAGAACAACGTGATGACATGACGATGAAATATGCTTCGCGAGCGCTCCGCCCCGCGCCACTGCCCGCTTCGTCATCTTCGTAGCAATATCTTGCTCGATCAGAGCTGGTTCTACGTGGTTAATTCGTTCATTATGATCTTAATGACCTTCAAAAAGGAATACTCTCGAGAAATAGCGTTGGTTGACTTTGTCCGAATCCTAACCATCAGTGGCGTAGCCAGAAATTATTTTCGAGGGGGGCTGACATTGATGCTCAGCCTCCTCCGTATCGAGATACCTATCAACATCCTCTAACCTCTCAACTGCGCCATAAATTATGCATGCCAGGATGCAAAGATCGTACAGGAGAATAGTACCGTCCGGGGCTTTCGTTCCATTGAGTATCCTGCGCATGTATTGTTTCAGACGAAAATTAATTTAAATGCACAATTGAAAACTGATCATAGTCAGTTTTCCAGCCATGCAGTTAAACATTAGTTCGAATACGTAATCTTCCTGACGGACCCGCAGGTAAAATGGTTGCCTGCACTCTTTCCAGTATGCTTATGACTTTGATTATAATGCAGCATCTGCACTCTAACAAACTGAAGTGTTACGAACAGACGAGGACTCTCAGCAGACCACTTCGACAGACTTTCCACCGGAGCATACATAGCGGCTAAAAACAGCGAGATTCAGTGCAAACAAGAGGCCCGAGAGGGAGAAGAAGACAGCGCGGCGTCAGAAGATCGAGTTTGGTCTGCGGAGGCTGCGCATGTGGCGTCAAGCTCCCTCCTAGATTTTTTTTTTTTTTCTCCACGCATTCCACCTTTGCGTGTTTTGTCAGCCTGTCTGATAGTATGGCTTCTTCTCCTTTGTATCTGATGAACGATTTCAAAAAACTAAATGCACCTTTCGCTTTTTTATTCCCACCGAAATCTCTTTTTGAGCGCGAAAAAGACATACTGGAGACAAAGTGCAGGTTGACTTCCGGCTCTGGGGGTTGTTTTGGTCTGCGTTGTATGACAGTATGCAAAAATTTCGTGGGGGGCTGAAGCCCCATAAGCCCTCCCCCTGGCTACGCCTCTACTAACCATGTTCATTCGATTTCTAGGGCCGTTGAAATTCGGGAAAATGAAAACATAAAAGCTACACCACAACTCTGGGCCTATTTCGGCAATATCGCACTGGAGTGACAGCTCAAGGTAACTGCAGTTACTTTCGCAGCAGCTTTTTTGTCTTTTTATGCACGGGCAATACTGCAAATGGAACTCACAGCACGGTTTTCTATAGCTGCGTTCGATTAAGATCGCACGCGCACGGAATATCGCGTCTAAACTTCTTATGGTCTGGTAGTATATACACCAAAACGTGAATGGGCTGCAGGCGTTTGTTATTGCGCTATTCGTCGTGTGGCCGAAAAGCAATCGCGACAATTAAGAGTTGCAAACGAACTGATTAAGTTTCAGAGCAGAAGTGCAGCGCACGTTAGCCGCGAAGGCAATCCGTGGCCGAAGGATATATTCCTGTCCCGCTTAACGCCGCTGCCCTTCGATTTCAACTTTATCCGACCGCGTGAAAACAGGTACCTTTTTTTTTTTTTTGTGCCTTGTGGTGCAGCGAAAAGCACCAAAGCTTGCAGGAATATCGGAAATTATGCTCTAAAACGCAGCAAGCGCCATGCATCCAATGCAGACGGCCCATGCTTTTGCCTACACCACGAATCTCGCTTCGTCACGAGGTGCAGTGGCTAGTCTTGGATAGCCTGGGGGGCGCTGCTGAGCGCTCGCGGAAGCTAGCAGGAGCTTCGGCGCGGCTCGTGCGGTGCAGTTAGGCTTACGCCGGGCTCGAATAAAGAATATGTTTGTTAGCAGCTCTCGGAACATAGGAGGCCTAGAAAGGTTCCCGTGTGCACCGATCGGAAAACTAAAGCACGAATGGCTGGCGTCAGCGTGAGCTTGGCCGTGCATTAATGGCGTTCGATCTGCCAAGCAATCGCTGGTTTGGCACACTTGCTTCTGTGAGCACGTAAGCCGGCACGCGTTGATCGACTCCCTACGTATCAGAGCTAGACAGTGCAGCTGGCGAAACTGCTATAGAGGGCGCTGGATGCAAGCCTAAGCTGCTCTAATTACGTCGACGCCTCCCTGGAGAGAGGCGGGGATTCGAGCGACGACAGAGCAGTTTCCTGCCGTTGCGCCTTTGGTCTCCTTTCTCATCCTTTAATCTGGAAAAGGATCTTTTGAAAGTGAGAAACGCTTTCGAGTTGTGCGAGTATAATAGGCAGCGCGTATTGCGCGCCGCAATGCGATGAGCCGCGCGGAAAGTTTGGTCACCAAGCTGAGAGATTAGGCGGCTAATCTTCGCCGGAGCAGATTTATTTTTCTTTACCTAACTACTGAAAGGGAAGCACGATCCGGTCTAATTTACTAGAGGAGAAATGCGTCAAATAAACCCGGCCACCGCTGGTGGACGCCTGCAACCAAAGAATTAACCGGTGCCGCATGCAGCTCATAAAGCAAAGCGAGTAAGCTCTTTTACAAGCACAGCCCAGACAAAGTGGATGAATATATTTGCATCAGTCGAAACAAGGCTCTACTGTATAATGGGGAAGGCACCGAGTGTTTGAAATTGTTCACTACATATATATATATATATATTTTTTTTCAAAGGCCATGAAAGATTGTTGCCTGTATACATTTAGATTGTACAGAAAGGCGACAAGATTCGTAATATACAGTGCAGTAAAAGAACTATACTTATTGATAGAAATTAGCTAATCAACTATTTAGTTTTAGGTTTTAGCGCACTACTATATAGTTCCAAATTGAAGGCTCATAAAAGCAAAGGAGAATCCAGTTATTAAAATTTACGAATGGACATCATGATTGCGGTATCTAACGTATTAAGTAAAACGCTTTCGAAAGCTCTCCAAGTTGGCTTTCTCACGCTGCACATTGATAAAACGGAAGCACTTGAAATATACGAGGATTAAGTCGACTTTCTTCATGATGCAGAAAACTTTCACATGATCCACCGAGCGCAGCAGAGTTACCATTTCATCATCGCGCACTGCGGCAAAGCCAACGTAGCGCGCTATCGAAGGCGTATACCTTTCACGGCCGAGGTTCACAACCCCGATGGCTATTCATAAATTTTACAAACTAGACTCATCTTCATTGTTGAAGACCTTCAGTTCTGAGGATATGGAGGTGCTCTAAATAAATAAAAAACTTTGACTATATACCTTTTCCATCCACTGTACTCGTTACCGTAGAAATAACGCTCGCTTGCCTTAAAGTCCACCAGCACAGACGCAACAGGCGAATCTTTCACGCCTTCTGAAAGAAAAATATGTACTTAGTTTCAAACACGCTGTGTGTAATGTTTCTTGAAAAAACTTTACACACAGCTTGTTTGAAATAATTCACAATGGCGCAACAAACTCTGTGACGAAGCACTTGCGCCGTAGTGTAGTGACGAATGTCCGAGGCCTGCGTGGTCGTCTGAGTGACTTCTGACAGAGGGTACAGAAGTACCGCTTTCCTGTGATTGTGATCTGTGAGCCCAACATTCCGGCTGCTTTCCGCCTTTCTGATATGTTCTGCTATGGTCTCGAGAAGCAGACGAAACAAGCAAAGTGCTGGTGTGTATACGCCAAGACATTGCGCACGTCCGCCATGCTCTACAGCCCCCCAACTCGAATTATAACATTTGTTTGACATTAACTCTGAAAGGACAAGTATGTTCTGTAATTGGCGCTTATATTTCACCGAGGGATGACTTGGACAAGTCATATCTATTTTCAGCAATCCAGTGTTGTGCAGCTCCTCATATTATTGTGGGTGACTTTAATTCTCACCACCCTCAGTGAGGTAGTGCCATAATGAGCAATTGAGGAAGAGACCTGGCAGAATTTATGCATACACAAGATCTCGTCAATATATACGACGGCTCACTGACGTTTCTACGCGGAACAACCTACAGCAGCTGCTTGGATGTGGCGTTTGTTTCCAGAAGCCTCCATCCCTTTGTTTCTTGGTGTATATAGTGATGTGGAAACACATGGGAGTGATCACATACCAACGTACGTATGCATCAAGTGGTTCGCACCTGCCACTTCGTCTCGTGTGCAATACACAGACTGGCCCGCCTATAGGGCATCGGTGGGGACTTCCAGTGTTGACCACCAGTCACCACCTCAAATAGAGGGCCTCATTACTTCCTCTCTCAACACTCGCTAGGTTTGTGTGCCGGCGTCAGTGTCCAGCATCGACGTGGAATTCGAGCGGCTTCGCACGATCCGTCGGCGGGCTGAAAGGAATTACATAAGAACGAAACCCGCGCAAGATCTCGCACATTCTCGCCGAGCTAAACGACACGTTTTGCGCCACCTGGAGAGGTTAGGACGAAAACGTTGGAGACAGTTCTGCTCATCACTGGATCTCCGTAAGCCCCTGTCGCGTATCTGGCATGTTGCGAGAAGCTTGCACACACCTCCGCAAGAAATGCACCCTTTTCGTGCCGTGGCCCTTTATCAACGCCGCAATGAAGTTGACGTAGCTGAATATTTTTGTAAAATGGTTGTGGGTACAAACCAGGCAAAGTTTCAGAGGTTTTTACACCACTTTCGCCGAATGATCAATACGACTTACCCTTTTCAATAGCTGAATCAGACATTGCTCTTGCTTCTTTCAGCATTCATCTGCACCTAGTCCTGACGGGATTACTTATTCAACCTTATCAAACCTAGGCAAGGATGGTAGAACTGCACTACTTAATTTTTTTCAATGATATATGGGCTTCTAGTACTGTTCCTGAACACTGGAAGATTAGCCGCCTTGTTGCTCTTTTGAAACCTGGAAAACCCCCTCTCGAACTTACCTCATACCGACCAGTTGCCCTAGCAAGCTGTGTTGTAAAAGTTCAGGAGCGAATGGTGCTGGCAAGACTTGAGTGGTTTCTAGAGAGTAATAATCTTTATCCGAATATGATGACTGGATTTCGCCGGGGACGCTCTTCCATCGACAGCGTCATCGACCTTGTGGCGACAGTTGAACACGAAAAGCGTCACCGTCGACTAGTAGCTGCTGTCTTTTTAGATATAAAGGGGGCATTTGACAACGTCCTCCATGATGCTATTCTTGATGGACTTGACGACGTGGGAGTTGGTGGCCGGCTATACTTGTAGATTGTGGGCTATCTCAGTGGCAGCTCTGTTTACATGACTACGCCTGAAGGAGTTACTACCCGCTATCACGTGGGTCGTGGAGTTCCACAGGCAGGAGTCCTCAGTCCAACTTTATTTAACGTTGCGCTAAATGGCCTGGTAAGTGAACTGCCAACTAACATTCACATCAGTGCATATGCTGATGACATCTGGCTCTGAGCTTCTGGTTCGACGCGCCCACAACTAGGTGCGAGATTGCAACGAGCTGTGTCATCAAAATCGATGTACTTACGGCATCAAGGTTTACTTTTAGCGGCAGAAAAGTGTGCAGCGATCGGATTTACAGGAAAATGTGTCACCCGCTACCTGATTACTCTTCATGGAGTCGTAATACCGTACGTCTCCAGGCACAGATTCTTGGGAGTAATTATTGACCACCGACTATCTTGGTCGAAGCATATTACTATGGTGAAGAAAAGGCTAATTGATTTTTGTCATGTACTTCGTTTCATAGCTGGCATCAAATGGGGTCCAACTGAGGGCTTCTTAATACGGCTTTACGAGACTGTTTGTTGGCTACATCCGGTACAGTCTCCCAGTACTTTCTAGTATGAGCATTTCCTGCTTGAGGACTTTAGAGAGTGTGCAAGCGCAGGCACTGAAAATATGCCTTGGACTGCCCAGATGCACCTCTAACAAAGGCACAATTGAAGAGGCACATGCTCGCCCAATATCCATATACTTGTCACACGAACCACTTCGTGTATATTTACGAGCACTTACAAGACACCGTTTTCACCCACTCAGCAAGATTCTGGATGAAAGGCCGGACTGCAATTTTACAAGTGCACTCCGCTGCCATCAGTCGCAAGTACCAAAAGGATATGCCCTCCCATATCGTCCCGCTAAACCACCATGGACGATGGATAAACCTTTGGTGCACCTTGGTGTTCCCGGAATACTAAAGAAATCAATGGTGCCACTTAGTGAACTCAAACAACTCACTATGTCGCAGATCTGGTCAGAATATATCTTAATTATATTCACGTAAACACCGAAGGATCTGTGTCAGCACAGGCATCCGCTGCAGCTGTGGTCATACAGCTCAGAAAACGACTCTGCATTTCCTTTTGGGACGTACCTCTACATCAACCGCTGCTGAACTTGTCGCCATTCGGGAATCTGTTCGCTACACATGTGGGGAACCACCTCAAAAATGGTGTATATTCACGGACTCAAAGGGTGCATTGCAAATTTTGGAAAACTTCTTACGCCACACTGCCTAGCAGTCCCTGGCACTAAACATTATGGAGCTCCTCACATCTTCCCAGCTGCAAGGCCACAGGATAATGTTTCAATGGATCCCTGCCCACTGCAGGCTCCATGGGAATGAACAGGCCGATATTGAAGGGAAACGCGCACTCTCATCAATGGCCTCCAAACAGCTGTGCCTTTTTCAAGAGCGGATACGACGTGCCTTCTTACGAGTTGTATGAAGAATGCTACAGCAGCGTACTGGGCCCAGCCAGACGCCCGAAACATTCGTCTAAAAAGGCTTGATCGAACATTGAAATTTTATGTTCCGCGTGACATTCCGCGCCATAAGGTATGCTTGCTACATAGACATCGTTTAAACGTGGCTTTCACGCGCAAGTACTTGCATTTAATTGGACAGGTGGACTCGCCGGAATGTTCAACTTGTGGCATCCCAGAGACTGTGCACCATATATCATTGGTGCGCCCAGTGTATGCGTGCGAAAGTGTGCTAGCCGCTCCCTTGAAGCGTTTGGACAAGAGGCCTCTGTCGGAGAAACTGCTGCTGGGCGCTTGGCAGGACAAGGGGAAGGGTGTCCAGGCAGTGCATGTTCTTTGCCGTTTTTTGTGTGCCAGCGGACTTGATTCGCGCTTGTAAAGCAAGCTACTGTGTCTGTATATGTATTTCATATGCCTTCTCCCACATCGTCACCCATCATTATCTTCCTTCTTCTCCCCTTCCCGTTCCCCAGTGCAGAGTAGCAGGCCAGATTTGAATTATTCCGGCCAACCTCGCTGCCTTTCCTTTCAATAAATCCATCTGTCTATCTTTATTGAAAAAAATGCATTGCGGTCGTGCGACCGCTGCACTCTTACACAGAGAAAGTGGTAAAATTCTAATCAGGAAGGGTGTCAGTCAGGAAAACGACCTCAGAATTGATTCACCGTGTGCAGTGGATATTCGGTGGACTGGATTGGCAAAGAGATGGGCACAACAGTTAACGGAGAAGAGCGGTGAGCTGGACTAGTTAGTTCACGATCATGTTGGAAATAGAGCGAAGAGTGGGCAAAAGGCAGGAACGCATCTCGGGCGCTGAGAATATAGCAACTGGCCTAGCAACTCGTCTGCGCCTGTGTTGTGTTCCTGTAATACCTTAGCGTTGTTTCCAGCTTCAGTTTAAACAGAGGATCACACGGGTTCTCCCATTCGCTGATGACACTGTCCTCCTGCGTAGCTCGGTGAACGAATCGCGAAGCGTGAAAAAATCAAAACTGTCGCAAAACAGTCTCCAATGGGTGCGACAGTATAATGATAGGCCCGGAACAGCTCCAACTGGGAGGGAATGCATGTAGCCGGCAGCAACAAATGGTCATGCGAATGAAATCAACCAAGCGCATCAAAATGGACACATTTTCTTCCACAATACTTGGCAAACGATGTCAAGTCATCAATTGCACCTTACCCTCAAGAAACTCAAGAACCCTTAAGAAACCCTCAAGAGCTACTCAAGAGTTGGATTTTTCCCGTACTCATGACGTACGGTACGGAAGCTTGAATGCTAACGACAAGTGTTAAACTTAAATTGAGGACGGCGCAACGACCTGTGCAAAATAATGGGTGTGAGAGAAAGAGCACAAAGAATCGCAAACGCGAATTAATTATGCCTCAGCCGAAGCCGCGGATAGACAGGACATGTAACGCGAAATAAAGATGGTCGCTCAGGGTAACGAAGTGCATTTCGAGCGAAGGCAAGCGCAGGGCGGCAGAGAGTGTTTAGCATGAGACGGCCGCAGCTGGCCAAGACAGGGCACACCGCAGGAGAGGCCGACGATGGTGAACTCCTCCATAAAAAAGCATCCTCTAAATCCCAGGCTGTGCTGCCCCGTCCAGTCCCGCGATTTTGTAGCGACAAAACAGGGGCAACTAGAACATAACATTTTGCGTCCTTGAACCCAAGGTTGTGAAGAGTGGCATATGTGCCCAATCGAAGAATCACAACAACTGAAGGGCTCAACGATTCTCGCCTGCGGTTCCGTTCAAAATTCGGCAGTATCCAAATCGGCTGTCTTTGACCTCTGCCTAGCCATAACTATGGTAAGACGCCCGACTATGCCGAAGTACCCGGGTTCGAACCCGACCTTGGCGGCTGCGTTTCGATGGAGGCGAAACGGAGAGGTGTCCGTGTGCTGTGCGATGTCAGCGCACGTTAAAGATCCCCAGGTGATCGAAATTACCCCGTAGCCCTCCACTACGGCTCCCCTTTCTCTCTTTCCACTTTATCTCCCACCTTCCTCCCTTCCCCTACGGCGCGATTGAGGTGTCCACAGAAGCAAGTGTGACAGATACTGCGCCTTTCCCTTCCTATGAACCAATTAATAATAATAATAATGCGGGTGGGCTTTAGTATCTCACCTGTCCAGCGATGACTTCGTTGTGCCTTGTCATTCGAAACAAGTTTCAGCATCGGTAGTTCCCAGTGTAGGAATTTTCTCATTTCTCAAATTTTAGCTTCAATTTTGCAGTGCAACTCTGCTTTTATGAGCTGCAATCTCGGAGGCAATAATTATTTAGCAAGCACTTAAGGCACCAGTAGCGCTACGAAGCAAAGTTACACAGCTTTCAAAATCATACTCTCTTAAATAAAATTTCCTTCTAATCAAAGACTTGGAACACGACACCACCGCCTCCTCAGTGCCATCGCTCTGGAAAGTGAACAGAATACATAGCCAGTCCAAAGCAATCCGACCCTCACCCCAAACCAGGGAACAGTGTTATGCTTTCTAACACCAACCAACTCCGCTCGCGTTCAGCTTTCTCGCGACAAATCCTTTCTCCTTTGCAGCGAACAATTTGACCCTTAAGAATGCAGAGCTCATTTGCAGGTACCGCCAATTTGTTAGTGAAGAAAGCCGCAAAACGTACAGCTATCGCTAGCTCCAAGGACGCTGCAGGTATGCGAAAAGTGGGACGCGACGCTAACTGCAACTGCAGGGGCCCCGCACTCAGCGCAGGACATTCCGCAGTCACTTTCTTCCTCTGTCTTAAGCAACACAGGCGCCCTGTTATGCATTTTAATAAACTGCACCATTCACAAACCTCTTGTTATTTGCGACCCAACAGTAGTAAAGTGCAATTGAGCCAGGTGCCCCCAAATACATGCCGGCTCTTCTCAGTCTGGGTACACAAGAAACGGCCAGGCCTATAAAAGAATATAGGGCATGGAAAGTACTATTCAGGCGGAGTCGGCCTCGGAAACAGTTGGTCAACTCAGTCCGCCAACAGCGTGTTCGCATAGCGTTGGCGACCCTGTCACACCGCTCCAACACCAACTGTTCAGAGACATGTCACTGTCTCCCAGCAACAGCTTTCTTGAACTCGTTCTTCGACAGTTGGGCAACACCGTGTCACATCACGGAAATTTGCTGCTTGATGCGGCACTCTTGTCAGGAGCCGCCCACTTCGCTACAATTTCGCCGAAATTCGTGCGCTACACGCGGGGCTGTGAAAACTTAAGCAGCGAAAGAGACTCTCTTTTGGTCTGAACTTGCTATGGCTATGAAGGAGAGCATGTAAGTGCATGCAGGCTTCAGTTTGCATCGCACAGAGGCACCATTTTCGTGTACCGTCTTGAGCTCTGCTTTCTCGTGCACAAATCCGCTGATTGCGGACAAAATTCACGAACCTTAGGGAATGAAAATGGGCATCGAGTATAGAATTAGGAGTGAACTGAAATAGACGATTGCTTACATCGCAGGACGCGCGTACGATCACTACGAAGCGCCGGTGCGACACGGTCCGGCAAGCAATGCTCCAAGCGGCCGGCAGCAGTCATCAGCGCTATACTTGTGGGGAACAAATTGAGTACGGCCGCCCGCACGTCTTATCCGACATACTTTACCCAGGTGGGTTTCCCTCTAAAGCGGTAACGAAAAACGAATCTTTATTACAATGTCGAGGCCGTTGACCTGTTCAGGAATCAGGAGTGCCGTCCGCCGAAATCGACTACAGGCCTAGCGAGGAGAATACGGCAGGCAGGCAGCAGCGCCTATCGTCTCCTGCCGCACCGGCGGCAGGCGCCGTTGCCGAAAGCTCCGCGCTTTGTCCGGGCCTCCTGCGGTTGAGCAAGTATAGCAGACAGTCCTTCTAACAGCATTTTGTTTCTCTGATACGAACGTGTGCTACATCAAACCGAGCAGCGCTACAAATGCTGCGCCGCTTCGCGGCCTTGGCTGTGGCGACGGACAACGCAGACCATCGGCGCGCCGTCTGCGGCAGCCTTCACAAGTTTAGTGAATGCAAAGTGCAACTCAGTGTAGTTTTACTGAGGTGTATTCGACAATTGTTTCCACCGCAGCGTATACACGTACAATCGCCGCGAAGCACCGGTCGGAGCCAATGTCGTTCGAGCGCCCTTGGCAACGGGACCAGCGGCCGTCGCAGCGTGAGCTCCCGCCTGCATTCGCTGCTTGCAAGACGCCACAACGGAGAAGATAGTTTACAAGGCAACATTCTGCAAAAAAAAAAAAAAAGAATCTGTAAGTAGGAAATGCGCCGGAACTCAGCTCAAACTGAGTGCTTTGGTTGGTGTGCTTTCGCCCATAAATTCGCCTGGCCGGCGAACAGGCCAAACAGCGTTGACGGACAATGTTTCCTGCTTGTTTCGGTTGCCCAACTCTGTCACACCGAGGCAACACCACAGCAACCTGTTCCGCCTATTCGTGCGGTGTGACATGCTGTTGGGGAACAAGTTGGTTTGGAAACTGGTTGGCGGCTTCTGTGGCCAACGTGTTCTGTTGACGTAGCTGTTGTGTTTCCGCAGTGTGACTCCGCCTTTAGTGCACCTTATCCTCCACGTGCAGTCGTAAACTACCACCGGCATTTCTTGACACACAATGCAGATTTTCACGTCGCTCGAACGGAACGCAAAGAAACTTTCTAAATACAATTTATTTATTTATTTATTTTACCCTCAGGGCCGTTAGGCGTTACAGAGGGGAGTGGGTATAACATACACGAGAAGGCACAGAAAAGCAGCAGATAATAAATTAAAAGTAGTACAGGCACACACTTATATAAAATCTAACAGCATTTCAAAAGGCAAAGCATCAGTAAGTTCAGGAATATTATGGGGAAGGTGATTCCAGCTGACACAAGTTCTAGGTATGAATGAATCATGAAAACATCTTGTGTGACAAGGAGGGATGCAAACTTTGTGGCGGTGATCAATGCCTGCTTAAAGATGTGGTGGTCTTTTTAATAACTTGTCTTTAAGATAAGGATTATGATAAATCTTGTGAAAAGTACACAAAGAAGCTATTGGCCGGTGATGAGAAAGAAGGGGGAGGGACAGATTAGCTTTCATGGCAGTAACACTACCAGTGCGATGATAGTTGGAAAGTATGAAACGACAACCGCGGGTTTGGACAGATTCTAAATCAGAAATGACAGATTCGACCCCGGGGTTCCAGACCTATGCCACACACTCTAATTTAGAGCGGACCAATGTTTTGTAAAGCAGTAAGCCTGTAAAGCAGTAAGGCAATAAGAATCTGAAAAGAATTTCAATTAGAGTGTCGAATAAAAGAAACAAACTGTGGTCAACCGGAGAAGCGTCCCAGTTGTCTACTCCACATGAGTCGAAGAAACCATAACCATGGAACGGCGAAGTATTTATAAACATTTATTAACCATAACGCGATAGCGACCTGCGCACGCAAAGCTCTACCCGTCGAATGATCCATCTCTTACCAAGACTCGCCGCCCGCGCCCTCTGCCGTCGTTACAAAGGCGCACAGTGTAACCTTTAGTGCACTACTTCATGGGGTAAAGGAAAATGTGGACAAGGCCCACAAATTCCATTATGTTTCACTGTTTCGCACCTGGTGCAGCACAACCCCTAGATATCGATGGCCACCACAGTCTCAGCTTGTATATCATCAAAATGACCTGGCCTCGTACTCCAAGGCACAACTGAAACCATAAGGCCTGATAAAAATATACAGAAACAACTGGCACCTTACAAAACTGCCGAGTCAAGTGTCACTTCAAGTACACCCTTTTTGCCTGCACATCGGAGCGAGATGTCTTCAGCGTACGCATAACGTCAATTTCCCTTTTAGTGAGGGTGAATCTACGATTAGCTGCAGAGCTGTTGTACCTACAGGCCCTGAAAGAATGCTTAGTAAATAATAGTTGTAGTAATCCCGATCGCCATCAGCTCGCGCGCCAACCCGAAGAAGTAGACGAAGTGGAGCCGGAGCCTTGTTGGCACTGCACTGTTGGCAAGCTGTTGGTTCGAACGCTACCCCCGTCGCTTTGGTTTGCGGACGTTGCCTACGGTCTTGGTGCTCCAATAAACACCTTACACTTGGTGGAGGTGCGGGGTATCGTGTAAATAAATAAAGATAATGTAAGAGGCAGAAACTCCACATCATAAGGGGCTTCGAAAACTTGCGTCAAAACAGGCGCGATAGAAGGCTAGATGTTCCTATACAGAACTCGCTAGTAATATGCATCAAGACCCGGAGATTGTTGATTGCGTAACTTATAAAACCATTTTTGAATTGCTCGTGAATAAACTCGCACAGACTGATAGGTTGATCCACTACAGCATGCTGCTAATCGTAAAGATGAGACGGAGACAGTTAGCCACAACATTCAGCGAGTTTCAAATTATATTAGAAGAAGGCGTCAGTAATTCCAAGTGTCTTATTGTACCCGCAACCTCCATAGTGAATTTTCAACATCTCTATCATAATAGCAGAACTCATAACTTTGTGAAACGCTTGTTGGTCAAGAAATCTACAGTATTTATAGACCTGATCAAGGCTCTCTTACACTTTTCGAATGAAAACTGTTGAAGCTGTGCTTTTGCGTTATTGATTTATGCATGGTAGGCACGTGGGAAAATCATCTCCGGTTCATGTAGCGCGGATGTCCAAGCTTCAAGAAATTCTCGCTCATGCTTCGGTAGCCAGATCTGTTGGCATTTCGTTTAAATAAGTCCCTTATTTTGAATTACTGATATATCGACAAGTTACTATATTTCTTTCACGGAAGAAGGCAAAGCTTGTTGAAAGGTTTTATCTGACAGGACAGTTATTCTTCTTGTACGGAACCTATATACGTTGGAATATGAGCCGGACGTGGGTTCATATCTGAAGATACACCACGTAGTGGGCGCTGCACGCAGCAACCAAAGACATTGGCTATACGAGCCTGCGCAAAAGTAAACTCTTTCAAACAGCGCACCGAGGAACAACTAAAATTAATGTAACGAATATTGTGGTTCGTTTTTCATCCGAAATCCACAAGGTTGTCACATGTGAAATCAGTAAGTAAATCAGCACTATAGGGTCATAACGTTTACATGACTCTTCTCGGCCTCGGTCGTCATCATTTCAAACTAAAGGGAAATCTCCAAACACTCTAATGCTGCAGTATGCACACAAAAAAAACAAAAAACGTTCTACTAATGAGAGAAAGAAGTAGTCCGAGACTGAAAATAATGTAGCGCTAAGAAGTGACAAACACAAGAGAGAATTCACTCTAAACACGAAAAAGCCTATAAAGGAGTAAAAAGGGAGTGGCATGTCCGCTAGCGCACTCCCTTGTCGAGGCATGGGATTCTCTCCAAGCGTTCAGGTAGATTTCCACCACTAGCTATACGCAATGCTATACTTTGTTAACGGAAGCTTATTCTCTCGCGAAATAATATTTATTTCGGTTAATTAGCAACGAAATGCAACTTTTAACTACTGCACTGCAGGTTTTGATGCAACTAATTAAAGGCCATAGGAACCCATTTAAAATCTTCGTAACTGTTCGGACTTCGTGTATTTCGAAGTGAGAATTTTCTTCCGTATTTCTTAATTGTTATGAAAATGTGCCCCATGTGCCCGTGCAGCATCACCCGACATTAGTACGGAGTGTGCTAAAGGACAAGCTACTCCCTTCTTACTCCCTTGTAGGCTGATTCCTTTTTAGAGTGTTAACGACACAGAACGAGCGATAACTTCATCTGACCTTTATTCCCTGTCAAGGCAGCAAATATAAAGAAATTTCACCGGTTCACCTTTTCAAGACCGGGATGACATCTCTTGAACGGTTTGTTTGATACGCCCTGTTGTTGTTCATGCGCATGCGTTGAAATTTCTATATATTTGCTACCTTGGCAGTGAATAAAGGTCAGATGGAGTTAGCGCTCGTCCTGCGTCATTCTCTCTTTTGTCACTTCTTAGCCCTATTATTTTCAGTCTCGAACGGTTATGCACCATCTAGCCCAAATTACCGTTCTTCTGAGAGAGGTCGTCCATTTCGGTGGCACATAAATACAAATAATTAGCCGCTGTGCAGGTGAAATTGCGAGGTCACAGAATACCAAGCCGCCTTTCATTATCTATGTAATACTACATGGCAGTAATCTCCAGTGTTTCGCCCAAGAATAGATTTCACTACACCGGAACTTTCGTTAAATGTGAGTTTAGGGCCTTAAGCTTTAGGGACGAGAGCAACCACACATACGTTACAGCAACACTTAGATAAAATTAAGGCTATAATACTTAAAATTTAATACTTAGTAAAAGTATTAAGCAGCACTTCTACTTAGCTTTACTAAGTAGCCCTACTGCAGAGCCCTACATCGTTAACACAGTGCTCAGCGTTAATACACTGAGTCAACCGCATGAGAACAGCCCATAATGTTCACACGGCAGTGCTGTGACATCAATTCGTAAGGATACCTTAGCGCCCTTAGTTCTCTCAGCCTGCTCGGAATGCCGCCTCACGAGTACGCAAACACAGCTTCCGCCAAAACACGCACATACGGAACCCACGTTCGCGCCAGCCTCCTCGGGTACACACACAAGAGAGCCAAAATTTCATCACCAGCAATGTTGTCATACCACATAGTCGACGAACCGGCGCCACACCATGAGGACACGAACAGGCAAGGGCCGTTTCGCACCTTCGGCCCCGAACGTGCTCCGGCACTTACGCAACGGTGACACTGGAGTCCATTGACGCGGAAAATATACTGGGCGAGGACGGCCTATTGTGCGCCGCGTGCCTTACGCGAAGGGCGTCGACAAACGAGGCCTGACCTTCGAGAGACTGCCACGGAGCAACGTCGGCATGCAGGCGCGCGCTCGAAGCGCGGCGGTTTTGGAACAGCCCAAGGAGCTACAACCACATATTTCCTTTCGTACACGCGTCTGAAAACCTCGCCTCTTGCACCTAAAAACAAAAACAAAAAAATAAAACATGCCTCAGGATATTCGGAGACGCATTGCTGTCGCTTCTCTCTCACTGTGTCATCATTACGCTGGTAATTTCGCGCACTGAACGCGTCCACCCATAAAGAGCCAAATAGCCAGTTGGTCGCATCAAATAAACAAAAAATAGAGGTCCAATTCAAGAACAGACAAGCGCGGAAGGAATTCGCACACGAACAGGCGTCGACTTGTATTGCTTGGAAATAAATAGATCAGGCAAGGAAAAATGAGTCCCTTGGAACCTAATTTTAAGACGAAAAATTTTACGCTGAAAGCGGCAAATTCAATTAAATTTCATAAGAATTCAAATTCAGATGTAAACTGGGAAAACCGAACACTTGTACTGGCCAGGAACATTGGTTGGTGAGTGTTCTTTTGCCTGCTTCTATTGAACGTAACAGTACGCATGGTCAGCCCGGTTGCTATCGATGCTTCGGGGGCCTAAGTCGACATTTGCTTTCTGCTGTTCAAGGCACGACTAGTTTGCCGCTTTGGTGCGCCATGTGTCCGCGTACGAACACTTTCTTAAAGAGCTAGGGATATCACAATTATTTGGCTGTTTCACGCACCATGGCCATCACCAGCCCCTTTTCGGCCATAGAAAACGATTGCGGTGCAGAAGAAACGGGGACAACTTGGAGATGGTGATTATCAGCAGTACAAAGAACGAGAGGCTGCCAGTCTGAACAGGAAGCGCCACGCAGTGGTCTAAGGCGCCGGGAAGCAAATCTTCCTTTCGCGTTATATCACTGGTATGAACCTCACTCGGAGCTAATGCAGTATGATGATATTTGTTTTTTGATGTACACCGTTCGGAGGAGACGTTTCAGAACAATTTTGTATACCTTTTTTGCGTTCAGTTTTATTTCCCTCCTAGAGTTCGAGTTCAGAATGAAGACAGTGGCGTAGTTCGGCCGTTCATTCCGATGACAGCAACACAACATGAGCCACAAAATCAGGAACAGCGCCTTTCGAGGAAGTTGCGATAATAATAAGAGCGTGCTGGGTGCTCTATGAGTTTGCGATCGCGCCTGGTTAGAGTCAATATCGATCAGAGTCGCCACCAAGCGTTATAGTGGCGAACCCTACCCAGTGTGGGTGCCAGCCGCAGGGATTTACGTGCGCGTACAAGAGAGCAAAGAAGATATTGGCGAGTAAAACTTGTCCCGGGAACCTAGAAGGCTCGCCGAATACCGGCGGGCAATATGCGACAGGAACTCAATAAAACAAAACAACTGAGAGAGAGAGCCGGGGGGGGGGGGGGGGGGGGGGGGGGACACATAGCGTGCTGATCCATCAATCTGCAAATTGGAGAAAGTTCAAATAAACATATAAACTTTCAAATAATCAGTTTTGGTGTCACAAATCATTGCTGGAAAAAGAAATCACAGGGGTAACAGGGAGCAATTTAGTGAAACGAAATAAAAACAAAGAATGCTTTCGCGACATTCATTTAAGAGATTGCCAAGGCCGCGCTGAGGTAACTCTAATAGGCGATATTAATGGCCGCATGGAAGGTCTAAGCGGATGCACATAGAGTAACGGGTTGTTGTTGCCAGAGCTCTGAAAAGAACAACCTGATTATATTAGGCAGGTAAGCTAAATATGACGGCCGAATCACTTGGGAATTCTAAAACTGACTGCTTATGCTTCACGGAGTCAACAATAACGTCGCAAGAATAGAAACAGATGAAGAAGAAGAGGGCGCTTCGGGAATGATCAGAAAAACCCGCAGATACTTTCACAAAAGTGCAATGCGGAGAATACAAAATAGAAACACAAGCCTAAATGAAAAACGATGACCACAACCGCAACGAACGTTGTGGAAGACAAAGGGAGACCTCTTTTCGAAAAGCGGAATAATTATCTAATAGAGCGGGTGATCAGAACTGAAAAAAGAGCACTGCAGAATCTGCATTGGAGTAATGCGAAAGCACAGATGCTGCTGTTGGTTGCTTCTAGTTGCTTAATTCACTTCTTGTTTACCCATTTTATTATTTGGTACTTTCAAATTGCGCGCCAATCTCTTCCTGTGCCCTTTTTCGGCTCTACTTCCAGTTGCGTGACGTCACATTCTCTACGTCACATTAATTCACTTCTTGTTTATTCATTTTAGTCTTTGGCACTTTCAAATTGCGCGCCAATTTCTTCCTATGCCCTTTTTCAGCTCTACTTCCGGTTGCAGGACGTCACATCCTCTACGTCACATTAATTCACTACTTGTTTATTCATTTTACTCTTTCGTCCTTTCAAATTGCGCGCCAATCCCTTCCTTTGCCCTTTTTCGGCTCTACTTTCGGTTGCGTGACGTCACATTCATTCGCTTCTTGTTTACCCATTTTAGTCTCCGGTACTTTCCAATTGCGCGCCAATCCCTTCCTATGCCCTTTCTAGGCTCTACTTCCGGTTGCGTGACGTCACATCTTGGACGTCACCCTAATTGACTGCCTTTATTAACTATTTTAGTCTTTGGCACTTTCAAATTTAGCACAAATCCCTTCCTATGCCCTTTTTCGGCTCTACTTCCGCATGCGGGACGTCCCATCCTTGTCGTCACATTAATTAACTTCTTGTTTCCCCTTTTTTTGGTCTTCGGTACTTTCAAATTGCGCGCCAATCCCTTGCTATACCCTTGTTCGGCTGTAATTCCGGTTGCATGATTGACTTCATCCTAATTGACTGATTTAATTAACTATTATATTTGATACATTCAAATGTGGCGCCAAGCCAATCGCTAATGAGACCATTTTCGCCTTTACTTTTTCATTTTTTGCCTCTATATAATTACCTAATTAACCTATTGTCATAAGTATCTTTTCGCACACATTGCATCACCCCCTACCGATTGACACCACTCATTAACCTCTACGAGTTCCCAATTACGCACAACTGCTGCGAACACGATTTTGTGTGTTTTACCTCTAATTAAGTACCTGATTACCGTATTGGCCTAATTATTATTTCGGACACAACATTACGCCACCCTCTATCGATAGGCACCACTCATTAACCTCTACCACTTCTCAATTACTCACAACTGCTGCGGACAACTTTTACATTTTTTGCCTGTAATTAATTACTAATTAACTTATTCGCCTAATTATTTTGCAGCAATATTACGTCAGCCTCTATCGATTGACACCACTCATTAACATCTACCACTTCTCAATTACCAGCAACTGCTGCGGACACGATTTTGCGGACGCGGTCTGCGGACACGGTCTGCGGACACGGTCTGCCGACATGGTCTGCGGACGGAAATCTGTGAACATAACGAAGTAACGCTTTCGGGTTAATAAAACCAGTACAAATAGCGAACACATGAATGAAAAAAAAAGGAAGACATGTATCTGTGGTGGTATAAGGATATCGGGCAAGCCATCGAACAACCACGGATCGTTTGGAGAAAGCACAGAGAGGCAACGAAGACGGAGGTTTCTTGCCTCTTTACCACAGTAAATGATCTGGAGCTCAATCGCAGTGCTCGCAGAAAAAAAAAAAAAGAGAACGTTCTTATAGATTACGTCTAGTGCTCGTAGTGTAGCACGTCCTGGGCTAGTAGCAATGCAGATTTTGACTCGGGTTAGCACAGTGGAGACGAAGAAAACGTTCCAGGCTTTATTTTGAGCGGAGTGAAGTTTTATTATTTTCGGCTTCATTAAGTCGTTTTATGATAATGAACGATCCTACTGATCACTGATCCGGTGCTTGAAATTCGAGGCCATGGGGCACCCAGGCTGCAATAAATACTTCGCGGTGTGGGTAACAAAGAGCTGATGTTATATTATATAGGTATATAAAGAGAAACGAACGGGTTCACAGCCCCTGTGAAGAGAAGCCTGAACAGAAAAAAAGAGGGCTTATAAGAAAGCTAGTAGAACCAATTCACCGCTTGACTGGGAAAGATACCATAACCTTTCGAATTTAACTACAGCTGCAATCCTGGAAGCTAAGGAAAACTATTTTAGCCGGACTCTTCCCAATATGCTTAAAACCAACCCTAAAAAATCCTGGCGCTCAGTTAATCCCAAACCCGACCAGACTGCGCCTATCCTAACGGACGAGAATGGTTGTGCCTATTCCTCTCCATTTATCGTTGAAACGTTTAGTGAACTCTTTCGTCAAGTGTTCACAGACGAGCTGCCACTTACCAGTTCCCATGTACTCACTCCTTCGTGTACACAGTTTAAGTTCTCCCCAGTTGTAATATCTGAAAACGGTGTAGCGAAGGCGATTGACAGACTTCCGCTTTCCACCAGTCCTGGCCCTGATGGCATCACCTCCAAACTTCTCACACTAATGTGCCATAAATCAGCATTTCTTTTGTCGCTGCTATTTCAGCAGTCACTTGACTCAGGATGCGTTCCGGACGACTGGAAGATCACTCACATCATTCCTATACATAAGGCGGGAGCTCGTTCTAATCCTACTAACTACAGACCCATTTCCCTGACATCAATATGCTCCATCTATTAGAACACATCTTGTTTTCTCACATTATGAACCATTTAAACTTAAATAATCTGCTTCGAGAAAACCAGCATGGTTTCCGGTACAAAAGATCATGTCAAACGCAGTTATTTGAATTAGTTGCTGACCTAAATCATGAGCTACATATGTCCCTTGACACAGAAGCAATTTTTGTCAATTTTTCAAAAGCCTTTGATCATGTTCCTCACAAACGTTTACTGTTAAAAACTAAAAATCTGCAGCTTGATGATAACACGGCCAGATGAATCGCTGAATTCTTGACTAATCGTTTCCAATCAGTTAAGATAAATGATTGCATCTCTAATCCTGCACGTGTAAAATCAGGTGTCCCACAAGGGACAGTTCTCGGGCCTTTGCTCTTTTTAATTTACATAAATGACATAGCAAGTAACATCAACTCATCAATTCGCCTTTTTGCAGGCGACTGCGTAATCTATAAAACAATATATAACGCGGAAGATGCACATACGCTCCAGTCCGATCTAAACAGGCTAACTGAATGGTGCCGTACTTGGCAAATGGAAATTAAAGAAGAAAAAACTAAACATATAAGATTTTCGTCTGTTCCAGGACCGTTACTTAGCGTGTACACAACGGTAAAGCTGTTGAATCTGTTTTTTCTATAAAATATCTGGGTGTTCATTTGCATTTTAATCTCTTTTGGAATGCTCATATAGACCTCATCACCGGCAAAGCTTTCAGAAAACTTGGCATGCTAAGGCGCCGCTTACACCTCGCAAATTCTAACAAAAGACATCAAGCTTACACTACACTGATAAGGCCAACCTTAGAATATGCTTCCGTCATATGGCATCCTCACCAGGACTCCCTTTCGAATCTTCTTGAATCCGTCCAAAATAAAGCATCAAGGTTCATTACATCATCCTACTCAAGATTTCAGAGCGTGTCATCAATTAAAGAAGTTTTAAACCTACCATCGCTCGCTTTCCGAAGGAAGTTTGCGAGATTATCATTTCTTCACACATTATACTACAGCAATTCGAAATTTGCTCGCTCCCATCTTCTTCCTGCTCCTCACGTCTCATCCCGGCTTGACCATGCGAACAAAATCCTCCCACTATTCGCACAAACAAAAAAATACCAATATTCACCACTCTCTTTGGCAATAAATGAATGGAATCAGTTGGCGTCAAATATCGCTGTTTTGGCAATAAATGAATGGAATGAGTTGGCGTCAAATATCGCTGTTTTGACTGATTTATCAGAGTTTCAAGCCGCATTGCTAGCTTCTTCAGACGCATCAATTTGCGCGGTTTTGTCGTTCCCTGTATAGAGCTTCCTTTCCTTGATTCTTTCGGTGTAATCTGTGTTTCTGAGTCAGTGAGATCTCAAATGTTTCATTTATTATCTTTTTTTCTGGTTTTAGTTTCAGCTTTGTAGTGTCTGTCATGCGCGATGTGCATGTTTTTCCCTTTTGCTGAAATCACTGCACATTTTTATCTTTCTACAGTTCTCTTATTATGTTGAAATATTGCTTGCCCGACTATTTTTTCCTAGTTTTGTATAAAGATTACTATGACTAGTTATATACTTCCCTCATATACCACCATAACATCATCTGTTAATCTGCTTTTGTTCTACCCTGATTTGCTTCCACATCCCCCCCCCCCCTATCTAATGCCCTATTGGGCCTTATTTCAAATAAATAAATAAATAATTAAGCATATGTGGGGGTACAACAGGAAGTCCCGAGTGGCATTTGGGGACGTATACTGACGCTTACCCTTGGGAATGTACTTGTGTGCCTTAATTTGGACGTGGCTAGAAGTAAGAATTTGAATAGCCCTATGTTCCCACAGGGAAAAATACGAGGTGAGTTGGGCTGGGTGTTTTTCGATGTGTGCAGCGCCAAATAAGAAAATGAGAGAGGCAAGCCTATGCATGTACACAAGTAGGATTGATTCAAAGGGGTGGAAAACAAATAGAAAAGCAAATCAATGTAATCAGAAAAGTATGTCGAGAAAACGCCCGATCAGGTCGGCAGATAGGGATTAAAATGGGAAAACGCATTTTCTGGTCCTGTATCCAAAATGGAAATGGAAACTCGGGAAGGAATTGTTCTATAATAATCCGAGACGGTGCACCCTAATAGTTCAAGTCAAATTTAGTGGATTTGAACACAGATGTTAAATTGCGAAATTTAACCATGACGACGACACGCTCGTGGTACGCCAGCAGAAGCATGAGCATATTTTACGGGAACGTGGTAGTATGCATACAGATGCAAACTCAGGCCCAATCCCAACCGCAAAGAAATTACGGCCTAAGGCTTATAGATATCGAAGGTTATCTGTTGAACCTGCAGTAAACGTTCGCAAAACGCTAAAGGTACAAATCCGGGCTCAAAAGTGGTATATCATAAAAGTAAGTAGAATTGTACTTTAAATTGGGATAATATCTAGAAAGCACTTAGAGTGTTTAGAGAATTATGACAGAAAATAACGATCATGGCGGTGCGTTTAATCACGCCAGACTTAAAGGGGATGCTTGTAAACATACACCGACCTTTACATGAAATGTCGACCGTTTGCACAGTATGTGAAGAGCTCAAAACTCGTACTCGAGTAAACTCCTTCAGCGGTACTCTGCAATTCATACAAGCTGAAAACGGACGTTTACTATGCAGCGGAGTCACGTCAATTTATTATTGGATAGCGCTTGCATAGCGTCACTTATCAAGTGACCAGCGCAGGCCAGCAGCCCGGTAACGTTCCAGATAAGGTGGCGCGGAGCGCGCCGTTTTATTCAACGGTATCGCGTAAGGCGGCGGTGCAGGGGTCTCCATCGCAGCAGTCTATAGCTGCCTCGGGCCTGCTCGCATGTACACCAGTGCGCAAATGGGGAGAGACCAAGCGCTTTGACAAAACTGCATGCCAGCTTTTTTGCCGGTGAAGCGATCTGGCACATCATTTTCTACAGAAAAAAGAAAATCGTAGCGGTTTACGTGGTGAACATATGGTGTACAACGAGACTTTATGCAGCTGCTTCGTCACATGTAATGATCACTGCGCTTTCACTACGATTTTAACGCGACACTGGGATTCGTGTACTCTTCAAACCAGTCCTTTAGTGAAGCCAATGAAAATACAAACCCATGTTCGAATAACAGTGCAGTAATTTACTGATTATTTTTAGCCACTAGGATCACAAACGGATCCCATCTTGTGTTGGAATTGGATTTGTGAGAACACTTCTGGGTTCCTGATGTCAGCACCACTGCTGTGCAAAAGCCACACTTGCCTGCGGACTCGCGGAACCCTTCTGCGGCAGCCCGGGACATCCTGACCCCGCGAAGTGACGTGCGAGAACCTAATACCCATCAAGGCGCTCACTTCACCGTATTTACGAGCGCGCAGGCCGGCAGATCTGTTTGCGTATCGATACAGCATGCGAGGCGCGCGCACCCGAGCGGCGAATGTTTTCTTAACTTTGTCAGGTCACGCTCTCACTTTTCCCTGGTGCTTCTCTTCACGCGTGGCTTCGCTGCGCGCCGCGTAATTTTGTGATTTATGCTCGCACCTTGTTTGCTTAACGGTATGTGGAGGAGCGGGTGTTTACTCGGCTGGATGCAATGTGGCCCCGTGCATTTGCTTACCTATGACCAACGCGCTTGTTTTCGCTATCTCTGCAGCTATTTGCCACTAGGTTTCCCTCTCCCCATAAAAGTGCAGGCTTGCCGTTTCTTTCCTAAGCATCATCTTGCGAAGCAAAAAGAGAGGAGATGCGCTGAACGGTTCAACGCCGACGCCGAAAGAAAAAGTGCACTCAGCAAGCGTACGGAAGAAATAACCGGAAATGAACTAAAAATGGGAAAGAAGGAATTTCTACTTACGGTCGACACATCGAAGCAGCCTCGTGCTCGCTTTGTCAGCGACGCCCCTTTCAGGCGACAGGAGTAAATGAGCCTTCAGCCAAGTTTCGAAAAGCTTATCCCTGCATGTTTAGCGGCTCATATTTTCTTTTCATTTATTCGTTCATGACGCACTGCAAAGCACAGGCGCGAGGGGCGTGCAAAATACGCGCGAAAATAAAAAACAATACCTGTTATAGAATAATTAGGAGAAAGCAATGCATGTGCAAACACGAAATTCAAAACTATGTACATACATGGCCAATGCACAAGATGCAAATACAAGCGGGGATATAATAGCGCATGGCCCAGAACCTAAAACAAATGTCAATATATATATAAATAAATTGCAGTACACTTTCTGGGTTGTCGCTCTAATCAAGACAAAATTCGAGCAATCCATTTTATTCAGGTACGGCCCGCGAAAGAGAGAAAATTTGAATGACTCTGCCCTAGCAAAATATGGCGTTAGTGATAGCGGATGAGCGTGACGCGCTTGATACGTTGCGAGAGGAGTTAGGTGGGTGTTAGGACCGGAAGCAAGTTTGGACATGCGAAGAAAATATAATCATTTCGGGCGAAACAATTAGCGTCGACTTTCGAAGGAATTCCGACTCAACATCCTTGCATTAATCTTGACACACAATTATTGCAACCAGGCTTAGAGTAGATGAATGAAAATGCTCGTTGTTGGATTTTCACTTCAGCATCTAATTGACCATGGCCTCGATGTAATCAAAGGTGTATGAACATTGTTTACAGATTAAAAACGTTCGACTACAGACGGGAGCATCACGTGAGGGGGACGTATACAAGAAGCTTGCTACGCAAAAAAGTTGCGTTGGTGCTTCTTCCTTGAATGCCACATAGTTGGTGCAGAGCTCCTCAATACTACCAGTTGCGAAACTTCCCATACTGCCCATGTATCGAAAAACGGCGGTTTTGATTGGTCAAAATTCGGGTGTTTGCGAATAGTGGCGGCACCCGCGGCCATTAAAGAAAACTGCGTCTAAATTTCAAACTGTCTGATTATTGATAAATGCACAACAATTATAGAAAATAAAATTAGTTGAAGACTTGCAGCAGCAAAGATTATTAGGAAAACAGCCATATAGTTAGTTAAGATGGAAAAGAGGAGAGAAAAATTTGACTTCCAAAAAGCAATGGCAGCAATAGCAAAAGCTTGTATTGAGCCCTTCCAGATGACGCGACAATTCATAGACACCTGAAAAATTCGGACAAAATGCGGTCACTTTCTGAAGCGGAGTTTCGCAACTGGTATTATCCATGTGATCCAGGTCATGTGATTTACTGGAGAAGGTAATGGCAACCCACTCCAGTATTTCCTGCCAAGAAAACCCTATGGCCAGTCAGACCGGAAAGTGTGGCGTGACATGGTCCATAGGGTCACGAAGAGTCGGACACGACTGAACGAGTGAACTGAACTGATGATCCAAAAGCACTGGGTTGGTGCACAGGAAAAAAAGCTGGAGTACTGAAATGTTGTGAAATGCCCTCTTAGTAACCAGTGCCGCAAACGCTGTGTGATATTCATTTGAATGGCTTCTATCGCTCGCTTAAAAGTCAGAACGTTCGGGGATGATCTTATTAAAAATTACGTAGAGTACTACTCAACAACTATATATATATATATATATATATATATATATATATATATATATATATATATCCTTGATTAATAGTTTGCAAAACGATAGAACGAATTAGCAGATCGCTACGTGATACCTTTCTTTACCTTCGTCGCTGGAGTTTTTTCGTTTAGGAGTTTTTAGTCCTCTCGTATACAAGCTATGTATATAAGAAACATTTTTATTTTTTTGGTCATAAATTGAAGTTGGAGTTTTAGTTTTTTAGTTTTTGAAAATACGATGGTCTTTTTCTTTTTGCTGTTTATCGCAGAAAGCCACTTTCGGTTTTTCTTGCGTTAATATTTTTACCACTTCGGAATTTTGGGTTGTTATTTGGGCTAAATGCATGATGTAGCTATGTGGTGCACGCTTCGTTAGACCGAAGGTTTTGCTGTTTTTAGGAATGAGCAGTTAATTTAGCAATATTACTAAACACTTTAACATAATAAAGGTCATATCTACAAAGAAGAATGTTTACAGTCGTTACAAAAACTAGAGGATGTGAACTAGGAAGATAGACAGCCATATAAAACGGTAGGACGAAATTTTCTTCTGAACTCAAGGTAGGATGAAGTTTACTTCTAAAACCTTCGTTGCCATGTTCGTATACACTCTTCGCTTAACGAGAGGATGGCATTTCCCATGCCTCAATCGGTGACCTCAGCAGTAGAGCTAGAGTTTCCGCAAGCAGCTACATGACACAGTCATGACATTTATGCGTATGTCTCCCTTATAATGGATGCTTGTTTCGGTTCTAACGGTTGTCAGTGCCATTACATGAAGTGGAGAAACATGCGCCTATCACACGAGCACTTGTAAGGCCTTGGGAATAAAGGTTCTTTGCTCCAAAGGCAGTTTCCCCGCAGTTATACGGCAAAGCCTCGATACTTTTGCGAAAAAGGCCCGAGGTGGGAAAGGCGTCGTCAGCAGCCTGAAGGAGCAGTCCAAACATGAGCGCCATCGAGCGAGTTCGAAAAATGTTGACACAAATATAATTTGGATATTATATTTAAGCCCAACTATATTCAGGGGTTAATTTTACATCACAATCAACTTTAAAAATATGGAGCGTTGAGAGAAGATTTGGAATGTTTTCAGCAACCGCATCGACATACACCTGCTTTGATTTGACCCTTGCGCAGTGTTCTTTGTTTGTTGCTTTTTTGTTATGTGCGCATTTTTTCGTTGGGAAGTGTTTGGTCGCTAATGTACTGTTTATTTCGTATTGTCACGCTTTAGTTTAACTCTTTTTTATATATTTAATGTGATTCTGCAGGTCGAGAGAAGGCGCTCGCAGAGGTTAGCTGATACGTCATCTATCTCTTTGGACTTATCATGTAGCTGCGCCACTCCTCCTTTTATGGTTTTGCTCCTTTAGAGAATAAACCGCCTTTGCAGTAAATGCCTTGGGGAAGTGCCGGTTGACCGGGGCATTACTCAAGCGATGGCCCCAAGCATAGCGAACGGCAACGGCCTGTCCCAGTGAGCGGACCAACGCCTCGAAACTCACAACCCCAGACTCGATTCCAGGGTTCTGACCGAGTTCCTGGTGTCACCGCTTCCTTAAGGTTAACCTTGCAGCATTGAATAAGTTGCTAGCTGCTATTCAATCCTTTGTAAAAGTATTTTTGCCAAAAATATTGAGTTTTCATAGTTTAAATCGAGTTTCAAAATAAATTCTAGGGACGATTATGATACTCTCTATGCGAAATTTGAGCGCAGCTACTTAGGCGTTTTTGCAATATATCAGAGCAAAGAATTTGAGATATCCTTGCATTTATGTATGTATGTATGTATGTATGTATGTATGTATGTATGTATGTATGTATGTATGTATGTATGTATGTATGTATGTATGTATGTATGTATGTATGTATGTATGTATGTATGTATGTATGTATGTATGTATGTATGTATGTATGTATGTATGTATGTATGTATGTATGTATGTATGTATGTATGTATGTATGTATGTATGTATGATATATGTATGTATGATATATGTATGTATGTATGTATGTATGTATGTATGTATGTATGTATGTATGTATGTATGTATGTATGTATGTATGTATGTATGTATGTATGTATGTATGTACGTACGTACGTACGTACGTACGTACGCCAGTGACGACACGTTGTATTCTCATGCACACTGTATCCGTGAGGAGGAAAATGCCTGTTGTTCATTGGTTCAGAAAAATGGCGATCATAGATATCATGGACGGTTGGTGCCAGTTAGAACATTTAGCCGAACGCCACACTTCTCTTTTTTTTATAGCCACAATTCATAAAAACACATTCGCTAAATGGGGCACTAAGATGAGAAAAGGTTAACGTTTCGGCGCCCATACGGGTGCCTTGATAACAGAGAACCGAAACACGGGCTGCTGCATTAGTGATTCATCTGAAGGAGCGGATGTATGTCTCTCGTAAGATTTCCCCGTGTTCGTTTAATTGTGTGTACCTTCGACTGAATGTCGAGGGATAAGTTTTCTTTGCCACTCATGCCAACCTTCTCAAAGTCGATAGCACGGTCAGTGACCTTCAATAAGACTTTTTTTACAGACCATCTGAACAACCATGGCAGCTTCACTTTCAGGTGCGTGTGTGTTAACCTCGTTCACATTGCCCTGAATCCGCAGCTCATTCTTCCCACTGCCATAGCGTTATGCAGGGTCTGGTGGGACAAGGATTAAAATATAGGATAGTATACTTTAAAACAGCATATCTCAATCCTGGATATATAAACTGGAAGTAGATTACGAATACTTCGATATATCGATAGTTCGTTATTTAAAACATGCCAACGGATCAGCCAGTCTGTAACTTAGTAGTGTGAATACGGTGCTCCCACGCGATTGGCGCACTTCCTGCAGTGACGTGTTGCCCGAGGCGCAGCGGCAGGCCACCATTCGCCGCGGGTGCGGCAACCCAAGAGGCATACGGGCGCGCACTCGCGTGCCAAGATTCTCCTCCCGCTAGGCATCGAAAAGGAAAACACGCTGGGCGCACCTCAATGGGCTGCTCCATGGGCGCCAGCTCGCCACTAAATATGTCGCAGGGAGAAACCAGAACACTAAACTTTGCGCTGCTCGCATGTCGCGCCACGCGGTACGAATTCCTTTGAAGTTGAGCCTCAAATCATAGCTGCAGTCTCCATTAGCAGCGAAGCAGGCCATACGAGAGCAGCCTCAAGCATCTGGTGAGCTTGGCTGTCTTCCCCGCATGACGAGCGGTGCACTAAACGCCGTCTTCTCCGCACGACAACAATGTTCCGATGAAAAAAAAAAAAACAATAATAAAAAAGGTATGCCAGACACACGACCGTTTTCAAGCCGGCCCGATGCTCCCCTCGTCCATGCGGTTTTACAGCGCCAGTGCAGCCAGCATGTGGCAATGGGCGGCGCAGGTGACCCGTCTCCATGCACGGAAAGTGCTTGTCGGGGAGCTATTAGGAGAAGCACCCATCACAGGGGCACGGCGCGCATTTCATAATATTTAATGTCCGCTGAACGAGGGCTCGATAAAGCAGACACCGCTGCTATACTTGTGGAGGCACTCGTATGGCATGATCAATCGTATTTCATTTTGCTACAGCTTTCGGTGACAATACATTTTTTTTTTCAGGCTTCTCTGATTTTTCCTCTTCCGAAGGAATTACATCGAATTTTCAATTTCCTTACTCTCTTCTTTGCAACCTTCAGAAAAGAATTGCATTAGTTGCCCTTAACGTCACTGGTGCAGCAGAGAAAAACATTTTTTACTACACAAATGTCCGGTTTGCAACAATAGGGCACTGCTAGCGCTTCTTTTCGTCATAGCCATGCAGAGAAAGATAAAGAAAACTATTTAATTAAAAGCAGATAATTTAGCCAGCGTTTATAAATCGCTGGCAAGCTACTCCGTCGTAGCCATAGCCAGGTATAAAGTTTTCCACGTTCATTCACGTCATACTTCGTTCTTAAAAAAAGGGGGAGGGGGGGGGGGGGAGGAGTTTCATTCTGCATTGGAGTCTTCGAAGCCCATGAAAAAATTGTGTTCTCTAACAACGAACGTACCAGGTTATGTCTTTCTCCAAAATGCAAGCAGATATTTTTATGAGAGAATTACTCCTGCCCAGAGAAGATAAACAACAGCGATAATGAATTAGTTTAAATTAGTAGATCAGCAACACGAAACTGAATGTAATTTTAAAGCTTTCAATACTTCGAACCTTTGCTGCGGCGACAGAAAAGTACAGCGAGCGCTGCGGACTACTCTACCCACGCTGCATTCGGCAACCTGCAAGGCACGCGTTATACCCCGCGAGAATAAACAGCATGAAGTTGAGAAGAGCGAGTTAGTGGGCGTTGGTTATGCATGGTGATGGAACAGCGCAAGGGACGTACACAAGGAGTCAAACCATGAAAGACAGACATGAGCGCCCGTGTGTGTCGTTCACTGTTTCGCTACTTGTGTACTGTCCCTTGCGCTGTTTCATTACCCTTAAACAGCAGTTTAGCTTTGACTCATCACCCGCGCTGAGAAAACAGTGCCCACGAAATTCTGTCCTTCGTGCCGTCATTATACCTGTCGCCGCCACAACAGATGGAATGCATGCGGCATCCCAGTTGCGGTGGGCGGGGAGGCGATCTCTGCAGGCAACCAGGCGGGAGACTCACCTGCGTTCAAAACGAGAAAAATATGGAAGACGTTAAAACATTTGCAAATCAGCTGCTGAATATAGCTCGCATGTTTTGACCACCACGACACGAAGAATAAAACCATACACTCTATATACTGCAGGCCACACTCCGCAGTGAAAACTTGGTACGCATATGGGAAACAGTTAAGGTACACTAACGTTACGTGTTCAGAATGCGAGATCATGAAAATTCGAAATCCAATCGGACTGCTCCCCTTCCACTGTCGGTATTGGTCACCGCATTTTTTCAGCATGTGTAGCTGCTAATACTTGAGCGATATGCTTTCGAGGTCGCCATCTCCGCTTACGCGAATTTCCCACAGGGCTAAGACACACTCTGCATTGATTCTGACTGCATTCCAAAGCGATATGTGCAGCTCCGCAGACACGCCCACACACAACCAAGCCCGGCTGCCAACGTCCGCCGAACACGATACCGTGTCCCATGACCGTAGTCTCATGGCCTCACATACATTTCTGACCAGTCAGCCAATTTCATGACGGACGCTGTAGTCGGACTCCGCACATCTTCTTTCATACGGCTGAAGGCAGCACGAAACTTTTAAACCAAAAAGGGCGAAACCAATACTTGAAATAAAGCGACGCAATATAAAGATGAAATCCAAGAATAAGAAAGGCGATGAACCACGCAAGAGACACAAATGTAAAGGAAAGTGAGACAACGGCAAATGCACTTACCTATTCGATTCTAAATTCTAGTTATAGCCTCGTATACACAGGTACAATTGAGTGAATGCACTACGCGAAAGCAGCAGAAAACAAGAAATGGTTTTCATGAGGAAATCATTATATCTTTTCCCATTTCTTGCTGCATTTATTGTTATGATTAGTTTTTAAAGGATGAATAAAACGATCATTAACCTGAGGAGCATGAAGCCTGAATGAAGGGTTGTAAATGACATACGACTGGAGACAAAATTATTTTAATTTACTCCGTATCAGACCTGTTACAGAAAAATTAGCGTGTATCCGTTTACGCAAACATTTGTGGTGCTAGTGAGATGGCGTCTTTCTGACTCTCGCTCCGTTATTACTAAAAAGAAATTAACAGGCACGACGCGCCGTCACAAGGCGACGAAGCCCTTGTTGCGGATCGGCGCTATGGAGGATGACAATGTTGCGGCTATTTCGTGTTCATGGCTGGTTTTAGAGCGTTAACTATACTGCTGTCATTTATGAAGGTCATGTAACGCCAGGATGTGACCTCTAGTGCGACGCGAGGTGCCGGTCCCGCTCGCTTCTCCTCCTTCTGCTTCGCTTCATCTTCTACTTTGCACACCTGTTTCTTCACACACCCGTGAAACTTTATTAATACCCGTACATATCTCCACAAATAGACAACATTACATGTCACAATGTCACAAAGCCTTCCAGTCCCCTGTCTAACCCCCCCCCCCCCCCCCCCCCCCTCCCCCGTCACTGTTCACTATTTGACTATCTGGCTCACCTCCTGGGACCTTCCCCTTCAAAATGCCCCCGACACCTTCGTGTCGTCTAGATCCGGCTGTGGTACGTGTCCTTGAGTGCTTCGGCTGCATTTCATTGACGATCGCAGACAGCCATGGATGAGTTAAACAGAAAACCGTGTCTAACCATGCTCAATCGTGCTTCCGCACTGTACGCATAGGTCCAGCCGGATTGAACTCGATCCAGCCATTTTTCAGCGCTCCTTACTGCGGTCTATCGTACGTGCCGCTCATATAATAGTCCGTAGTTTCATGCTGGGCAAGTTGAGTGACGAAGTCTCATCAATCTTCGCAGGGGAACGGCAGAATGGCGACCGAAGCAGTTCCTTTCAGCGGCGGCAATGACAATGCCGACTGCTGTCTCTGACAACTCGGCGATGCGGGCACCTTCTGTCGCACCGACCATGTCTACGTTGATGTCTGGGTAAACATCTACAAGCGTGTGAGTAAACACAACCAGCGGGACATGACGCCCACGCTGGAAATAGCCGGATATTGTCCATCTGGTTGAGACACGTTGAGACGACTTGATCAAATGGTTTGATTTGGTTTATGGGGTTTAACTTGTGTCCCAAAGCGACTCAGGCTATGAGAGACGTCGTTGTAGAGGGGTCGGGAAAGTTTGACCACCTGGGGATCTTTAACGTGCACTGACATCGCACAGCACACGGGCGCCTAGCTTTTCGTCTCCACCGAAAAGTGGCTGCCGCGGCCTGGATTCGATCCATCCTTTGGCACAGCAGTCGAGCGCCCAAGCCACGGCACCACCGCGGTGGACTGATCAATTTCCCGGGATATGCGTAAACTGAAACTCCCTAAGCAACAAGCCCCAATATTGGACGCAAGCTCACTACTAAAAAAGATCTATTTAGACCCTGCGGAATTTTACATCTGTTACATCCAGCATGTTCAAGCGCTCTACCGCACAGCGCATGTAGGAGGCTAATAAATTAGGCTGACACCTCACGAGGAATTCAATGTTCTGTCCTGCAAACACTGTTTAACAGATATATGACTCTGTCTTCCAGGCGCCCGCGTAGTACCGGGGAGCTGAACACCACCGCACTGCTGATCGTTTCGAGCTCCTCCCAAACACGGCCCCAGCATCATCGTGCGAAGAACAGCTGACTTTACAGCAGCGGTACCATCCACTTATATGGTCAGAACAGTCCACTGAGAACTGGAGGCTATGCACCCGTCGCCTCCATCCCTGAGCCAGCCTAAGCTACGTTGCTCTAACCTAATCTGTGGGCCAAGAGTTCGCTAGGCCTCCACTCTTGACGCATCACTGGGACGCCCTGCTCCTATCTCCATATCCTCTGGTAGCTGCTCGACGCGCTACCGCTTCTGTCATCCACGGGAGTGGATGCCCAGTTCATCCTTTAGTTCACTTGCACTAAAGCCGCTAATGTCTCATTTCGCCTAAGTTCGTCTGTCCGAAGCCTCTCCTTGACCTTGAAACAATCTGAAACCAGCTTCATTGTTGAAAGTGGGCTTCGAGCCCCCGATGACGCGAACAGGCTAGCTTTGCTGGCCTAGTATTAGACCACTACAATGTCGCCGTAGCCGAGGACCCCTCGAAATACCTGCAAGTATCTCATGCTGTGCATTGCATCTCGTCCTCTTCGTCAATATGCATCCGTGAGAAATGGAGCTCCGGACTTTTTTCGACCTCCCCGAGTTTTACTGGAACTTTCACTGTACGTTCTGTTCAGTTCGCTGGTCATTTATGCCAAATTTCGCAACGGTTAGATATTTTATTGCAGCTCAAACGAATTTTAAAATTTCATATTTTGTGGCTTCAAACGTGGGTATTTCTACGAGTGTTCTTGAGAGTGTGATGTCACTGGATGCACGGCCATCTATAGTTCCTCTGAATTTGCTACAGGAAACAAGTTTTAACTTCATTTTGGTCGTTTAAAAAAAATACCGATTCCAGCAGTAACTAACAGTCGCCACTTTAGCTAATCAACGCACAAACGGTGGAATTCCTGGTCATATCCGGGGCGTCATAGATTGGTTGATAGCGACGTCACAGGCGAGTCGAAACCTATATTCAATTGCTCGGTTTTCGCTCTATTAAAATGTTTCTACTTTATCCATTGAAAAACTTTTACTTCCTTTTATTTTTTTTGCGCCAGAAAGGGAATGCTCTAAAGAATATGATGCGGTTATTAACTGTAAATTCTAAAAAAAAAAAAATGGCGAAGGCCTAACCCTACTTAAACCTGGTTTTAACAAGCGGAAGCGTTTAGCCGCCGATATGGCTTTGTAACACGGTCGCGTTCCCTATCCTTACCGAGGGCTGATTGACAATTGACAAAGCGCGAGTAGAAGCACCTCCACGATACGGTAATGTAACGTGATTGTGACAGCTGTAAGTTATCTTGAAGGTAACCTTAAGGTCAGACGTCAAAGTCATCTGATATGTCATACAAGGTTAGTCCTGGGGGTGTGCTTGGTTTAACCACGGTTTAGTTCCTAGGTCAATGGGTCGGAGCTATGCGAAACTACATTGTACATGGAGTAGTAAAGCTTTAATGTTTATATAGTAAACGCATAATGCTGCAGATATGCATTATGAAGCTAGTAATCAACATATGCGAAAGCTGCGTTTCATTTCCATGCTTTACAAAATTCTGTCTCTGTGATGTCAGTTCAATATTACACAAGTGCAGGTAGGCGTTTGGATGGAATAAATTTAACTATCACCACAAAGCTTTGCCTTCTCTTCCACGAGCGGTACGCTGCATTTTATGAGGCATGCTCATACCGTTTTCCATGACTGTACACTGCAAAAGAGGCAGAAAAAAATGAAATGGCCCCAGAAAATGTCCTCGCAAGGACAATATTCCTGCTTTTTATTCACGGGAAGTGCGTTCATATGAAAAATGCAGGAAAAATAGAACATCCCCAGAAATACATCAGCTGAAATCACTCTTGGATGCTCAGATAACAAGAACATAGATACCATAGAAAAAAATACCACTATGGGCAACAATCCAGCATAGGCAACCAGAACAGGAATTGGCCACCCTGGTGCAGTAATTGGCCGCGACCTCCCATGATTATTCCTACAAAACCCCGGCGCTCAGTCACCAGCGGCGGTCCCATCTGTGACGCAGCGGGGGGTGCTAAGAATCTCTGGCTCAACTGGTCAGACAGCCATTGGAAACTGACCCTGGCAACGTTTAACGCTAGAACACTAGCTATACTCCGTTTCATACATCAAGTGCAACACTGCCAAAGCTAGAGCTCTTGTTTTCTCTTCCCGCATCCGCGATAAACATAGTGCCTGCTCTTGACGACCGGTAATAATAGTTGCCTTGTCTGCAAGCTTAATACACCTTCATTTGCCATCAGCTCCATAAAAAGCACTTTTTGGGGTGAGAAAAGACCGGATTCGGTGAATTTGTATGTTTTGTTTGTCGTTTTCGTTCGTGTCGCGTTTTCGCTGCCCCGCAACCCTGCCAGCGGTGCCTTCCGCGCTGCGCAACGCAGCGATCTCTACTACCTCTTAGGAGCGGATTTTTTCTATGCGATCCGCACTGCGAAGATGTCCAGGCACGCGAAAAACGTTATTGGAAACGTGTATGCTCGGAATAGAGCCCGTTTCTGCAGAAACCACTCGGCCACGAAACAAGCGTGTACTGATACGCCTCCTTTTTTTTTTTATCTTGTGGACTACTTGCGTAGCTTTCGCTGCGTTGCACCTGATGTATGAAACGGAGTATAGTGATGCTAGTTTAGCAGTGCTGTTAGAGAAACTAGAGGGTTTTAAATGCAATGTCAAAAGGCTTAGTGAGGTTAGGAGGCCAAATGAGGCATATACTGTACTGAAGGACGGGCATGTACTATGTCATCGAGGTTTACCGGAGAAGCGAGAACCAGGGGTAGGTTTCCTTGTCAATAAGTATATACCTGGTAATATAGATGAATTCTATAGCATTAATGAGAGGGTGGCAGGCCTCGTAATTAAGTTTACTAATTGAACGTTGTACAGGCCTACGCACCTACATGTAATTATGAGTACCAGGCAGTCGAAAACTTTTATGAAGATGTAGAATTGGCAATGCGGAAAGGAAAGACTCAGTATACTGTACTAATGGGCGGCTTCAATGCCAAGGTAGGGAAAAAGCAGGCAGGAGATCAGGCAGTGGGTGACCATGGCATTGGTTCTAGGAATAGCAGGGGGGAGTTACTAGTTGAGTTTGCAGAGCGCAATAACTTAAGAATCATGAACACCTTCTTCAGCAAACGGAAGAGCCGGAAGTGGACATGGAAAAGCTTTAACGGGGAGGCTAAAAATGAAATTGACTTCATATTGTGTTCTAACCCCGCTGTTGTGCAGGACGTAGAGGTAATCGGGAAGGTGCGATGCAGTGACCACATGACGGTAGCACGAAGAAAGGATAACCGATGGTCGCTTAGGGCAACAAATTGGATTCCGAGGGAAGGAAAGCGTAGCAGGAGGGGGCAGAATATTAGGTGACCGGATGAGGTTAAGAAGTTCACAGGGGTCAAGTGGATGCAGCTCGCAGAGGACCGGGTTAATTGGAGGAATATGGGAGAGGCCTTCGCCCTGCAGTGGGTACAGTCAAGTTGCTGCTGATGATGATGATGATGACTGGGGTACTGCGACTGCGACGGTTTTTCCAGTCCGTCGAAATATATTGGGTGCCCCATGATGTGAAATGAATGTCATGGCACGTTTGTTTCACTGGTTGTTCCGTGAACTTGTTTCCTTTATTCTGCAGCAAAACATATGGCTCGAACACAAGATTACACAGCCCACCTTACTGAAGCATTGTTCACTGTCCCACATAAAATGGCAGAGAAAATACTGCACCATTTCAGTATTACCATTTCCTTCCAGAAAGAGTACGTCATGAAACTTATTGGAAAACTTTACTCTCGCATGCAGTGATCCCTTTTACGCTGCAGAGGGGTTATAGTGCTCTTCCTTGGACAGCATATGCAAAGCACCAGGTGATGCACAGATATCCTGCGCAGCCTTATCTAACTAGCGAGGTAACATTATACCTCTTCTGGTCACCTCAGGTTGCACTCGAAGAGGGGAAACAGACTTTCTTTATCGCAGTATAAATTTTGTATTCGAAAATGTAACTAAGCACCTGCACATATAGGATAAGTGTGCGTACTCAAGGTGTAAATTTGCGCCTTTGATGGACGGACATAATTATACGATCATCAGACTATAACATAGCCATACTATTAAGGTGCAATGTTATACCTAGGTGGCTCACAGATACACTGGTTATGACAGTTTAGGCTGCAAGAAGAGCAACGTTGCAATATATAAAAAGACCTCAATAAATACCTAGTCTACCAGTGTAACCTTACCCCGGAATAGGTGCCACCACAATGACAAGTGACGTACCCTCTCAAAATACTAATATCGGACCTTCTAACACAATAGCTTTGAAGGTTCTTTCCCCAGGAAATCTGTCGTAGGCGTTTGTTTAGACTGCGAACAGGGTCACGACAAGGCTTACCAGAATCTATACTGCTGTAGCCTCTGTCGTTTCGAGCTCGTACGCTGTTACTCAGATATTTTATTATGCTGAGAAGCTTCATCCGCCGATATTGTGGTTCTTGTTTTTGGCATACGATGCCCAGTGCATCTTTAGGGACCACCTGTTTCGATATTTCGGCGCGTCTCCTCACATCAAGCGACAGAGTGGTCAGACTTTATGCCTCATTCACGCCGACGGCAGGCAGTTGAGCGTTGTATGCGAGTCAGTGGTCCCGAAATCGACGAAACAAATAAGGATGTGTGTTGTGGTGCATTAGCCACCTCTGTGGAAAACACACAAGCCCATCCCTTTCATGGCAGTCACAAATGGCGCGGCATACGAACGGCAACGAAACAGCCCGCCCTATACGGCATGGGCTCGACCGTTGCGCGTCACTTACTGGAGAAATCGAAATCAATTGCGTACACAAGTTACCGATGTGTAAATTGCATTGCGCACATTCCCTTTTAGCATGCATTGTAAGCAGTGGTTGACGCTTCAAACCAGTCTGAAATTATTTACGTCCACGCAACAAAATACGGTGCGTGACTCGTTCGTGGTGGTAGATATTCTTGCCGTGTTTGGTTTGATATGTAGAAATCCGTGAGTACATTTTCTCCTCATATGTGTTAAAAACTTGAGAATAAATCTTGTCGCTGCTATAAATGAGGTTGAAGCAGACGTACTTCCATTTTTCTTTGTCGCTTGAGTAATCGTGATGTTCAGCAGTCCCCCGGTTTGTTTACAATCAATTTCGCGGGTACTCATTTTTAATTTTCTCTGTGCTTCCGTTAGCCACATTCATTCGTCGTAATAGACATACCTGCGAAAACGACATGTACAGAGGCAAAAATGAAAATGATCTTCGTTCGCTTTATACCAATCAATTCTTCCTTAGAAACAGATCAGAACAGATCTGGCGAGTCCTTACATTCGCCTTGCAAAACTCATTTACATACCTCTTAATGACACTTTCACTTGTCATACATCTATTTAGTTGGAAAGAATTAGGTGCAAGCACTCTTTCTGAGTTAATAAGAAATGCGGCCTGGGTAATTCTGTGAACTGTAAGCCTTGTGAATGCGTGGTTGCGTTTGAAATATGAGACATCCAAGAACTTATTCTCAACTTCAGTTTTGCGTAAAGGTCCCTGATAAGTATGATTTGTGAGCTTAGATTTTTGGACAGGTTGGTTCTCTACAAATTTAAGACAGCACAAAGACAGAGACAGTGAAGTGTATGGTTGCATGCACACGAGGGCAATGTCTTACTGCAGCTGTTTAGTGAGAGTATAGTGGCTCGACATTCTTAGAAGCCAGCCAGCACCGTAAAAGCTACGGACCCCTCCGATCAGGCTGTCTTTGTCTGTCCCCTTGAGCTATAAAATACAAAATTACTCATTTCATTGCGTTTTAGACCCAATGCTTATGCATTCATACCACTTTTGAGCCACACATATATATATATATATATATATATATATATATATATATATATATATATATATATATCAATTTCGGATCAAGAAAATAATTTTTACATCCACTTATGCTAGCACTCTTCTGTATGCTGGGCGATTGTAAATGTGTAGGCGTATTCCTTTACAATTTTTTTCTTTGCGGTTTGTGCTTTCTACATTATTTTCTTGCATGGAAGATGCTGGCGTATACTCATACAAGTGGTGATGCGAATAAACTCTCATGTGGAAGCCCCATTGCATCTTTTGTGGCTTCACTTTTGTTTGATTTTACCGCGCTGTTTCACCGCAAAGAATGTCTCCGTTTTTTGCCCGTCTGCGTGATTCGCCTAATGAGAACACGTTAGTGGCTTGACATTCTGTTTCGTAGTTCAGGTACTTTGTGGCGAGAGGGAGGAAATGTTTTAGAGAAAAATTTTGTCGCCGGCGAGAGTCACGGATGTCAGAGCAAACCAGTGACGGCGCGTTTCTTCAGCATTTTACGGCAACGAAAGCGTTTTTTAATAAAGCGGCTAACGTTTTTTAGCTTTGAGACAAGATAACCAACTGCCGAAGCAATTTTTTGCAAGTTTATCGCAGGCTAGGGCCACATACACCGAACTCATGTTCGGTCAGTCGTACGTAGAGGAGGAATTGTCCTCGTCTATCTAGGTGACACTGTTATTAGCACGTACTCTAGGGATTGACTAGGCTAGGTGTCATTGGTTGTGTTCGCTTCGTCGTCCTCGCCCGTGTCGAAGCGGTGACGCCAACGTGCCAGCTCTCACTCTTAATACACTGCTCCGCTCTCCGGACATTCCTTCTTGTAGCAGCAAACAAACTCTTCGTTGCCTTTTTCAATACAGAGCCACTGCTCCCATGACGGCTAAGCATGTGCTCCTGAGTGCAAGTTTTGTTGGTTGCCAGCGGCGGGGAGATAGCGTCACAGTGGCGTGTACTATACAAAAACACACGCCGAAAAATACTCCCAGGAGTGAGATTAAAAAAAAAAAAAAACATTTGCCCTACTGACCACATCGGATGTCACTACCGCGTCCTGACGCAACTTCGTTGCTCTCAAAGAATGCAATGCAGACGTGCATAGACGTGCATCCTCATTGTTATGGCGCTATACACGATATGACAACCTGGAACACTGCATATAGCCTCGCAAATCACAAGGACATCGCTGCGTTCTAAGATCGGACTTGACTGCTCCAGCATTCGGTCGAAGGACTGCTAGTACTCAGTACGTAAGGGTGAAAAAGGCGATTCAATCACGTATCGTGAAAAAATAAGCAATAAGAGCCTCAGTCTCGATGGATAGCCAACCATGTGAGGCGCGGTGAATTAGGAGTCGAACAAAAACAAAAATACCGCCAGGAATTGAGAATGCATGGCAGCATACCACAATGGCCGTTGGTGACTTATTCTTCTTTGACAGTGGGTTCTCGGTCAACTATCAACATGAGAAAAATACGCACTACTGATGCTCTATCTGGCCATGGGTTTCTTGTCTCTGGGCCATTCGCGCTGAGCGCACCCAAATTCTACCTGCTTTGCGGTTAGGGCAGTGCGTGGTTTTTCGAGCGATTCATTTTAAACTACACGGACGAACTGTGCGGACAAAAGTGAATAGAGCACGCTTTTTCCTTTTACCATTTTTCACGCTTTGCATTATTGAAACTGGAAGTCGTTGTATGTGTGAACGGGTAGTAGACGCCAGTGGCCTTTCACTTGGACAAAAGGTTTTGTTTTGTTTTTTTACCTATAGTTTAGAAGGCATGATTTTATTTTGAACGGAAAAGCGTGCTCCGTTTAATTATGTCTACACTTTTACGTGTTGCACAGTCGACTCGCCCAGTTTTTCTTTTTTTTTCTTTACGGCGCACGAAGAAGACGATATGAGATGGTAAAAAAAATGAAACCAGCTAACAAAAATGCCAGCTAACAACTGCAAAACTGTCGTCATATTTGACGGCTCTGAATTACTTTATGCCACAGTGGGTGCACTGACATAGCTGCACAGCATACCGTGTGTTCGCCCAGAACAATCGTGAAGCTCGCCGTATTATTTGTACTGCGGTAATGGTGCCACACACGCGAGCGCACACACGCAAATTGGCACGATATGGTCGGCGCCCGCGAGAGTGTTTGGATGGAACCGGGGCGGGGCGCGCATTCTTACGGCAGCCTCTCGATTGAG